>NW_028317801.1:3545000-3909166 GCF_062004578.1 Staurois parvus | reverse complement strand
AGGACATCCGGAAATTGCTTCTCATACAGCTGGCTAACTGCCTCTGGATTTGAGGATTGAGCCACAGCACCTTCTGGATACAAAAGGGCCGTGATGATCTCTTCCTGGAATTTTGGGAAGGATCCACTTTGTCCAGTTGCTTTGTAAAAGCAACTCATGGGAAAAAGAGCACCTTGCTGTCAAGGGCTGCTTGAACCGCTACAAAAAAATTTACTGGCAAGTGCTAACATAGATCAGGTCTGATTCTGTGAACACTGCGGTTTTGTGTGCAATGTATTACAGGTGACAGTGATCAGAAATTATACTGACACTTCACTTCTTGTTAGGGGTGGGGGGGAGCGTTGGGGCTAAACGCTAGTGCTGGCAGCAAACGGGGATGATCCTGCTAACACTGCGTTTTTGGGGACACGAATACGAAGGGGGCACTTGTATAGTTTTGTTCGTGATCAATATATTGATCCATACAAACACTATACTAGTAATGATGGTGATCAGCGACCTATAGAGTGCGATAGTGTGCGGGTAATCTAGGGAGGGACGCTAACTGACCCTGAAGCTATCTGACATTAGTAGTGGCACTACTACAGTGATCACTGAACAATACTGTACACTGACACTGTATTAATGGCACTGGCAGGGTGGCAGGGGGCAATCAAAGGGTTAAATGTGGCAATCAAGGGGTTAAAATGTCTCTATCTAACAACATGTGTGGGTGCAGTGTGCTGCTTTTACTCACACGTGATGTCTTGTCTCTCTGGAACAAAATGGTTCCAGGGAGAGAAGAACCAACTAGATCCTGTGCCTATATTTACAAATACAGGCATAACTCTCCATCTCCATTTGCTGTAGGAGATTGGCAGAGTCCCGGACAAAATCAAGAAGAGCAAAGCGACGCCCATCCGCAGTACACCTCACCACGCACTGTTATAGAAGAAAAGAGGGGATGATACTAATACATCTGATTTTGAGCAGGATAATTCTATATCTCTCAGATATTAGACACATTGGATAATTTAGGACAAGATAAATCAATTTTCAGGATTTCGTCTATAATAGTGGGCGATGAGGTTTAAGACATCCTTGTGTGACTCCAGCTGGGGCAATGGCGGCAGCTGTTAGTCACACCTTGGCTATAGGAGATGGTTTCCATATCTAACAGACCATGATGTATGTAAGAAAAATCTTTTATTCTTGAAGAGAATTTATTATTTTTTTCCTTGGAACATCATTTGCTGTATTGTGGATGTTGTTGACTGTGGTAAGAACCTTATATTGCAGAGTGGTATGATTTCCCTGAGGAAGGAGCTAATGAAAAAAGCTTTGAAACGCGTTGGATACACCAAGCTAACCAAGCAACAATCAAGAACCAACAGACTGTGTTAGTGTGGACATGCTTTGTACATGCAACAGCTGGGGATACCACTGTATAGAAATTGTCAATATATGTATGGTTCTGAAAATTAACCTTGTAACAGAGATGTGCAAAAAATGTTATAACTTTGTGGAGAACATGGATATGTGAAGTAATGCCTGCAAGAAAACTCTTTCTAAAGTCTATTGACTTTTTGTCATTATAAGTGTTTGAATAAATAAAAAAATGCTTTTATAAAAATATACAGTTTGTTGTATGGTTGCCTTAAAAATCCCATGGAAAAGGGTTTTCAATCAATTTGATTAAATAGGGTTGTTTGCAACAACATCCACAGCCACAAAAACCTTTCATTTTCAAGTTGTCCTCTCCTTGTCTTCATGCCTAAATGCATTGAGCTGCTGTCATGGGATTGGCTGATTAGCAATGTGTGTTACCAAGCAATAGAACATGTGTACCTATGTACCTATATATATATACACCGGGGATACGCCCACCACTCCGCTCTCCTCTGCAGCCGGTGACATGCGCAGATGCGTTAGGGGGACAGATCTTCATGGGGGGACAGATCTTGCCGCTACACCGGTCCCGCCCCCTGTCCCTTTCCCATGGAAGTGTCCCTTCCGTGGGAAAGGGTGGGGGCGGCACTGCCGCCGTGCCGCCCCCCTCAAAAGTGCCGCCCTAGGCAACTGCCTAGTTTGCCTCGCGGCAAATACGCCCCTGCTTACAGCAGGTATTCTGTAACTGTTCTTTTGTCCCTGCTCACTTTATCATTCTTTGGACAATATGGTTGAATTGCTAAAGGAGTAAAGAGTGTGCACTTTGCAAAGTGATTTTATTTAGACCGGCAAGATCCCCCCCCCCATGTTGAGGCATGTTTGTCTCCTCCCATATCATGCTCAGATTAGGAATCTGGTATGGATTTTTATGGAAACCACACAGTTTTTTTGTGTGGGGATCCCCTTCAAAGATCATTTTAGACCGAAAGGGTTTGGTATGGATTTCCTCATGCATTTTTTTTGTTCTCTGTGTGAGGTAACCCCTTAAAAAACTATACCAGATTCAAAGGGTCTGACATGCATTTTAGGAGGATTCTACACAATTTAAAAAAAAATCTTATTGTAGGATGTGCTACAGCAAAAAGTAAACTTACAAAGGTATATAAAAATCATACAAAAATATAATACAGTTCAAATTACTGGAAAATGACATTTTATTGCCAGCTTCAAACACCCCCTCCAATAGTACTCTAAAATATGCAGCAGACCCTTAATGGTCTGTGTGCCATTTTTTTTTCTTTTGCCTTTAATTTAAAATACTTTTTTCCTTTATGAATGTCAATGCTAAAAAAAAAAATCACTTCTGGCCAAATGAAAAAATTGCATTGATGTATGTTCCCCAGGGCAATACCAACTCTCCATGCTATTGAAGCACCCCCCTAGTTAGCTAGGGCAAGCTAGAGACCTGTTTGACTGTCAGGGGCTGAGTAGCAGCCCAGGTGCAATAATCAGAAAGTTAAATTTGCGTCAGGAGCTGAGAGGCCCTCTGGAAATTTAGAGAAAGGTCTAAAAGTAGTGGGTGGATCTGAGGAGTGGGCTGGTTTGTACTCTTAGGGGATCCTAGCCAATCCACAACAGGAGGCTTGGCAAGTGTCCAGGACAAACCTTAAAAGTTATAGAGCCTGCTCAGCAACAGGAGAGTTCGGGTAGAAGATAGAGAGAGGGATGTGAGGCTGGAGGCAGGAGCCTGTGAGGGGGCCCGGATGGAAAGGGGCTCCCTGAGAGAGGACTACCTGTGTGGCAGGGAAGGAGTGGCTCAGCTAGAAGGCCTTGTAGCAGCCACTGACCCACTGGCAGCACAGGAGAGGGACCAAGGGAATAAAACTGCACCTCCTGGGCAAGTGAGGGGAAAGGAGCACTCTAGTATAGGACTGGATTTGCTATCTTTCCCGAGACTGCTTTACACTGCAGTGGCAGGCACTGGTTCCCCTGCCCAGGGATTCACCCAGTACAGCTGATGTTTTATCTGTTGTAATAAAGATTAATAATAATTTTTGTATAAATTGTATTCAGTGCCAGGAAAGTCCCATACACCCATGATACAATTTGTTGTATATACTATGCTTGGGATATTGGCACTGTAGTAGTCTCCAGTCACACCTTTTTTACTCACCATACCCTATCTTTAGAGAATCAGTAAGGACAGGAAGTGAGTTAGGACTACAGAACGCCCCCCCCCCCCTCTCCTCATCTCCATAAAATTGGGGGATGTGTGTGGTATCACAGGGCTGAACTGGGCAGGGCTAATAACACTGATTTAGCTCACTGGATTTTGGCAGGACCATATTTTTCTTTTTACTTATCAAACAGATATAGGAAAATGCTTCCAATGGAATATTTAACAAACCAGAAGTGAGGAAATAAAAGACATTTATTGTTAGAATTTTAAATGTGTCTTGCCAGGGTAAAATGCTTAAAAAATATATAAGTCTGAGGAGCCCTAGTACCAGTGCCTGGCTATTTTTTGAAGTGTTATAGAAAGTTTATGATATATTCAGACACTTTTCAGTGCCTTGAGCAAAACAGCTTAGTGCAATTTACATTCTGGGAATGCTACTTGTCAATGGGCCCTTAAAGTGTATGTCAAGGCAAAATTACTAAAAAAAAAAAACCCATATGCAGTATAATACATGCACTTTTGCAATGTTTCATCCATTTAAACACCCTGCAAGTACAGAAACACTGTTAAACTGCCAGAAATACACTCAGCTCCCAAGTTCTGTTGTGGGGTGACAGCAGACATCATTATTTTTGAGTGATGTCAGCTCTGCCCATTATCTTTTGCTCAACTACTCAACCACACCCAAACTCAGATCTCTACAACATAAAACTAATCATTCGGTAGTGCAAGAACTAAGAACTGGGAGGGCGCTTTGAGATAACATAGGAAGTGTGCACAGGACAGTTTGAAATTTCTGACATCAACGGTTATTCTTGTACACTTATCAAACACATACAGTTGAATGCCTCCAATGGCATATTAAAGAGAAGTTAATTGCTAGGGATTACATGCACTTTAAAGCTGCTCAGGCTTCTGACTGGAGTATGAGGAGTGCAGCTGGTACATATACCTACTCCAGATAATTTAGGCTGTTTAAAGCTGAGGTCCAGATGTGGAACTTTTTACATAGTTACTTTGAACCAGTTTGGACCAATGTAAGTATGTACTGTATGTGTCATACCTGTGGGATCACCATGGAAGCTGAAAATCACTATAGTATCCACCACTACAATAATGATCAACGGTAGCTTCCAGGTTTTACTTAATTGGGTAGCAGAATCATAACAGGTCTTTGTACCTACCTAGAATGTATTTCCTTCATTACTTCACAGAACCTGGATGAGATACATTATTTTTTTTACTTTTATCTAGAAAAATATTCTGGCATCTGTGATAACCCCAAAAATTGGTGTCAGTGGATGCAGTAATAACCCTCAGCACTGGTGTTCATGGGTGTAGTAATAACACCCAGCATTAGTGTCAGTGGGTGCAGCAATAACCCTCAACATTGCTGTGGCTGTAATAACCCCCAGAATTGGCGAAAAATTAAATATACTCACAAAGATCAATTTATCAAGTAATGATACACTACACTGCACATGGCCTACAAATGATTCCTCCTTAGAGGAAACTCTGGGGTCAATGGGAGCAGTAGTAACCCCCAGCATTGGTGTCAGAAGGTGCATTAACGACCCACATCATTGGTTCCAGTAGGTGCAGCAATAACCCCCCAGCCTTGGTGTCAGTGGGTGCAGTAATAACCCCCTGCCTTGGTGTCAGTGGGTCCAGTAATAACCCCCAGCCTTGGTGTCAAAAACAAATATACTCACAAAGATCAAAGGTAATCATACACTTCACTGCGCATAGTCCACAAGTGATTCCTCCTTAGATCCCACACAGGTACATCCTCCTACTAAAATCAATGCTGTAATACAATCTGACCAACTCACTCCTGGGGTCAGAATGTCTCTTTCATCAAACTCTACCAGTGGTAAAAAAAAGCATATTATTGAGTTGTGGCTAATTCATGAAAATCTAATTCACATGAAAATCCCATCCAGGTCCCCATGTTGACCTGATGGGGCCTGAACCCAGTACGGTAGGGCTGGCTATAACCCCCTATTGGTGGCCCTGAAGTCCAGCAACATTCCCACAAATTAGTTTCCAGTTTGGATCATCCTTTCTTCCTTTATAGTGATCTGTAACGTGCTATTTTCCCATTATACATTTGATATTTTCGCCAGCACAACATATGTGCGTGGTCAAACAAACTGTAGCCTCACAATATTTACTATGGGGGAGATTTACTAAAACCGGAGCATTCAGAATCTAGTGCAACTGTGCACAGTAGCCAATCAGCTTCTATCTTTAGCTTGTTCAATTAAGCCTTGGCAATAAAATCTGGAAGCCGATTGGTTTCTATGCAGAGCTGCACCAGATTTTTTCCAGTTTTAGTAAATCTGCCCCTATGTGTCTGTGATATGTGCAGATATTCATCCACGCATTACAACATACGTGCAGTGAATAAGCTTTATTATGAAGTTTCCAAACACATGCCATTTAGATGGTGGTGTAGCAAAAATGGAATTTTCTTTAATGTGTATAGGTCTCTCTAACCAGTATTTGTAATTTTATATTCATTTGTAGGAACAAAATTGACATAAAGTGTGTACTAATTTCACTGAGGGCAACAGGAAAAAAACAGTAAAGGTGCACACTGTAAAAAAAATTGAAATCACTTTGAAACCGATGTAAAGAAATACTGATTCAAAACGACATAACAAACACCCATAAAGTAAATATTCATTGCATGAATTCTGGTACAATTTCATAGGATTTTTTAATGTTCATTTTCTTTCTTTAAAGCCCAGTTTAGGTAATGGTTTTTACTATTGTTATATAGTCTGACTGCATAACAAAGAATATGTTAGTTTTGTTATTATTATGTATTAGTGCCTTTGACAAACTCTTGATTGATGAAATGCATCTGTTGAGGTACTATGGGTATCACATAATGATCCTGGAGTAGGAGAGCGCTGGCTTTTGTGAAGCAAGAAGGCGAGTGTCTGTAAAGCCAGATATTGCTAGTATCGCAAAGCACTCTCTCTATATAAGTGGATTATGTGTTTGTATTTGTTGAATACAAAAGTTAAATTGGTCATATACACAGATTATTTTGGTTCAGCCTCCAGATTGAACTTGACCTAACAGATTCCTCTATCCATGTGTAGAGCTACTCACATAGGAGCTGCAAAAATACTGTTCAGATCTTCACCAAAAGCTTTGCCCTGCAGCCAGGCACATAAGCTCAGTCTCACGTTTCTTCAATAACCAGTCTAGGGGTGTTATTTTTGTTGTTTTTATTTTTGGAGAACTTGGATAGGGATGAGGGAATTAGGTAGGGTACTCCAGAAATAAGGACTATGTGCAGTTGAGGACTTTAAATATTCTTTCGGATAAGCTATGACGAAGTGTGTGCTTGGAGCAAAAAGTAGACTTCAGCTTTAAGGCAGTAGTAGTAGAAAGCTCGAGCAGAGATTAAGTGGACAAAGCTCTTTCTTCGGAACACCAGCTGGTGTCCCCTTCAGCTAGACCCACAGCTGTCTCCCTAGCACCAAAGGGGGTTAAGTACACACAGTCTCTAAGATCCTTTAGGAGTGTCTGTACTCACAAGGCCCAAGAGCAGCTGGATGCCTTCCTCCATGATACCAGACAAGATCTTCAGTAGACGGCCCCTCAGTCAGCTTTAGTAGAACCCAGGTCTCAGCGTTCAGGCCCTCAGATCACCTACCTGGGGGCAGCAAAGCAGTAGTTGCCTGGGAGGACAACGTGCCTTCTCCCAGGCTGGAACAATCCTATACAGGAAAGACCCAGAACTCAGTGTGCTCACTGAATATATACAGTTACCCAGCATGCCATTATTATACAGTGTATATATAGCGCCATCAGAGCCAGTCTCTCTGGGATAGGCCAGGGCTGTATTAATATTCATGCTGCCAGGGCTGCTGTTAGAAATCATGGGACCCCTGACAGCCCCCCCCAAATAAACACAGTTTACTATGCTTCAGTTATGAATGAACATATTGCGTAATCAGTAACGGTCACTCATTGTGTTCCTTCAGGTAAGTATCGGGCAGGTGAATGTGACATATTTACCATATCCTTCACCCACTCTCCATCCTGAAGGATCCTATTGTGTGCTTCCAGCTACCGATGGGAAGGAAAGGAGGGAAGCCGGCATTACTGCGGGGGTACACAGTGGGGCCTGGGCAGGAGGTTTTGGCATTTTTTGGCCAAAGATCCTAAGCTCAACTCGATAAAAGCCTACGTGTCCATGTACACATAGGCTTTTAGCAGAGTTTAGGAGCTGCCGCGTTTAGGTAAGGTTGAACCTCCCTCTCCTGAACATGGAAGAATCGCTTTCAGGATAGGAACGTTTTGGCCACGGACTGCGGGAAAAAGCGAAATGCTACAAAACTGTGGTTGTTGTGTTTTGCCTCGGTTTGTGTTTTCCCGTGGCCGGCGGTCAGGGTAGGCTCATGTACACGAAGCCTTACATTCACAATGTCTACAGTATGACAACTAAATTTACATATCAAAATACAAACACAATCTAACTCTCTACACCAAGCACCTATCCAGGAGGCTGCTACACACACTAAACAGTGTGAATGGATAAATCTCCCATTGTGGCTCCGCTGGATGTCAAAATACCCAAACAGTGCTTGCATCCAATTGGATGCAACCACTATTCAGCTTTTAATTTTCTGCCTGACTCCTTTGATTTCTCAATGGAAGGATGTCAGGAGGCAGGATGCCAACAGGGCCACCCACAGAGCATATTTGATTCCGTTCTTGATGAACCAGCATAAAGTTGCTCCATGTATGGTCAGCTTTGTGCTATGTGGAGATGATCTCTCTTTCTTTGAGCTGTTCCACTGCCCCATGCTGAAAGATTTATTGTCCATATTACATTAAAAGGGAGCTGAGAAGGATGGGAGCTATACTATATAATTTTTTTCATTATTATGATTATTATGCAGTAATTATTTAGCACCAACAGTTTGCACAGTGCTCTATAAAATTATGGGAGACAGCACAGTTACAACCCAATTAGATCCAATCCAATCCAGGAGGGTTCACAGGGCCTCAGTTGGGAGAGTTTATAATCTAAATCAGGGGACTAGAAACTGCAGCACGCGGGCCGGATGTGGCCCTTTGTTTGCCTTTATCCGGCCCTTGGGGCACTGTTCCTTCCACTGATACCAATGATGGAACAAAATTCCTTCCAATGACACCAGTGATGTGGCACTATTCCTCCCAGTGATACCAATGATGGGGCACTATTCTTTCCAATGGCACCATTGGTGGGGCACTATTCCTACCAATGACACCAATGATGAGGCACTATTTCTTCCACTGACACCAGTGATGGGGCACTGTTCCTTCCACTGACACCAGTGATGGGGCACTATTCCTTCCAATGACACCAATGATGCACTAATTCTCCCACAGAAACCATGTAATTCTCCTTTTACCCCCACTGACCACCAAGCCTATGACATTGTTTACTCCTACCGATGGCAGGGCATTTTCTACCCCCACTGGCCACAGTCCGGCCCTCCCTAAAGTCTGAGGGGCAGTAAACTGGCCCTTTGCTTAGAAAGTTTGGAGACCCCTAATCTAAAGGGAAAGGCAAGTAATAAAACACATAACGGGATTGATTTACTAAAGGCAAATAGGCTGTGCAGTGCAAGTTCAGTCCAAGTGCACTTGGAAGTTCACTGCAAGTGCAGCTGCTCTAGATCTGAGGAGAACATGCAAGGAAAATAAAAAACAGCATTTTTGTTGCACATGATTGGATAAAAGAAATCAGGAGAGCTTCACTTCATTTCAGAGCTTCCTCTCAGATATAAAGCAACTGCACTTGCAGTGCACTTGAAGTGCACAGTATATTTACCTTTGGTAAATCAAACCCAATGACTGTGGGGGGATGAGTTGATGGAGAAAGTAAAATTCCACTTGTTAGGTAGATGTGAGATAGGCTTCCATTGGAGTTTTCAGAGATCACCTGAAGGTAGACAGGGTAGGAGATAGCCACATGGACTGAAGTAGAATGTTCCAGAACAAGAGAGAGGTTCTGGAGAAATCCCAGAACATTGGAAGAGGTGACAAGGGATCTAAAGAGCAGGAGGTCTTGGAAGATCATGGAGGACAGTTTGGGTGATATCTTGAGAAGAGGTTGGTGATGTAGCTTAGGGCAGAGTTGTGGATTTAATTAAAATAGCAAACTGGAATGTCCCCTCTGCCCAGCCACAGCATGAGACACCCAAGATCCCTGACCTGGTTACACATCAATGTCTGACAGATATGCCAAACTCTAGACAGGGTGTGGCTTGTAAGATCATACTGGCCAATATTTTAGTGTTTCACAATAAAGGACACTCATAGAATGTTTGTCACATTCACACTAACCTGTTCTAATATCTGCAGTAGGAAGCCATACACTTTCTCAATGCTACACTGCAGCTGTAACACTACGAGGTCACAAAGAATGTGCCTCAGTTACAGAATTTATTCAACCTCTGCCCCAGACAGTATGATTGCTATTAGCTGCAGATTAGCAATCATTTCCCGGAATGTAGAAACATGAGGACAACATAGAAATCATGACCTACTCTGGAATGCTAGGAGTGTTTGAGTGGCAGCTGTGATCATTCTTCCAGCCAGAAGAGGAGGATGCCATTCTCTGACTATCAGCAGGCTCAATTCACAAAGAGTTATTTTCCTATTTAAAATCTGAGATAAAATAGCTAGTGCTTTTCAAAAATGTTTTTGCCATTCACAAAAAAGCTACTAAAACAAAGCATTGTAAAGGATACGTTCACCTTTTGTAGCAAAAATAATAAATGCACATTTTTTTGCAGGTAAAAAAAGTGCATTTATTATTTTTGGTTGCAGGAGCCTGGAAACCATTGCACCAGCGATCATCATTAGATCGCTGGTGCCATGCAGGTCTCCTACAGATCTGTCAGTATATCTGCTTGCCCGTACAGGATTTACAGGTAAGCAGGTATACTGACCAGAAGAATTAATGATCTACCACGGGGCTCCACAGCGTTGAGAACAACAAGAAGCTGACAGCCGCTAAGGCTGTTTGGACTTGTAGTTTCTTATTCACAGAGGACTGTGAATGAGTGACAAGGCCTGGTGGGCAAGCCCCGCATGGCCATGTTTTTGTTAAATTTGACAGCAGGCAATGGGGAAGATCGCCCACTAGCTGTCAAAGTGGGGGAGCGGGGGCCGGTGTATTCATAACATGTTACACCCTGAATATTGGTGTAACATGTAACATGTTATGAAAGGTGAACTTATCCTTTAATTAATTCTTGAAAATGTGAGATATTTATCTCATGAATCCATTCAGTATTTTATCTCGTGATATTCAGTGGAATGGATACAGTGGAGAAGGATTAGTCAGTTTTTATTGCTAATAAAGAAGTAAAAGAAATATGCCAACTCCATAAGTCAGCATAGTCCCTTCAGCAATATGTAATAATGCAAAAAGGTGACTGGAATATCAGGCAAAGGGAAGTTGCTTTCACGGGACACATGTGGTGTATCAAAAACAAAAAAAATCACTCATTAGTACACCCTCCTACACAAAACACTAAACAATTCATAAAATTTTGAAAATCCTTACGATTTAAGAGAAAAGTCTAATAGTATTTTCAGGAAGTCATCTCTGTAATTCAAAATATAACAGCATCTGCTCTGCCAAGGAGGTGGTAACAGCAGGGATTACATCATATCATCTCCTCTCTCTCTGCAGTAAAAGGACACTACAGTTCCCATAAACCACAGGGAAATGTAGTGAATGTGGGCAGGTACACTAGGACTGTACATGTTGAATGTGTCTCAGTCCGGCCACCACTGCTAGTGGGACTGAATCACATCACTGCTTCCTGGAGAACTACAGAAGGGATGTGCCAAGACCAGTGGCTGGGTGAATAGAAGGAATAGCAGCTATTGATCTTACAAACAGGAAACCAAAGAGAATTAACAGTTTTATTTCAAAGTGAATCAGAGCAACTACTGAATGAACCAGAATATGGATGACATATTCAGTGAAGGTAGGAAATCAGAAACAAAGACATATAAAGAAGTTTTTGCCTGGAGTTCTGCTTTAAATAAATACAAAATATCTTCACAAATGTCAAATATTGAATGAAAATAGTATCAAAAATCACACACATATATAGATAACCCTTCTTCCACCAATAAAAACAGACAAGGTTGTCATTGGGCTTCCATCACTTCTGTCCAATAGCCAAAACAGGAAGTGAGAGAAAACCCCTACAAATTAAAAGAATCCTTTGGGGTTCCCCAGGTCACCAGAACTAGTGTCCCCATTAGAAGATTTCCCCTCTAATACTTTTCTGGGGACAACCCAAAATTTGGGATTTTCTTTTACTTTTACTTTCAGTGATAACAGTTAAAAGGACAAATAAAGAGGGGGAATCTCCCTAACAGGGACAAAGACAGCAATAAAACCTGACAAGTGTTCTAATCCATCTCCATTCTATCCAAAACAAAAAAAAGTCTTGCCTTTAGTTATTCTTTAAGTAAATCCACCCCAATGATTCTGTGTTTTTCCATATTTAGGTTTCAATGCATTACTGCTGAGAGAACTGATCCACAAAGGTAGAGACTGCGCCAAACTGGCTATTATATATTTACATTCCTTAAATACTGCGCCTAGGGGCAGCTGTGCCCCTAGGCGCACTGCTGCCTAGGGGCACAGCCATGGCTGCTGCTTTCCCTACTTTACACCATGGCCGGATCTAGGGGGGTGCTGGGATGGGCTTTAGGAGGATTTGGGTAAGGTGGGAGGATTTTTGCTGGGAAGGGCAATTTGGGGGGGGATTAGCTAGAGAAGGGATTTGCCCTAGGTGGGGGATTAAAGGAAGAGGAGTGATGCTGGCAGAGGGGCTTTATGTTAGGAGAGGGGATTGGAAGGACATGTGTTAGGAAAGAGGATTGGGGGGATTTGTGTTAGGAGGGGGGGATTGGGGGAATTTGTGCTAGGAGAGAGGATTGGGGGGTTTGTGCTAGAAGGGATGATTGGGAGGGATTTGTGGTAGGAGGGGGATTGGAGGGAGATTTGTGCTAGGACGGGGAATGGGGGGGATTTGTGCTAGGAGAAAGGATTGAGAGGAAATTTGTGCTAGGAAAGGGGGGTGGGGGATTTGTGTTAGGAGGGAGATTTGGGGGGTGGAGGAGATTGTGCTAGGAGGTAGGGTGGGAACGGATGTGCTAGGAGTGGGGGATTTGTGCTAGGATAGAGGATTTAGGTAGGGAGGAAGGATTTGTGCTGAGAAGGGTAATTTACAGGGGGTTGTGCTAGGAGGTGGGATTGGGAGGATTCATGCTAGGAGGGGGATTTGGGGGAGAGAATTTGTACTAGGGTGGAAAATTTGAGGGGAAAGGAGGAGGGATGAAGTAGAACTATAGGTGAAGTTATATTTTTTTTTGGGGGGGGGGGGGCACATGTAGCTGGTCTTGCCCAGGGCACAAAATAGTCTAGCACCAGCCCTGCTTGGACCACTACTTAATTACCGCATACATTTATTTATTTCTTTTAGTGAATTTAATTTAACACCGTTTAATGAGGTATTTAACAAACATTTTTGCTTTTTGAGCTAAATACCTCACAAGGTGATCAGGAATTTACATTTTCAGCAATGCATGAGATAATTGGAAAAAATGTGTCACGTGATTCAATTATCTCATAAGATATTCTTTAGTGAATTGAGCCCAGATGTCACATACTTACTCTAGAGGGAGCTACATTTTAAAGGCAGTTCTCAAACTGATTTTTAAATTGAACTGTAAATGCTTCCATGCTCAACACCCAATGACCCAAGCAGGACCTGGAGGCATGTGGTCATTGTGATGAGATGTTTGAGTGATCGGAGATGACCCCCCTTAATGAATGTAATCAGCCCCATCAAAACATAATTTTATCTAAAATTTTCCAGCCCCTCTTCGATCCATGGGCCCCAAAGTCATGAACCCCTTCCTTGTTCCCCACAATTGTCAAGCGTGCAATTTACTAATATGATCAACTTTTGATTCTATGGGGTTGATTTACTAAAACCGGAGAGTGCAAAATCTTGTGCAGCTCTGCATAGAAACCAATCAGTTAGAGGCTGATTGGTTACCATGCACAGTTGAACCAGATTTCACACTCTCTGGTTTTAGTAAATCAATCCTTATGAATACCAAAAGGAATTTTGACAACAGTGAATATTCCTTGGGATTTCTCAGTAAAGACTCCAAAGAGCTGTCCACTAGATGGAGCATGTGTTTACAAATCTGTAAATCAGAAGTAGAGATCAATGGAGAGTTTTATGTAGTAATAGAATTATATCTCTCAAATATACAGTGTATATATATATATATATATATATATATATATATAGCAAAACAGTAAAGAAAGAATGTGAACATCTGGAGCAGCTGAGGGAGAACAAATAAAAATGACTTGTCACAGACCAGCAAAATATAACATGAACAGGTTTGAGGTCAGATCTTAGAAACATAGATATAGATGTGGGGTGCTCAATGCTTGCAGGCATCAAGGTACCATAGGACATTTAGTCCTTAGGCCTCATTCCTGCTTGTGATTTTGTATGGAAGATTCTCATTTATTTGAATGGGCTTTCCTATGTGCATTTGTCACAACAAAGAAGCTCAGGGACCAAAGTAGTGAAGAAAGAGAATGTAAGCTATGTATATAACCCTATAGCCTTTACTACAACATATACACACATATTCCTGCTGTAGAGGCATACTCTGGGCACAAAACTTAGACTGTACCTAGGTCTGTGCTCAACTGGGGATTATGGGATGACCAGCACTCACCATCTGGCAAGAAGTCATTAAAATTGAATTATACACTGGCCAGCCACATATTTTGTACACCTTGATATTGCCAAGAAAAATATCCCCTACACCTTTACTTTACCAGCACCAGCCTGAACTGTTGGTACAAGGCAGGATGGATCCATGCTTTCATGTTGTTTACGCCAAATTCTGACCCTACCAACTGATTGTCGTGGCTGAACCATCTACCCATTCTCTTCTGACCTCTGACATCAACAAGGCATTTTCATCCACACAACTGCCACTCACTGGATATTTTTCTCTTTTTCGAACCATTCTACGTAAACCCTAGAGATGGTTATGTGTAAAAATCCAAGCGGATCAGCAGCCTTTTAAATACTGAGACCAGCCCGTCTGGCGCCAACAACCATGCCACGTTCAAAGTCACTTAAATCTCCTTTCTTTCCCATTCTGATGCTTGGTTTGAACTTCAGCAAGTCATCTTCACCACATCTACATGCCTTAATGTATTAAGTTTCTGCAATGTAATTGGCTGATTAGCAATTTGTGTTACTAAGCAATTATACAAGTGTACATAATAAAGTGGCCCATGAATATATGTTAAAAAAAAATCATAAATTAGATATATGATGCAGTTTATAGTCTAACACAGTAGGTTAAAAAGTGTTAGCTGAGTTGGGCTTTAATTTGTCTGTTACTTAAAATCTATATAAAACTACATGTTCATTTAAAACTGCCCAGTCCACAGGGTGACAACGCTGCTGTGCTATATCACTGCAGAACAAACACTGTCCCTGTTTACAGGAAGTGTAAAAATTACACATCTACAGCTAACAGGTATTAGAATTTTATTACAAGGAAGACTCAGTAAAACAAAAACTGCTGTGTTAATGCTACTCACAGACTACAACATATTGTAATTTTTTTGTTTGCTTATAGTACCACTTTAAATGAAACATGTGCTAGAAAAATATAATGACTGTATCTAACTCCAGCACTTTAAGTCACTGACCTGGAACAAGTATACAGATAAAGTCAAAATTCCTGATTTGCATACTTGGCCAGCGTCAATGTCAAAGTTTCAGGTATTCAAACCATTGGATGCCAGGCAAGTAATATTTTTAGGAAGGTTTAGCAGTGGCAGCTATTATATTCCCCCAGCCCAACACAGAGTATAATTACCTTTCCTTCGCATAGCCACTGCTCTGTCCAGTGCCAGGAGTCAACAATAATGTGCTCTTAAGTATGGAGGAGGAGCATGTTACATTGCTGGGCCAATCAGCACTTTAGCAAGTCCATAGCCCTGTGAAAGCTACAGTACATACAGGTCTCTCCCCCGTTGGTGATACTAGGTGATCACCGGGTGCCGGCGAGTAATCACCGGCCGGGACCCAGTGATTAACAGCCTAGGCCCCGAACAGCAGCGCAGACACCCCCTACCCAGAAATACATAATCAGGTATATATATATGCATGATTTTGCGCACCCCTGCTGCCCTATAGCAGTATTTCTGCTATAGGGCGGAGGGGACACGGTTAATACATAGAGAATTGGGAAGAGAAAAACACTGTATTGACCTTGTACAGAGAATCAAACTTGCTCCAGGACAGAAGTGCACCTTGTGACCACATGTGTCATTGACTACAGGTCTGTCTCTGACCAATATCTGAATAGTGAAGTGCACTCAGGGCCACCAGTCCAACTTATATTATTGGCAAATGCTTCCTGCCTTGCATCCCAGTCATGGGGAGCACAGTGGCTAAATGGTTAGCATTTCTGTTTGGCAGTGCTAACGTCGTTTCTTCAAATCCCAACCACGACATCACCTGCCTGGAGTTTGCATGTTCTCCCCGTGCCTGCGTGCGTTTCCTCTGGGTACTCCGGTTTCCTCCCACACTCCAAAGACTGGTAGGTTAATTGGATTCTGTCTAAATTGGCTCTAGTATGTGTATGTATTAATGTAAGTTAGGGACCTTAGATTGTACGCCCCTTGAGTGTTAGGGACTGATGTGAATGTACAAAATATATTTGTAAAGCGCTGCATAAATTGACAGCACTATACAAGTACCTTTAATAAATATACTGTACTCTCATTTTGAAGAATGCTGGACTGTAATTATTTTTAAAACTAGAACTATGGTTTCACAAGAGTTACAAGTCGTAACCATAAAAGATCAAAATTACCAGGAGAAATATCATAGCACTGGAAAAAGAAAACAAAAAAGCTGGTGTGTGGTTCAGTCCAGCATTGTCTACTGAGTGTATTGCCACCATTTCCTGGTGAACCAGATTAAATTTGATCAATGGGTAGCCTGTCAGCCTCTTCCTATCCAATGTCCCTCGACGGAAAAATCAAAGGAACAAGGTGGAAAAATTGCTGGTAAAACAGCACTTGCATCCAATCAGACAAAGGCACTGGTGCTGCCAGCTGTGAAAATATCATAACCAGTCCATAGTCCATCAACACAGTGTAGCATGGATGGAGTAATCTAGAAGAGTTTTTCTGTTCAGCCTGCAGGCTCCATGTGTATGGCCATTCTTGCATTTGTTTTGAAGAATTAGTATAGTAGCTATAAAAGTGGTTTAATATTTTAGCAAGCCATACTCTTGTAAATAAAAGGCCACAAGTAGGTGGATAGGATACCCCTCCAAATGACTGAATTCAGATGTTTCCATTGACGGTTACCTGTTAGTGCTACAGCACACAGTACATTTTATACAACTGTGCATTTCAAACCATTTGACAAGTTTGTGAAATACCGTTTGTTGTTCCAGCAGTACTACACTGCTGTGCAGAAAGACAGGTCCACAAAGACATGATTTGAAGTCTAGTGTCAAGTGGCCTGCACAGAGTCCTGATCTCTACTGAACACCTTCAGGACAATCTGGAACAACACTTACCAGTCAGGGCATTTTGTCCAAGATTAACCTCGTGGCACCAGCGGTACGCAAATATGCGGCCTCTTAGTAGGTGGACCTTGACACGGACAGATTGCATATTTGCACACCAGATGTAAACAAACATGTGCCTGTACAGTTACCGGCGCTGATTGGAAAGCTTTCAGATCATGTGACTTGTGCCAGCCAATTACGCCAGTCACATGATCATAAACCCCTCCTCCCAGCATAACAAACCCTTTAAAGGGCTGGGAGGTTAATATCAGACCTCACAAATTCTCTTTTTGGTGAATGGGCACAAGTTCTCACAAAACTCAGAAAGGATGGAGGCAGTTATAGTCTTAAAGGAAAGGGGAGAAGGGAATGACATTTCCATATACACAAACTGTAGTTTTGGAATGAAATGTCCAACAAGATCATAGTTAGTCGCCGTCAAACCTTTTACCATGTAGTGTACACATACAGCATTTTGAATACTTAGCATAAATTAAAAGGCACCATTGGCCTAGTTCAATCTACTTAAAGAGGAGTTGTGGCCCACCCCCCAAAAAATTAAAAGGCAGCAGCTACAAATACTGTAGCTGCTGACTTTCAATATTATCGCACTTGTCCAGGCATCCGTGGGTGACCTCACCCAGGCTAATGCTTCAACTGGCTATCAGGTGCTGGCGCCGTCATCTTAACAAGTTCCCTACTGTGCATGCATGGGCTTTGTGAATGGGCCGCAGTCTTTTGGAACCTGTGAAGTGTCCCAGAAGGCTGCAGGGAAGATTTTTTGGGGGGAGGGAGGTGGGAAACTGAGCTTTCGTCTCACGTCACTGCAGTGAACTGAGCTGCAAGTGGGAGTGGGTACCTGTCAAAACCAGGTACCCGCTCCCCCTCCAAAAAGGTGCCAAATGTAGAAACAAGGGGCAGGAGGCAGACAAGTGGAGCCTCCACTTTTTGACTTTTTAACTGCATTACAACTACTTTATGCAAAGAAGTTGTTACACAGAAAAAGTATGTATATGTCCCAATCACACACACCACGCTTGTGTTGAAAAAAAAAAAAAAAAAAAAATCACAGGTCAAACAGACTTGAGTTTTAAAGTATAGTTTTAGTCCAGCAGTAGTGCACCCTTAGGAGGACGTTATTAGGAGGACTGTATATATAGAACATCCAAACTGCTGCATTCAGTAATCTGAAAGCAAACTGCTAATCACACCAACACTTAATAAGAACTTGCACAGTTTTACAACATATTATTGGTCCTCAGAATGTTCCCCTTGTGCTGCGGATTTGCCATTGCCTCATCATCTAGGCATCAAGACCTCTGGTTACCCAAGAGTACAGACCTAAAGTTAAAAGGAAAGAAAAATCTTGGTCCTGAGCCAGAGTCCTCCACAGCCTCAGTATATTGTGTTCCTTCAGCCACTGTAAGGGATTGGGTAAATGGGATGTGGTACTTTGCCAGGGATAAAAAGCAGAAGAGGAAGTGAAGTAGTAGAATGGATCCCTATATCCACATCTATTCACAAAATACAGTGCATTTGGTAATAACTCAATTAAAGAGACAGACACAGAAGTCAAATGATCCACAACCTTTAATAAAAAAGAAAGCTATATACATCTATAAAGCATACCACAGAAATCCTACAAATGAGGAACTTATAACTGAATCAAAATATATATATTTATTTTTGTAAATCCAGCATAGTGCAATATTTTTATTACCTTTTTCAACTTGGCTGACTTTGGTTCACAAACTTGCTACAAGTGTTGGCAACATAAATCTGAACTCCACAGACAATATTTGGCTCTATATTTTTAAAACAGTCAAAAAAAAAAAAGAAAACACTTTGTAAAATGTAGGAGAAAAATATAAAAATGACAGCAACAAATAGGCGGGTAGCCCAGTCTTCTCCAGCTACTGTATGACTCCAATCTATTTTTGTGTCTACGTGGAGAGACAGACTTGCAATACTAAATTTCTCCATTGGGTGGTAGTGAAACATTGTATAAACAAGTGACACCATCAGACCATTTTTTTTTTTTTTTTTCTCTATGCAGGTCTCCGTTCCACTTCAAAGCTGCAATCAGGTCTGGAATTTTCAACAAAATAATAATAAATGTGTATATATATATATATATATATTATATATATTATCTGGACAGGGAAGATGGGCTAGGTGAAAATATTTTTCTGCGCAAATCAAGATTTAGGTGTCTCAAATATGTCAAAACAAGACTGAGCTCATTAACATACACACATGTGAACACACTAAAAAATGTAAGGAATTGTAGAGTCACAGTTAATGCTTTACTTTTATGACCTTGCATTATAGAAATTTTTATTTGTATTAAAATATTATAAATCACTTAATAAATAACATATTTCTTTGTAGCCTTATGGCATTGGTTGCCATTTTAAGACTCTAAAGTTGTGTATTTCAAGTTGTGTGCTTGTAGGTACTAAGTGAATGACTCAATACTAATAAATCGATATTAATCTTTTTTTTTTTCCCCAACAGCAAAAAAAAAAGCTCAAGAAAAAAGAAAAAATGTTCGCAGGTTGAGTAAATAATATTGCATCACTCTTGCAGCAAGAATGGAAACCAAAAGCAAGATTTCCTTGCATAAGTAAAATAGGTAAAGGCAACTTCACAAAGAAAAGAAATTACATATACAAAAACAATAAATGGAGTACTTTACACTGAACTTAAACATTTCAGAAAGACAAAGTATTACAGTTAATGAAGTTATTGCTGACATGTAGAACTGTAAGCCTGTCAATCAAATAGGAAAATAAAAAAAATTTGAAAAGCACATTGGATCAGGACACCCTGTGTGGTAACAAAGGGCTTCCTCTAAGCTCCCTTGGGATTGTGGAGCTCTGCATTTACAGGGGACTTTGGCAGCATCCTCTTCTGGTATAGACTGGTATTGCAGTTTGACCATAACATTTCTGACAGAGAATCCCCATTTCACTGGTTGGACTAGTGTGCAAAAAAAATGCAGTCATAAGGTTCAGCCGCTGCTACTTCCTGCAGGAAGGATCACCATCTATGATGTAGGGTAATGCACAGCCAGTCTGTGGAATGATATTGCTACTGCAAAGAGCAATTTAATTAATTGGCATTTACGTGTCACTGAAATAAAATTTCTAGATGGACAAATTGTCCAAATCAGTGCACATCTGCTTTCAATTAGAATTCTATTCTCTTCAGCAAAGGCAGGACATATACTGGATTGACAGGTCTACAATAAAGAAAAAGAAGTGTACCTGTCACCTGCAATCACCAGAAACAGCAATTTTCTGACACAAGGTACATGGGCTCATGCTGAAACTGACAGCCTGCAGGGTTACATATACAGGCTAGACCTACAAATGTGTCCCCCCCCACCCTTGTGGATAGGTGACTGGTACACTTCGTAATAAACACTACCATATTCTAGCAAAACAGAGAATGCTACTTTATGAGGGCCACAAAGTATCAAATATATAGTTTTTAAAGGGTAAAATAGACCAGAATGAATCCATCGTGTTCCATCTATGGTCTGAAAGCTTCTGAATTTTTAAGTCACCTTACACTGTCAAACCCATTTGCAACCTCATGTTATGTAATTTGATATTTCTGGGCTACCACATACCATGGGGGGAATCAACAAAGGCATAAAGCCTGCACTGCTCTTCTAAACTGAGAAAACAGAACTGACCCTGCTTCTCAGTTAACAAAAATGTGCATAAGCATCCTCATTAGTTAGGACCAGGCTGCTCTGTTTTCTATGCTGTGTCTGTGCCAGACATGGAACAGAGATCAGGAGCTGCTCGCTTGGGCTCCCTCTGCGGAGAGTGAGGAGGAAGGCTGTTAACTCTGCATTTGCCAGGGCTAACATTCAGGCATATAGGCAGGGAAAGGAGCTTTCCATGTCCATATGCAGTCTCTGCTTCCATAGTGT
This sequence comes from Staurois parvus, assembly GCF_062004578.1. Lineage (NCBI taxonomy): Eukaryota > Metazoa > Chordata > Amphibia > Anura > Ranidae > Staurois > Staurois parvus. Next base: position 3,887,990 of record NW_028317801.1, on the reverse strand, counting down.
GTTCACAGAGAGAAGCAAGTGAGCTGACAGTAGGTAATTCACATGGAATGTGGCAATCCCTTTTGTTAATTTAGGCACAGAACCCAAACCAGTTTCTGTTTCTCTATGAAAATGGTGAAGGTAACAAAAAGGACAGACCTAAAACAGGTTTTTCCTGGCACCAACATGGCAACATACTATCACAAGTATGTGATACAAGTTTCCATTTTTCAGGTGCCAACATGGCAGCATACATGTGGTAGTATTCTGCCATGGATTGGTGCCAGGAACAAAATGATGGTATTGGATACAATTTTCCATTATCTGCTTTGTTAAAGTGCCACTTGCACCAGTTTCCTGCACCGTTATAGTGAAGCTTTGTTTATTTTCCCCCCAAAACATATTAATCGTAGGACATCTCATTAAAAAAGGACACAAACATTGATTTTATTACACAGAAGAAATGATTGGCTGTAACCTGGAACCTAATTTATTGTGTTGTCACAGATGGTTTTTCATACTTCTAGTTAGTTTTGATCCAAGTACAGAAAGCTATGCAAACGCAAATGTAGTATGTTCATGTCCCTTAAATAATAAAGAGATGCAATAAAAGAAACAGGCTACAGATTCCCTTGAAGTTATTTTAAACACATTGCACTTAGAACGGTTAAACGTCTGCTACTAATTGTACTGAAATTGATCTGCATCTAAAATTAAATAATTGCAATGAGAACTTGTGCTCACAAATACTATGGAATATCCAAAACAACAAAAAATGTTTAATGAAGTGGCAAATGCACTTTTCTCTTTACAAGGCAATCACAGACTGCAAATATTAATAAGGCTGTGAGACAAAAAGACGGAGGGGAGGGGCGGTGGGTCTCCTCTTCTCCCTGTAACTGATTTTTCCACTAATAGAAAAATGGTGTGCATTTAGTGGCATGGATAAATATAGGGCCTGGAAACATCTACTACACTTCATACACACCAGCAGTTCTTGATTTTCTTCTGTTGGGTGGTACACAATAGAAAAAACGAGGGTTACAGCATCATCAGGAGGAACTGCAGCCATTGTTCATTTTAGTTAGGCACAGCAAAGTGCATGCTTCTCTGAGCCCTCAAATACTGAACTATTCAGCTCCAAACACTCATTTGGCTCTGGGCCTCATAAGTCAATCAATAGGCATTTAGATAGCAGTATCAGAGGGTAAGCCTATGGTCAACATACAACAACCAAACAGATCACCATCTCCTGCTCAATCATCTAGGCAAGACTGGTTAAAAAGTTTAAAAAAGGCAAAATAAATAACACGGGTACAATACTTGCCTATCCTGGAGAAAATGCTGCTACAGTCTCCCTTAAGAGCTGTTCAGACAGGCTAATTCATTGTCTATCTGAAGCAGGCCTTCACACATGTGGTCAGCACTCCGAGCAGCATTTTCTCCAGGAATTGTATTTCAGCCCTTCTATTAATCTTAACGCCTCCATCCCAAAATAAAATTGTCATCAGAGAATGAAATCAAGGATCTGATTGGCTGCTACGGTCAACACAGCCCATCTTGATACTTTGCTAAAAGGCCTTTTGTAGATGTGTTTTGTAGGTCCACCACAGCTACAGAGCCAAAAGGTTGCAAGACTGGCTTAAATATTAGAATAATCAGAATATTATCTGAATCAATGCCACAGGGTAAAGACAGAGATGTCTTTATTTGGGCAAGTTGTCATTGGCCAAATATAAAATTTGAACAAAATGTTTTTCAATTCTTGGCTACGCTGAGGTCGGCCCAAAGGCTGGCTGGCACTAGATACATCTGACTTTTTGCTCACAGCCTTATTTACCATATAGATAAATAATACACTCCTACTTAGTTACACTTCATCTTCTTTTCCCATTTAAGCACCTTGCACTTGTGAGGCTTTCATGGGACATGGTTGTTGCAAAGCTTTGTAATAGGCATGTCCTATTTCATCCTCTTAGAATGAAATCGTAATACTGATAACGTTGTACTTGAAGCTGGCAAACAGCTTATTACACCATGCAAAAGAACACTTTGAAAATCTACCTCTATAGTGACAGATTAACAAAACCTGCATCAATCATGGAAGAGCAGATGCATTGCTGAACAAGTTTTTTCATTTTTCTCTCATTTTGGCTCCACCAACATAGTCCTGGTCTGGTGTAAGAATTCACGGAGCAATAATAAAAGTCCTGCATACCATAAAATGTAGTAATCAAACGATGAAGAAAATAGGCTTCACAGTTTAACGTGTTAACACGTGGAAAGTTTCCGGGTTGTTACTCAGTAACAGAGTGCAAGCTTTTACAACATCAGCATGATTCTTCTACAATATGGCCTTTTCTAGATGCATCTAGTCGGCATGTGCTTTTTCTGTGGGACCCTGCAATGAAAGAACAATTCAGTTAATGGTCTATTTTTTAGTAGGAAATAAGCATGCTGAACTTGCGGTCTTGGAGTTATAATTTAACTCAAAGACTTGGAACAAAGAGGGCAGGAAATGAAGTTGAAACTCCTCATCTGCATGTTCATTCTCAATACCAAGATCAACATGACAGTCAGAAAGTTAGCATTTCCACAACAGGTAAAAATAGCAGCATCCATGTTTATCTCAGAACCTTTCATAAAAGTAAAAATTGCTAGTCACACAGTTTTAAAATAATAGAAGTTACATAGTTAGTCTAGCTGAAAAAAAAAAAAAAAAGTTATAATCCTATACCCACAATTGATCCAGAGGAAGGCAAAAAAACAAAACAAAAAAAACGCATGGTCCAATTTGCTCCTGCAGGGAAAAAAAAATCCTTCCCCCGAGAGGCAGATATTCCCTGGATCAAGTGTCTTAGAAAAAGGCTGGATCTTAATCCTACAGGTAAGAAGAACAGTATACTTCAGGTAAATGGCTAAATACACAGCTAAAATTATACACAGAAGAATAGTTTCACTTGACAGTGAATTTGTAATTCTGTTCACCAAGCTTGAGAACCAGACATCCCTGCCAGAAAGGGTAGCCAGGTCCTGGATCTCCCCACAGACCACACTGCAGTTAAGCATGACAGCCTGGTCCAGGACCCAACCTGATATCTAGACATACAAGTACATATGCTAATAATAGATAAAACAAAAAAAACATTGTCTATGGTATTGAAGGTTTCCTCACGCTATGATTTTTCTGATCTGCATACTGGTTTTGCTATAGCCAGTAACCAGCTCAACTCTTACATGCTGTACCTCTGTGAAGTGCAAGAGTAGAAAAATATATAGCTCCCATACATTTAGAACTATTGAGATTTGAGCACAGGTATAGCTTTCTTCTATTGCAGTGCAGGTAAGTGGCCAGACCTGAACCTGTAGCTCTCCTACAATTTGTGTCTTTTTGCCTCATATTGGCACTGTATCCACTGGAGCATTTGTATTTTGCAGAGCAGAATAGGACTGACCAGAGAGGGATTACTTTGATGCAGTTGGCCCACTTAAACATGTATTGCAATGTATGTGAACAAAGATCCCAAATTTTTTATTGCAAAGTTTGCTAGAGAGGGTGTGTTGCAATGTGCAAAGGTTTCATCCTGAAATTTCTGTGATGGACAAGACCTGCCCCACACTTGATGAGTACAAAAGGAAATAAGTCCCCTCATGATGACCATGTTAGTTTTGGAAGTTTTAGTGTAAAACAAACCATATCATGGCATCCAACATCATGACTATCATGTACAGGTAAGCAATGCAGCAAGACATCTGTCTTTGTCAGTAAATCAGCAATGACAGGCCCAGTTATTCTCTTGGGTTAATGCATGTTGGGATGCATTCCCAGATGTGCTTGGATGCTCCCTACTTAACAATTCTTAATAGGAAAATGCAGCAAGATGTTTGGTGTGAACAGTAAGTACGGATTAGTCTTACTAAGAATTGCATTTTTCTGCATTACAGTAATTGTACTGTGAATGAAGGAAAAAGGCTTCCCATGCAAAACAATGACACTTATATTGTAAAGTGCTGTGCAAACTGTTGGCACTATATAAATCCTGTATAATAATTATAATAATAATGACACTGCTGGTTCTGAATTCACTGTAGCACCATTAAACCTGCAGGGTTCTATTTTGGGCCATCATTTATTTATTACAGGTACTTATATAGTGCTGTCAATTTACAGAGCGCTTTACATATATATTGTACATTCACATCTGTCCCTAACCCTCAACGGGGGAAAAAATCTAAGGTCCCTAGCTTATATTCATACATACATACATACACATACTAGGGCCAATTTAGACAGGATCCAATTAACCTACCAGCATGTCTTTGAAGGGTGGGAAGAAACCGGAGTAACCGGAGGAAACCCACGCAAGCACAGGGAGAACATGCAAACTCCAGGTAGGTGGTGTCGTGGTTGGGATTCGAACCAATGACCCTAGTACTGCCAGGAGGAAGAGCTAACCATTTAGCCACTGTGCTGCCCAATACCAAAACTTTACATGGATTTTGCTTTTGCTAATGAGTGAGACATTATGTGAGGAGGCTGGAACTATATGTCAAATTTTAAATTAAGAAGGGAAGGTTATCACATATCAGACATCTGCCACTGGACCCTACACTAAATTTGACTGACTTTACTAAAGGATCACACATAATATTCAGTTAATGTAAAGCTAAATAAACTTTTAGAGACTGACATGCAACAGGAGCTGGTCAAAAACTATGAGCATGCTAGAACAGATGGTCAAAGAGTGTAGACATGCTTTAGGAGATGGCCAGAGACAGCCAACATGCTATAGGCAATAGAAGTTGTTGGCAACTGGGGACACATACGTAACATGGACTGTTACAGGGCAATAGGGAATCAAGAGACCTACTATCAGCAGGGCCCCAAAGGCAATAACGTTCCAAAAGTGCCGCAGGCTGGGCACTTGGGATCTAAGGGATCCCAAATGTTTTAACAAAACTTTTAAGAACTAAAATAAATAATAATACCATTGCTAGTTGTCGTCCTATATTTCCAACAGTAACGCCTCCAGAGAAGAATATGCAAGGCAGCCAGGAACGAATGTACAGAAAGTCTGGGGAGGTATACCTGAAACACACAAGGAAAAAGATTTCAAGTGAGTAAAGTCAAATTGTACAGAATTCAACAATACACAGGCCTGGGCTGCCATAAGGAAAAAGCTCATAGATTACTCCTAGAACCAGGGCATGGTCTTTTGTTTTAAAACAGACTGCAGAACGCAGGAAGCTGACTGGCTGCCCTAGCCAACTTTCTTAAAACAAAAAACTGTACTAGCCCTATTGTGGTTATGCTATGGAACACTACAGGTTACAGACACAGTTTTACTGGCACATTACATGCAAGGGAAATAAATGTATATTGTTGGAACAAGAATCTAAGGTAGCAGTCTTTGTGCCCGGGTTTAACCTCTCTACAGACATACACTTATGTCTGTGTTACTGTTGGGGCTCGTTCACACTTGACTTTATTTCCAACTCTTGCCAAACGCCCCTATACGGTTTGGGAAGCGTTTAACGCTCCTCAAGCGCTCCCCAAACGCCCTATGCGTGGTTTTAAGGTGGTTGAACCGTTAAAACCACACCACAACCACCTATAATGAAGTTAAATGGTATTAACGCTCCGCAACTGCACACACCTGCCAGGTGTTTGAGGAGAGGCACCATAGACTTAAATGAGAGGCTTCAACTCCTGACTGGACATGAGGCGTCAGTTTTGCCGCGACTCTAATGCTTCAGTGTGAACAGCACTGTGTGCTGTCATGTGCAGAATTTCCATAGGCATTTGGAAAGAGTTTTTAACGCTTCTCAAACGCCTGTCTGATGCCTGCTGACAAAGCTAGTGTGAACGTAGCCTTAGAGAGTTTTCTATAATTCCTGTCTCAAAAGGTGTTGCCTCCAGGACTGTTAGGCAAAATCTCAACAACAGAGCCTTAGATCACAGTAAAATCTGACGGGGGGGGGGGGGTCTAGTGAAAAACTACAAAGGCTTAAGGCCCTTTTCAGACAGGTATTCCGATTATGTCAGACTTGTGCCCGTTTACATCGTCCTACCTCCGGATCAGATCAGGCCCACTAAAACAAAAAACACACCACACCATATCCTCTTCCATTTAGGTGGAGCAAAATTGGAGACAGTTGGGTATAAAAACAGACACAAGAGTCTGCTTCCCCCCAGCTGTCCATAGAGCAGAGCAGGCTCTGCCACTGTCCGCTCTGCAAATACAAAGCCATCTGCCTGCTCTGATCACAGATCCTTGCTGATAGAATAAGTGTCAGGGTGAGAGTGGTCAGGTTCAGTATAAAAGGTGTGCTTCTAGGTGTTGGACACTGAGATTTTTTTCAGAACAGATGCAAACCAGATACCTATGCAAAACTCTCAAGTACCAAAACCAAACACACCAAAATTATATAAAAGTAGCAACATAGATGATACTTACTGGTACACTCCATTGTATACAAGAAACTGTGTTATGAGTGTAGCGAGAAAGGCTATTGTGATTCCTAGTCCAAGACCACTGCGTGAGCGGTCAAAGGTCCACCAAAGGCCCAGAGACAAGGCTGCTAGTGTTAGTGACAGCTGAACATTGTTTGCAAAATCCAATTTCTGGTGGAAAGTAAAGTTAAGGAAAAGACTCACCATCATATTACTAAACATTAATTCTAGACACATTTACTATATTTTGCAAACAGATAAAAAAAAAAAAACAGCATTGCTCTGTTAATGTTTTTGTGACCTATTCTGTATATGAGCAGAAATAAAATTCCTGGACAATTTTGGAAATTAAACATGCTGAACATGAAAATCTACTTAGTTCTGAGTCATTCAGTAGCTAACTAGTACATAAATATACATTCTTGTACCAGCTGAGCATGCTTGTTTATGCACTAACAGGTATCCTTCTGCTTTAAGGGGAAGAGCAGAATCTATATAGGAAAACCCATACTGGGCTACTGGTTCTTCCACTGAGCCTGCACAGATTGCGTGATACCCATACAATTTGTCACTGGGCCACATGACTGCAAATTAGTTGTTGTAAAGCTGGATGCAATCCTAAAAAGGCACAGAATGTAAACTATTACTATATATAAGAACACCAGACCTTGTTTATCCAAGGAATATATGATTGACTTTGGGGATCAGGAAAGATTCTTTTCCTTGCAGCAAATTGGACCATGCTTTATAAGAGATTAAGCTCTGGATCAACTATGGGAGTTGGGTTCTATATATGAAGGGTTTCAATATATTTATGTTCAACCCAAGTACGCAACAAAAAAAACCTGTTAAGTAGCCTAACTAATGCATCCATGCTGTAACTTGAGTGTATAAAATATAGACATTCAAACTAGCTCTCACCAACATTTAAACCATGTTTAGCGGCTTTTCTTTTTATGTAGGTTAAAAGGATACTGCACTAGCATGATTAATGCCAACAAAAACTGCTATACATCTCATGACGCTGGCCCATTCTCTCTTGAACTTGTGTGGTTCTCCAAGATGGCTGTCGATGCAAGGATAGAGAAGGCCAACAACAGCTGGAAAAGAAAACAAACCTTTAGTACATGCTCCAGAACTTTCCAATGATCACTTCCGTTAGTGGCATTAAAACATGCAGTTAAGAAAAGTTAAAAGAAAGCAAACAGTCTTTAGGGTTCCAAATGTGTTTTTTATGTACATATATTTTAGCAACTAAAAACTGAATTCCCCAAATATACTTGGTTATATGAGCCTTTTCACCTTTTTTCATGTTTTACATCTCATTGCTGCTCATCTCCTGCAGCTACTTTCGGTCTATATGTACTTACTTCAGTGGTAGCTACAGGTCATTGCTAAGTGGCAGAGACACATGTCTGAACATGTGACAGGGTGACAAAGTGGGAGCACAAATGGAACATTGTGTTGTTCAGGGACTGGCTGTTATAGGGTGACAAGGACCTTCATGGAAGGGTCACTAGATATTATTTTAATAAAAGCTGTAGATTTAGTCTCCATACACACGGGGCGTTTTAATAATGCTGGCAACGTTAGCTGTGTTAAGTCACGTTAGAAAAAAACTTGAGTTTTTCATCGGTTTTTAGCATTTTTTGCATTAGCTTTAAGCTGCGTTTTTTTTTTACAAAAAAAAAAAAATACAAAAAATGTTTTTTGTCCAAAAATGCTGGTTTGCAGTGTGTGTGTTTTTCAGCGTGAGAGCATTTTTACAACTAAAAAAACTCCTCTAGAAACCCACTAGTCCTGGCTTTTTTTCCCAGCCAAAAAAAGCACCTGCCAAAAAACGTTGATTACAGTCTGTGTGCATGGACACATAGGATAACATGCTGGGGAGTTTACTGGCTGTAGAAAAAAACGCCTAATGCCCAAAACCGCAGCTGTAAAAATGTCCAGTGTGCCTGCATACGTAAGAAGATTGAGATTTTAGTGACTGGTTTACTTCAATAGAAAACTGATGCCTATTCATGCATTTAGAGGTACCTGCAAATAATTGTACCTCCTTCCCCAAAGATGCCCACACTTTATATCTAGTGGCAGCCCCTATTGTTGCATTGGCAGCAAAACTGCAATTTTGTAATCAACAAAAAACCAAATGTCTAGTAAAAACAAGATCCCCTTTATGTGAATGGAAAATGACTGGGAAAATCTGCATCATAATGAGCTTCCTCTACAAAATGCTAGATGTTTGCCTGTTATGCGGACTCATTGGAATGACTGACAGTCAGGCAACTAGCATTCTCAGAAGGAGTAGACAGCCTTAAAGTTTTTTTTTTTCCTTGGATGACAGCTTTCCTTTAATGAGGCCGGTAAACTCAGACTGACTGTTTTATTTGAACTGCATGACATATACTTTTTTCAGCTTCACATTTTAGAGGTTTAAAGTTCATTTAGTTCTCTCTGTTCTCATTATGGAATATAAATATAAAAACAGATGAATCAATATGAAATTAATTTTCAGAATAAGACTCACAGTTTTATATACGGTTCTATACATTGAATACGGGAAAACATGAAATGAGCAAATAGAAAAAAAATAAATAAAAGTCAGCCGTTTTATTTTTCACTTTCGGTGTCTCTAGAGATATTTATGGCAGGGCTGGCAGACAAAATTCTCCTCCTATGATCACTTCCTTATTTTCGCTTTCCCAGCAGTGGCATGTTAAACTCGAAGGCCAATGAGGTCTGAGGCATGCAGCTCACCAGTTCAGGGGGTGGCCAATCACAAAGCTCAGAGCTTACAACATTTCCTGTGCTATCTACAGAATGCCAAACAGACGTCTGCAGTCAAGAGAAGCAGCAGCTCTAATCCTCATTGAGTTTCAGCCTGATAACTGCCCTATGGTGCAAGCTGATAAAAGATTAAAAAACGGAGAAAGCCGTTTTATGAATCACTCTTAATTTAGCAATTGATATGTATTATAACACATTACAGAAGAAATAACATTTTACAGTAATGATCGAATATGACAAGTCATCACTGGAGACAATAAAACAAGCTGTAATTACAAGAAATGAACCCGGGTTCGTTCACATCGTGTGTGTTAAGCTGCAATGATCTGTATAGATCAACGCAGGCTGAAGGCAAGGGCACATAGAAAACAATTGCTCGTCACACCATACATGTGTATGTACTTTTACACAATGCAACACGCTGTGTTGCTTAAAGTTTTATGTAGTGTCTTTTTGTGACACTTCAAAAAGTTAAAACCGCCAGTCCTACACAACGTACTCCAGCACCCCATGTTTCAGTGCGCAGGCTGGTGAGAACGAGCCATAACATACTAGTACAGATACAGCTCCTTTATAGAGTGCCTGATCACTCTATTACACAATCTGACTCAAGGGCTAATAAAGAGAACCTGTCACAAAACAAAATTCCTGTGTGAAAAAAAAAAAAAAAAATCAGAAAATCTGCCAGTCTCAGAATTCTGAAAAAAAAAAAAAAAATTATACCGGACGGTTCTACTACAAGCATGAATTTTGGAAGTAAAGAAAATGTCATCTTCCATCTGAGGAGTCTCATGCAGGTGCTTCAGAGGTTGCCATTAATAAAAAGCATATATATGACTGAAGCTACACTGTACAAAGTGACAAAAGCATGCTACAAACAATGCAGGCAAGGAGTGCCCAAACTGAACAATTCACATCCTACAGAGACCACTTGCACCTAATCCACACACACAATTTCAGAGAAAACAATTCATTCACTATGTTTTCACTTGTCACTTATTAGTGCAGATGCCAATTAGTCAAAGAGGTCAATGATCCCAGGGACAGTCACATTTATAGCCGACTCTAGAACTGATCAATGATTATCTTTTGAAATGACATTATACAGCATAACTGATGCACACAGGACGAGGACATTCCAAAACAGCATTAAAAACAGGGACAGCAGAGTGGCTCATATCAGCCTTGCAGCACTGGGGATCCCAGTTCAAATCCCAGTCAGGACACTATCTGCATGGAGTTTGCATATTCTCCCTGTGCTTGCATTGGTTTCCATCCACACTACAAAGAAGGTAATTAGCTTTTTTTTCCCCCCCAAACTGGCCCTAGTAAGTGTGTGTATAGTAAGTATGTACTGTATGTATGCAGGCGAGATAGGGACTTTAGGTTGTAAGCATTTATATACAAACAAAAGTCAAACAGTCTCTTGCTGATTTAATATAAAACTTTTTAGCAAGATTGTTATTGTGTGATGAGAGATCATCTCATACTTATGCTGGCTGTACACCATACACAAATTTTGGACGATTCCTGCTGAAATGGCCGTGGGTGGCCCTGCTGGCACCACCTGGCTCAACAAACTTCAAAGATATAAAGCCGCGTGAAAAACTGTCAGCCAAACAAGGACTGCATTTAAGGCAGGTTCTGAGAGGTGTCATGACAAGAGGCAGCAGTGGGGATTTCTCCATCCATGCTAGTAAGAGTATGGAGAACATCAAATGGTTGCCTCTTATTCAGGTTACAGGCTAAATGAGAGAAAATGTCATTGTGTATGTTCAACGATAGACAAGCCAAGAGCCAGAGAAGAGTGCATCATGGTTTCTGACCAGTAGAAACAGCACCCCCCTGGTACTTACTCACTTCTCTTTTGATCGGGCCCCACTCACACAAAGATCTTTTAATAACTTGAACAAAAAAAAAAAACTCTGTACACTAGTATTAGAAAGTCAGAAATGATGCTCCATATCTGGAGCTTTCGGTGCTACTATGGGGCCATATACCACCTCCTGAACATAGAAATGCGACAGCTGCAGTCTAGTTGCTATGGGCAGGACTTCTGAACTTCTTCCCCCTTGCGTTTATAAATCAGGTCTAGCATCATCCAATCATATCATAGGCCTCATGTACACCTCTGCTCCTATACAGGAGTTTAGGCATTTTTTTTGCCAAAACACCTGAACTCAACTCAATAAAAGCCTATGTGTTCATGCACACAGTCTTCTATCAGAGTTTAGCAGCAGCAGAGTTTAAGGGCAGTTAAATGTCCCTCTCCTGAACATAGAGGAATCGTGTTCAAGAGAAGAACATTTTGGCCGAAAAAAGCCGAACATGGCAAAAACGCATTTAAAACGCGCCTAAGCGCTAGCCGCGTTTAGCACGTGGGCATTTATTAAATTCAATGGCAAGTACTCTGCACACTCACACACAACACTGCTCCATCCAAATATGTAGTTTTTGTTTTAATCTCAAATTATGCTATTTATCTGCTGGGGTCCTCTAACCCCTGTAGACCGTAGCAGGAAAATTTCTACCAATGAACACGAACAAGCACCTGACCCAAAAAAACAATTGCTAGTTGTCGCAATTTTATCTACCAATTGTATCACCAGTAATACACTACAGCCTGCCCAGCTGTGGCTTTGGTGTAATACTTACCAGCTGCAGTGCCGCAGCAAGGAGGCACCCACCACGCGGAAGAAAATATTGTCGCAATGACCTCCTCAGGAAATAGGGTCACATTCCTTTGGACCTGGAGAAGATTAAGTACCAAGGCAAGAAAAACACCAACAGTAAAAAGGACCACACTTCTCCGGATCAGACTGCGGCCTTCGCTGCTGGCTAAGGTGCTGTAGGCCAAAGCAATGAGGGAGTTTAGGGAGGACATGGCTTTTCCGACTCTGCGTGCAAGCCAAGTGCTTATCTTTGTGCCGTTCGTGTCTCTCCCTCTGGCGCAAGAGCAACTCCAGCAGTGCTCCTCGAGTCTTGGCATTTGTTTTTTTAAGAGGTAGCTGTGGGAAAGAAGAAAGAAAAACAAGAAGGAAAAAAATAAGCATGTTGAGAAAATAAAATATATGTAACCAATGGTCTAGATAGCCTAAAACAAAGGTAAAGTGGCACTTTCCTATGTGACTCCCCCTAACTTCCCATGGCATTGACAACACTATCTCTGAACCTGAACATTTTGTTGTTAATTTTGAATAATATGTGGGAAAAGCTCCATCTGGCCTTTATTGCTTTACCTGTGCTAGATGGGGAGATTCCACTCACCCCGTTTCGGAGATAGCACGGTCACTGCCACAGGAAGAGAGTGGAAATCCCTCAAACAAGAACAAAAACAGCAGTAAACCTACCTCCTCACCCTAAGAAAAGAGAGATAAAGGTGTGTGTGGGGGGACTGAAACCTTCATCGGCTTATTGCTATCTGATGAAGATTTTCTCTCAATTCCTGTTCTGGTTTCAATGCGGTCATCAGAAAACAAAGAAAAATCACCCCCCCACCACCAGCTGCAGGACCACAAACATCAGTGAACCCTAGCAGATTGCCCAATCCCTCCCCATGTGATTCCAAACTATAGAGAAAGAAATTAGCAACTGGATCTACACTCCATCTTACATGAACGTTCTACTGAAAACAATGTAAACCATGTATAAGCAACATACATGAACACAGATATCTGACAATATATTTCTTTCCACTGTGTCATCAGCAGCATTATGTAGTAAGTCTTAAAGTGATATTAAACCAGATCTTTTTTTTATTTTTTACTTACCTCTTCCCATCCTCTCCCAGTGGCTAGTTAATGCAAAGAAGCAGGAAGTACTTCCAGATCACTGTGATTGGCTGCCACGTGATCAGGAGAGCATCCCACCAGCACCCGATCCCTCAGTCAGTGCTGTTCAGCAACCATGAACGTATATCTGCAGCATGTGGTCGCTAAAGCCCACCCACACGTGTTACATGGTCAGCAAGAGGTTAAGATGCTAAAAGATAGGCCTTACATATGGGGGGGGGGGGGGGTTATTTACTAAAACTGAAGTTTGCAAAATCTGGTGCAGCTCTGCTTAGTAATCAATCAGCTTCCAGGTTTTATTGTCAAAACTTAACAAGCTGAAATTAGAGGAAGATTTAATAAATCTGGTGCAGCTGTGCATGGTAGCCAATCAGCTTCTACCTCTGCTTCTTCTGAAAGGTTTGCTTTTCCAGCTTCCTTTATCACCTGGTCCCCCAATCACCAGCTCCAATTTCTGTTGTAAGAGTGGCTCCTTGGCTTCCAGGGTCCTATGGAGAATATGTGCAGCTTCTGACTGTGCTGGACACGTGCAGACAGCCCAGAGGACCAGACACACGTGTAATGGTGCTAGGGATGATTGGACATGTAGTCACTTGACCCTTACTTTTAGATTGTAAGCTCTAAAGAGTAAGGCCCTCTGATTCCTCCTGTATTGAACTGTATTGTAACTGCACAATGCTTCACAAAATAGAGGGAGACAGTACAAATGGTTGGTGCTATATAAATCATTGCATAATAATAATAGTCATGTGGGAGGGTAATCAGGAGACCTAGTTTACATTCAGAGTGTATGCTCCCCAACTGGAAGTTCAGGGAAGCAGCACAGAGGAAGCTGCAGGCTGTGACGGTAAAATGAATTAAAGGTGAGTGTTTGGTGCCTTGTTGTAAACATTAGATAACTGTACAGCGATTAATAGAACAAAAGGAATGTATTTGTAATAAACTAATCAGAGACTTTAGTACTACTGTAACAGAGGGATCGTGCCATTTATATTTCTGTTCAATAACCGGATAGGACATAAGCTGTGTGTGCAGGAAATGACCAGATCCACCAGTTCCTATGAGGTCCAGAAACATTTACAAACTAACGTTATTAGCCCATAAGTGTTTTGCCAATTCCTGAATATAGATTGTTACAAAGGTTAATCAGGGTCTGACTAAACACCTATAAGGCAAATGTTCGCAAACCTGGATAACCCGTCATGTCCAGTCCTTCATCTGACAACTCATGAATGACCAAACCCCTCCCCTTTTCTGGCGTCATAACTCATGAAGTCATTCAGTGATATGAATCTCTGAATGACTGGATAATCTCCGGAATGACTGAATAATCAATAGCTTCCATTACCGGGATCTCTGTCTGTTCTGTGACACCACAATCCAGTCATTGCTATCTATCAATGGAGGATTAAAGACGCTGTGTGCTAACTGTTGTCCCCAGACACAGGGCTGACATCATTGTTTTATAGACTCAAAGATGTGCACACCGTGCCCATTACAATAATACCACCCCCCCCCCCCACTTTGCAGAATGTATGTGCAGCAATGACTGTACTGATCTCTATGACCTGGAACAAAGATGTCCTGTACACTGTTGTTCCTTACCTATCCCCCTCCAAACCTTAACACTGTCCTACTGGAAGTACAGGAATGCCACCTCCTTGGTCACAATTAAACCGAGCAAAGTGTGGTGTAGATGATTCTCCAGTTACATGGTGGAGGAAGAGACAGAGCCCTGGATCACCCATAGTAAGCTCCTTACTCCAGCGTCCCCCTCTGACACTAATCAGGGTAAACCCCATGATGTCAGGGGGAACACCTATCTGGTCTATGCCTGTAAATGGCGGCCAAATGTAGACTTCACTGGCCACAGATTAGTCAGTAATCATGACCCATAGCCAGTTCTGAATGAAGCTGTGCCATCACCCTCCTGTAAGTCACTTAGTGCCAGCTTTACCTTGAGCCATTCCAACCACCCTGTGAGCGACTTCTTATCCAAGCAGTGATGGGTGCCATCATCAGCCTATCAGATCTCAGCTACAGTCAGTTTTGGGGTAAGTATGTCATGGACCAGTGGATGAGACAGACAGACACACAGACAGACACGTTCTGATATGTGCATGAAAGTACAGATCTCAGCATGGCAGTGTATGTAATACAGCAATACTGCAGCAAAATAACCTCCCTCCCCAGTTTATAGCACCAGCCCCGCTGTATCACCGCCCCCCCCCATCCCCAAATTATATCACTGACCAGCCATATGGTAGCACAGAGCCTATGCTAACAATGCCACCATCCCAACCTGGCAGTACAATGCCCCCCAACTTGTCATGACCTCCCAAACTATAGTACTAGGACAGTAAACCCCCCCACCAAATGGATCACCAACCAGACATATGGCAGCACAGTGCCCATTCCAGCAATGACACCTTCCCAATCCAGCAACATGGCAATGTACTGCACCCCACCCTACCAATGTGGCAGACACCCCCCAGCACAACTATAGAACAATCCCCCCGCCATATGACAGCACAGTGTCATCATTCCAACCCAGCAACATGGCAATGTACTGCACCCCATCACACCAATGTGGCAGACACCCCCATAGTACCAATCCTCCCCCTTAGCACCAATACCACTATGTAACAGTACAATCACCCCTCCCCCCACCTTCCTAATATATCACTACCCAGACATATGGCAGCACAGTGTCCATTCCAGCAGTACCATCATCCTAACCCAGCCCCTCAACCCCCCCCCCCCCGTACCAATACAACCCCTTTCAAATATATCTTCCCCAGCCATATGGCAGTACAGTACATCCCAACCCAGCAGCATGGCACTGCCCTGCACCCCACTATAGGTGGCAATGGACCAGTACCCCCCCTCCACCATAGATGGCTATGGACCAGTACCCCACCCCCCTCCACCATAGATGGTAATGGACCAGTACCCCCCCTCCCTCCACTATAGATGGTAATGGACCAGTACCCCCCCTCCCTCCACCATAGATGGCAATGGACCAGTACCCCCCCCCCCCTCCCTCCACTATAGATGGTAATGAACCAGTACCCCACCTCCCTCCACCATAGATGCTAATGGACCAGTACCCCCCCCCCCCCTCCCTCCACCATAGATGGTAATGGACCAGTACCCCCCCTCCCTCCACCATAGATGCTAATGGACCAGTACCCCTCCCTCCACCATAGATGGTAATGGACCAGTAACCCCCCTCCCTCCACTATAGATGGTAATGGACCAGTACTCCCCCTCCCTCCACCATAGATGGTAATGGACCAGTACCCCCCTCCCTCCACTATAGATGGTAATGGACCAGTACCCCCTCCACCATAGGTGGCAATGGATCAGTACCCCCCCCCTCCAATATAGATGGTAATGGACCAGTACCCCCTCCACCATAGGTGGCAATGGATCAGTACCCCCCACCACCATAGAACCAGTACAGTTATATGGCAGTACGATCCCCCCCCCCCATGCCGATTCCAGCACTGCTACCTTCCTAACCACCTAATACATAACCCCCTTAGCACCCGTACATCTCCATGTCAGTACAATCCCCATACAGACATATGGCAGCACAGAGCCCCCCCCAGCACCAATAAACCTATCTGCCAGTAGCACCCCTCCTATGCCAGCTCTGCCCCCCTCAGGTCTCACCGGTGAGCAGGGCACAGGTGGGTAGGTGACCGGACGGTGAGTGGTAGGTAGACGTAGTTTCCTCCGGTGTCTCCTGTGAGCTCCTCTATAAATATGAGTGCCGGGTGAAGTGCGGCTCCTCCCGCCCCCAGGTAGGTCTGTTCTCTGTCCTCCTCTGCCCCGCTCCCTCCTCCCCCCAAGTGAATGAGACAGAGGAGGGGGGGGAGCCGCACCGGCCCCGACCCAAAACAACATGCGTGTCTGGTGAGGCGCTAGCAGCCAATCAGCGGCGGGCTGCCCATATGACGTAGAGGACACACCACACACCTTCCTTCTCTGGGAGGAAAAAAAATCAAAACAAGAGGCGGCGGCGTGCGGGACGTGTCGGGGGCGCGCATTGTTAGGAGTAGCTGGAGGACGAGGGATTTCCCGCCGCATCCTGGGAGTCTTTCCACTCAGGACAGTGACCCCGGACAGGAGGAATTCCAGGCACAGGAGACACAACCATGGCCTGCCTCATATAATAGTCTCTATGGTCAGAGTAGTTGGGGTTGTGTAGGTGTACAGGTTGGGGGTCACTGGTACTCTGACATCTTGTGGGCGGGACCTGAGGTCACATGACCTCTCCTGGGCTCCAATCAGGGATGTGGGGTTCAGTGTTAGACACCCAGAGAATAATTAGGTAGCAGCACAGAGTGCAGGGGTCAGGAGCCTGACCTGTATACACACAGGTGCACAGAGTGCAGGGGTCAGGAGCCTGTCCTGTATACACACCAGTGCAGGGTTCAGGAGCCTGTCCTGTATATACACGGGCGCACAGAGTGCAGGAGCCTGTCCTGTATACACACCAGTGCAGGGGTCAGGAGCCTGTCCTGTATACACACGGGTGCACAGAGTGCAGGGGCCAGGAGCCTGTCCTGTATACACACCAGTGCAGGGGTCAGGAGCCTGTCCTGTATACACACGGGTGCACAGAGTGCAGGGGTCAGGAGCCTGTCCTGTATACACACGGGTGCACAGAGTGCAGGGGTCAGGAGCCTGTCCTGTATACACACGGGTGCACAGAGTGCAGGGATCAGGAGCCTGTCCTGTATACACATGGGTGCACAGAGTGCAGGGGTCAGGAGCCTGTCCTGTATACACAGCGGTGCAGGGGTCAGGAGCCTGTCCTGTATACACACGGGTGCACAGAGTGCAGGGGTCAGGAGCCTGTCCTGTATACACACCAGTGCAGGGGTCAGGAGCCTGTCCTGTATACACACGGGTGCACAGAGGGCAGGGGTCAGGAGCCTGTCCTGTATACACAGCGGTGCAGGGGTCAGGAGCCTGTCCTGTATACACACGGGTGCACAGAGTGCAGGGGTCAGGAGCCTGTCCTGTATACACATCAGTGCAGGGGTCAGGAGCCTGTCCTGTATACACACGGGTGCACAGAGTGCAGGGGTCAGGAGCCTGTCCTGTATACAAAGCAGTGCAGGGGTCAGGAGCCTGTCCTGTATACACACGGGTGCACAGAGTGCAGGGGTCAGGAGCCTGTCCTGTATACAAAGCGGTGCAGGGGTCAGGAGCCTGTCCTGTATACACACCGGTGCAGGGGTCAGGAACCTGTCCTGTGTACAAACGGATGCACAGAGTGCAGGGGTCAGGAGCCTATCCTGTATACACACGGGTACACAGAGTGCAGGGGTCTGGAGCCTGTCCTGCCTGAGGAATATGCCGCAATGGAGACATAGCAATCACATCACTGCATATAATAACAAGAAAATAGAGTATTTAAAGGGAGTTTTAACTGCAGTAAACAGAAAGTAACACAGATAATAAATTACATTTGGGCTGTTCAATAAATAATTCCCTTCCATCTATTCTAGATTTACCCTTACAATGCGGGGGGAGGTCCTGGCCATTTGGATAGGGGAGAGTTCAAAACAATTACTTACCTTATATCTTGCTTCCTCCTTTCCTTGTGACTGGTTTCCCAAAGTCCCTTAACTACACTATATTGCCACAAGTATTGGGACACCTGCCTTTACATGCACATGAACATTAATGGCATCCCAGTCTTAGTCCGTAGGGTTCAATACTGAGCTGGCCCACCCTTTGCAGCTATAACAGCTTCAACTTTTCTGGGTAGGCTGTCAACAAGGTTTAGGAGTGTGTCTATGGGAATGTTTGACCATTCTTCCAGAAGCGCATTTGTGAGGTCAGGCATTGATGTCGGATGAGAAGGCCTGGCTCGCAGTCTCTGCCCTAATTCATCCCAAAGGTGTTCTATCGGGTTGAGGTCAGGACTCTGTGCAGGCCAGTCAAGTTCCTCCACCCCAAACACCCTCATCCATGTCTTTATGGACCTTGCTTTGTGCACTGGTGTGCAGTCATGTTGGAACAGGAAGGGGCCATCCCCAAACTCTTCCCACAAAGTTGGGAGCATGAAATTGTCCAGAATGTCTTGGTATGCTCATGCCTTAAGGGTTCCCTTCACTGGAACTAAGGGGCCAAGCCCAACCCCTGAAAAACAACCCTACACCATAACCCCCCTCCACCAAATTTTACACTTGGCACAATGCAGTCAAATGAGTACCGTTCTCCTGGCAACGGCCAAACCCATACATGTCCATCTGATTGCCAGACAGAGAAGCATGATTGGTCACTCCACAGAACACGTCTCTGCTGCTCTAGAGTCCAGTGGTGTCATGCTTTACACCACTGCATCCGACGCTTTGCATTGCACTTGGTGATATAAGGCTAGGATGCAGCTGCTCAGCCATAGAAACCCATTCCATGAAGCTCTCTACGCACGGTTGTTGTGCTAATCTGAAGGCCACATGAAGTTTGGAAGTCTTTAGCTATTGACTCTGCAGACAATTGGCGACTTCTGTGCACTAATAAAATAAAGTAGGTGCAGTGCCGAGATCCAAGATATAGAATTAAAGTGCTACATAAACAACAGAATGCTGAATCATTCGAAATCAATTGCCAATAATATAAATAATAAAGTGTCAATAGTACTATTGGTGGCCATAAATAAAATCATGAGATATAAAGTGACAAACGTGCTTGTGTAATAATCATGTACATAAGTCCAATAGGTGATCAAGTGTGTTTTTAAATATGGGGAGAGCCACTCAAGGTGGCTGCAGTGCTAAAAAAGTGAAAAGTCCAAAATAATGAACGTGGGGATCCGTCAAAAGATCTCAGGATAGGTGGTCCAGAGTCATCTCCAAATCATAGGTGGTATATCTGGTAATAGAAAAATTGCGCACTCACCAGATGCGCAATATCATCACGCATTTGAGAATACAATTATCTCATCAGGTAAGCCAGATCCTCTTAAGGTATGTACAACCTAGTCACGGTTCCCCTCTGGATGCTCCCTGGGTAACAGTACATCTATCTTTCTCTTTAAATGGCTCTGTGGATGGTTAGACTCACAAAGAGCCCAAAGAAAGGATGTCACTTTTGCCTTTTTTGAGTTCTGTGCACTGTGTGCTTCAGCATGTGCTGACCCCGCTCTGTCATGTGACGTGGCCTACCACTTGGTGGCTGAGTTGCTGTTGTTCCCAGTTGCTTCCACTTTGTTATAATACCACTAACAGTTGACCATGTAATATTTAGTAGCAAGGAAATTTCACGGATGGACTTATTGCACAGGTGGAAACCTATCACGGTACCACGCTTGGATTCACTGAGCTCCTGAGAGCGACCCATTCTTTCACAAATGTTTGTAGAAGCAGTCTGCATGCCCAGGTGTCTGATTTTATACAATTGTGGCCATGGAGGTGATTGGAGCACCTGAATCCAATGATTGGAGGGGTGTCCCAATACTTTTGGCACTATAGTATATATTGCTGAGCCAGCCACATTTCATGGGAGGACAGCAATGGCCTGCCCACTTTCTGAAGTGTCAGCAGAAGAGAACGCCAGCTGATGGGGGTTCATGGAATATTTTAGGTATTTGTTCTTATTTTTACCCCTCCCCAGCCAAACAAAAACTTAAACTATCCAGTGCCAGGTGGGACCTCACTGCATAGATGAATTTTAAAGCACCCCCGAGTGGAGTTTTAAAGCAGAACTAAACCCTCCTATCCTTTTCAGCCAAGGAAGCTGCCATTTCAGCTTCTGTTTGATCTTCAACTGCCAGTGTACTGTACATATGATCAGTTATGACTCCAGACATTTGATGGGTTGACAGTTTGGTTGAGAGCACAAGCAGATGTGACCGTTAGCATTCTTGGCATGCTGGGAATTTAAAGCAGAACTAAACCCATCAATTAAACAGTTACATTCCTGGCACTTGGCAGGAATGTAACCGTCACAGTTGCTTGTGCTGTCAACCAAACTATTAAACCATCAAATGGCTGGGGTCATAACTGATCACATGCACAGCACCATGGCAGCTGAAGATCAAACAGAGTCTAAGATGGCAGCTTCCTTGGCTGAAAAGGATAGAAGGATTTAGTTATGTTTTAACTTTTTTTTTAACTTTTAATCAATGGGTTTAGTTTCACTTTACAGCAGTTCTTCAATCATGTTTGAAAAAAATTAAGTCAGACTTTTAATAAACAGACACTTTGTACCTGTCCAAGAATCCAACACTGTCCTCCCCCGGTCCAGGTCTTCGGGTCTTGGCACCGCCATGTTTACAGTAGGAAGCTGGCTATGACTCCTTGTGGCTTCACAGCCAACTCCCCTCTGTGCTTGCGCATGCTGTGCTGCATTGTGTGAATGGTCCTACAGCCTCCAGGGACAAGTGATGTGTCTCAGGAGGTTGTGGGGAGGGGGGGGGGGCAGGGAGATGAACTTTCAGTGGAATTGCCTTGGCGATTCCAGCAGGAGTGGGGGCAAGTACCTGAAAAACCAAAAACAATTCCAAAACTGTTAGAGGAGGGGGGTGGGGGATTAAGACATAAAGCAAAATAAAGCAATACAAAGCAGTGTGCTTACACAGTAAAACACACACCGCACACAGTTAACCTTTTGATCACCTGATGTTAACCACTTCCTGCCCGGTGCTATTAGTACAGTGTCAGTTCCTTTTTATTAGCACTGATCACTGTATTAGTGTCACTGGGGATGTCAGTGACAGTTCCCCCCCCAGTGTCAGAATGCCCCCCGCAGTCCTGCTATAAGTCGCTGATCGCCACCATTACTAGTATAAAAAAAAAAAATTCCAGTTTATATACCGCCATTTGTAGATGCTATAACTTTCATGTAAACCAATTAATTTACACATATTGGGATTTTTGTGTGCAAAGACATGAAGCAGAATACATTTTGGCCTCAATTTATGACAAAATTAGATTTTTTAATTTTTTTTACTGGATGATTTATAGCAAAAAGTCAAAAATATTTTTTTTTTTTCAAAATTATTGGTCTTTTTTTGTTTATAGTGCAAAAAATAAAAAACGCAGAGGCGATAAAAAAAAACAAAAAGAAAGCTCCATTTGTGGGGCAAAAAGCCGATAAATATCATTTGGGTGCAACGTTGCATGACCGCGCAATTGTCAGTTAAATTATCGCATATCGCAAAAAATGGCCTGATCAGGAAGGAAGGTAAACGCTCTGGAGGGCAAGTGGTTAAGTAAGACCTGAACTGTGGAAGCTGTGCACCCCAACACACTCAGATAATACACGCATGGCAATATAAGATATGGGGTTTTGTGTTGTGGAAACATGGTTGGGTACAATTTTTGCCTCAATTAAGTGAGCTAGCGTACCACTCAAAATTACTGCACTGCATAAATGTTACCCAGTCTGAAGCTTCTACTGTTTCAAACACTAAGAAATACACTTGTGGAACTGCTTCTGTTAATATCATTCACGGCATCGTAGATCTTGTTCTACAGCAAGAGGAAAAGTTTGACGCGTATCACAGAGGTTATATTAGGTCAACTATGAGTTGAAAAAAAACGTAATCTGGGTGTGTCTGCTCAGGCGATGTTGAATTGGCTGAGGAAGGCTGTAATAAAACACTTCAGAGCAGCAAACGCTTTAGGGGTAAACGCTTATCTTAGATGTTTTTTTATTTATTCTATTCTCTGTAGAGCTGCCCAAATGTTAGATGATCTGATTTCTTGAACCAGCTATTTGTTCTTTTATGTTAGGTTGATGCTTGTGCAATCACTTGTTCAGCCTGCTGGATCATGGTATAAAAGTGCAGAGTTGTATTTTTGTATACTTTAGTTATTTCCCCAATATCATTACAATGAAGATGAAAGGTGCAACTAGAGGCTTGTGTAGAGGGGCAATCTGTCCAAGCAGCCTTCAAGCCCCAAAACAAGCAGAGCAGAATTTATTGATGTGAGGTGTAAGATTTGATGTACCCCCTGGGGTAGCAGCTACCAGGGCTGCTTTTAATATTGATTGGACCTTGAGCAAACGTTTTCTTGGTCCCCAACAGGGGGTCAAGAGGGCACAGTACGGGGGCCAGTAATGCACAGTAAAGGGGGTCAGGAGAGTGACCACAGAGCAGGGACAGTGGGCACAGAGCAGGGACTGAGGGAAAAGTACAGGCGGGTAAGGAGGGCACACATCAGGGAGCTTAGGGCACAGTACAGGGGCTGGGAGGGCACACACCAAGGAGGGTACAGTACAGGAGTCAGGAGGGCACAAACAAGGGGGTCGGGATTCCAGTCCTGATGTGTGGAAAATGGGCAACAATCCCTAATATGGAGATACAGTGATCTGTGATGTATGGACATGTAGCAATAAGAGAAATGGCTGTAAGCTGTCCAGACTGTGTCTCTGATTTCCGGGACAAGAGCATGGAGGGACAGCTTACTAGCATTCCTGACTACCTGGCAAATCACTGGTGCGGGCTCAAGGCGCAACTGTTTTGGGCCTCACAACAATGACTGGGCCCGGGGCAGCTGCCTCTTTTACCCACGTGTTAGACAGCTGTGGCAGCTACACTGCAGTTGCATTAATTGCCATGAAGAACATTGCACACTGGTGGAGCTCAGGTGGGCTCTCACATGGATGCTAAACTTGCCCTAACAGTCATAGAGCCCTGGTGTGAAATTCAAACTGGGGATACATAATAGCTCATTCAAAAACCTGTGACTGCTCCAGTTAGTGTTTGAAGTGCTAAATGAATGATTTGCATGGCCACAATCCTAAAATGAAGTAAAAGTCCTTAAACAAGTGTTTCTAGATTCACAGTTGGCACAGGGACCATAAAGAAATTAGTTACATGGCTCTACCATCTGTTCTAAAATGAGGAACAGACCCCATAGGTTTCGATTTGTGGTGGATGTAGACAGTTCCTATCTGAATAGGAAGGCTGAACTGTACCTAAAACTGTGTATGTTAATAGATGCAGTCATTTTAAGGACTACATCTGTGTTTTCCTTTTTTTTGCATCAGTAAGTTATGGCTCAAGTGAATGGTGTCATGCTTCAAGCGCCCTGCAATCACATGCAATGCATCTTACCATTTTAAATGTTTTTATCCAACATAAGACATCTGTGTAATATAAACAATTTTGTCAAGGCATATTCAAGTACAAAAGAACCTTGGGTGGAATTAAACAAGAGTGAAGTAAGCACAAGGGTTGCACAACTCTTCTGAGCATAAACAAGAGCAGATGCTGCTTCTAATTAAAGTGGTGCAAGGCCCTTTGTTAACTAGGAACAATCACTAATGCAGAGAATGGAGAGCAGGAGCTGTATGCTTTGATCTCTCTGTCCATCCTGCCCCCCTCAGCTCAGCGCGGGAGGGAGGAAGAGGGTTGTGAATCCTCTGCCTCTGCTTGTGTATTGTAATCACTACACTGCCAGAGAGAGGGAAGTGAGCTGTCACATATGGCTGGAATCTGCGGCAGTTTTCTATATGGAAGACTGCCGCATTACCTCTATTAATTATGTATGGACCTGTGCTAGTTTATATTTCAGTCTGAAAAAGAAACTGTCGCAGAGAGACTTGAAGCAGGTCTATCTGCTTAGTTACTATGGCACACTCCACTCCTGGCAGTTTCCTGAGTTTTGTTATTTGTCTCTATCAAAAGCTAGCCATATACTGCTCAAAATTTATTCAGTTCAGCAGGGACCGGCTGAATTTTGATGTGTGTGTATGTGGCTATTCCTGTGTCAGAACCTGGGTCTGAACTTGCAACCTCTGCGGTTTCTAGCTGTGGCCCTTCTCGCTGTATCACCTGAGATGCTGGACAGCTCCCTGCCTGATTCCTTAGACAGTCTTACCTTGTATCTTGTTTCTCATGAACCTTGAACCCTTTGCTCCTCACATATACTTCCTGATTTAAGCCATGTCTCTGCGCTTCCTGTTTGGCATATTGTTCTGCTGTCTACAGTCAATATCTGCTACCTGCATGAAGATAAGGAAGAAAAAAGCGCCTCTAAGTGCTGTATGTAACAACATTTATTGGGAAGCAATGTAAAAGCACTCACATTGTGTAAAAAATAAAAAGGCTCAGGTAAGTAGAGTAATAGCCAAGTCCTCGCTGCAATGGCCTCGTCCACGCTAAAGGAGACTGTGGATGTCACAAGAAAGCCGGCTGGCATGTGAAGTCTCTGAAGCTTAAGAAGGGAGTGTGCTTCTGCCCTCTAGTGGTTTAGCGCATTCTCCAAAACGCATCGCTTTACATGCTGCTCTCCCCTACGTCATCACGCTGACGATGCGCTCCAAGGTACACTCCACACGCCATCTTCAAAGACTTCACATGCCAGCTGGCTTTCTTGTGACATCCACAGTTTCCCTTAGCATGGACGTAGCCATTGCAGCGAGGACTTGGCTAATGCTCCACTTACCTGGTCCTTTTTATTTTTTTACACAATGTGAGTGCTTTTACATTGCTTCCCAATAAATTTTGTTACAAACTGCACTTAGAGGAGCTTTTTTCTTCCTTATCGTCACACAGAGCCTGTTACAGCTACAAGAGCTATATGGACTCAATTGCACTACATTGCATTTATGACTTTGGACTTTATGAACATTTATTTTGTGCCCCTTGCCAATAGGATTTGGGGATCTCTATCCACTGATTTTCTCTGTTTTTAGTGGTTTTTTGTTTCTGCTTCCTGCATACCTACTGCTTTCCTACCACTCATTACTGAGCTTGGCTTGTTCATCATCTATGTTTCTGTCTGATTCCATCCAGCTACTATAATGTACTTGTTACTGACCTTTGGCTTGTTTACTGACTATGCTTCTGCTCGACCCCTATCTGCTGTATCTGCTACTGGACCCCGGTTTGCTCACCTGATGGTGGGGCGATCCTGAGGATCACAATCTGGTAGTAACATGCAGCAAAACCCATCTCCACCATCAGGAGCTCTGGTGAATACCGGTAGTGCTTGGACCCCACGCCTCAGGTAGGTCTGCATCATCTTCTAGGGCGGGTGTCGGCAACCCGCGGCTCCAGAGCCGCATGCGGCTCTTTTTCACCTTTCCTGCGGCTCCGGAGCACACTGCCCACCAGGTGACAGGCAATAGGGTCGGCAAGCCGCGGCTCTTTTAACCTCCCTGGCGGTATTCCCGAGTGTAGCTCGGGGTAAAATTTCTATACCAAAAGCGGTAACCCCGAGCTACACTCGGGCTTACCATGCAGCACTGCATAGGGAGTCCCTGCAGCACTTACCTTGTCCTTCGCTCCCGCGATGTGTCCCCTGCAGCGTTCCCGGCCATCTCCTCCGTCTGATGTCGGCATCCGGCTCCTGTGTTCCGGTTCCCGTGACGTCGGGACGTACGGGCGCCGCCGGCGGCGGGAAATTTGAAAATTTAAAAAAAATTTCATTTTTTTCAAAATGATTCTAAATAGTAAAACATTGCTGTTTCAACCTATTTCACATACATTTTGTCCCGAGTGCTTTGTCCTGTCCCCTGTCTGCATTTTGATTGTTCTTTCTGCCTGGAAACGTAGAAAAGTCCATGGCGTCCAAAAAGCGTCCCTTTAGGTCAAAAGCGGTTTAAGCTCAGCTAGAGAACAGCGATAGTAAATCAGGACCACTTGCAGAATTGAGTGATAATGATTCGTGGGGAAATTCGTCATCAGACATTGAAAACAATTTTGCGACTTTGCTCAGTGATGTGCGAACTTGGCGCTATATTTCAAATTTCAGTGTTTTTGGTTTGATTATATTATTGAATTAAATAATATGATTTAGAATCTTGTTCAGACAGATTTCAGTGAGTTATTCCTAAAAATTACAGCCTACAATAAAAAAACTACATATTTCCATGCAAAATAATGGTACCGCTTTCAGCACCAAAAATCGGAAAGAATCATACCGCCAGGGAGGTTAATGCAGCTCTTCTGTGTGCCGGGCACCCGCTGGCAAACATTGGCTGTCAGGATGTAGGCGGGGCAGCGTGACGAACTCCTCTCCTCTCACAGTCCGCCCTGAAGACCAGAACGGCGCGGGAACACAGCGAGAGGAACGCGCGGAGCAAAGGTAAGTGAATTGACACAATATGGGGAATGAATTACTATAGGGGGGATGAATTACTATATGGGGGATGAATTACTATGGGGGATGAATTACTATGGGGGGTGAATTACTATATGGGGGATGAATTACTATGGTGGATGAATTACTATATGGGGGATGAATTATTATAGGGGGGATGAATTACTATAGGGGGGATGAATTACTATATGGGGGATGAATTACTATATGGGGGATTAATTACTATGGGGGATGAATTACTATATGGGGGATGAATTACTATAGGGGGGATGGATTACTATGGGGGATGAATTACTATGGGGGATGAATTACTATGGGGGATGAATTACTATATGGGGGATGAATTACTATATGGGGGATGTATTTTCAGTTTTAAAAATGTTTCTCTCAAAATAAATTTCAATCGTGGTTTTGGCAAGATTTGGCTCAGTTGAAAAAAAAGGTTGCCCACCACTGACCTAAGGCTATGATTGTGATTATGACGATACACTGTGGCCCTGATTAACCCTTTGCTTACTGGGCCCTTAAACCCCCTTCATGACCAGAGCGCTTTTTGCAATATATGCAGTGTGGGATTTGTTTTAAATGTTGCAATGGTTTTGCGGCTCCCAGTCTTTTTTTCCCTCTCGGAAATGGGTCCAAGTGGCTCTTTATGTCTTAAAGGTTGCAGACCCCTGTTCTAGGGGGATCTGCTTGTACATTTTTTAGTTGACTGCCTGTGAACCTCTCTACTGCTACAGCCACTGGTCTCTGAACCTAACCCCTGACTGCGACACCCTACTCAATAGTAGTCAGTTGGTTGGGGGGATCCTCTGTCCACCTCATTTGTGTGGATGGAGGAATCTGGCTGGACAGAAAAAACTGTTTATGGCTAGTTTAAGTGTGCAATCATATATGTATAGAGTGGCAGCCTTGTCAATTCACACATCCATTTGCTGATTGAAAAACAATAGACTTTGCAGTAATGATTAGTACACAGAGACCATGTGATCTAGGTTAGAAACTGGGGAACATTGTTTTTTTTTAATTCATGGCAAGGAATTGATAGTGCTGATGTGTGTGCTATGGGTTTGGAGTTCATTTGAATTCTATAAGCATGACATTTAAAATGTAGCAAATCTGTTACACTTGTTACAATATAACTTGCTGCTATGTGGTTAGCTGACTGTATTGTTAGATTATATACTAAACAGAAAAAAAAATGTAACTGTTTTGAGATTATGTATGTTCTGTGGTCTTGTCATACAGATTGGTAAACTGGCCACTCATCTCACTTTCTAACAACCATAGAGCTGATATTCACAACACATTGATAAAAGCTTTCAACAGACTGGTGAGATGCATTCTAGACACCTGACTGGAATTACTCCTTCATGGCTGATTATGAAAAATATTCTGATGTCACCAGGGGCGGACTGACAACTCATGGGGCCCCCAGGCAATAGGAGATCATGGGGCCCCTGTGTCCTTGCCCAAACTCAAAAAAGCCTATGAAAAAGGTACCAGGGGCATCTCATGGGGCCCCCTACTGACCCTGGGCCCTCGGCAGTGCCTGAATTTCCAAATGGTCAGTCCGCCCCTGCATGTCACATTTGTATATGTGTGTTGCAGTATTACTCGATATCCCAATACATGTCAAAGAAGAACTGTCACTTTTTTTTAACAAATTCTAGCTCCTGATTGGCCAAAGTCCCATTTTCCTAGGTGCCCGTATCACTAGCTGTGATTTCAGACATGACACCCTCCCCCTTCCCTTGGCACACAGCCGCCTGATGCCGCAGCTAGCAAAGAGATGGCTGACTTGAGTGCAAGCTCCTGTTTCCAACTCCCTGCATTGCCAAGCATTGGCAAGAGGAATGCAGAGGGAGTTGGGGTGCGACAGGCGCATACTATAAAAGCAGCTGTCTCCTCTCACTTAGACTTGAATGGGTCATCCTGTACTGCAGGAGCAATGTCCCCTTCAAGTCTTTGGTATGTTAGTGTGCAGACATAGGCAGTCCCACACTTTAGTTTTACCAGCTGGGCTGCAGTCAGCTTTCTAAGGTAAATACAGACCCACAGCAAGGGTGAAATAGGTTGGTGTATTGAGAGGGCTAGTGAGGGCGGCTGGGGGATTTTTTTTTCTTGAAATGTTAATATGTTTTTTAAATCCAGTGGGTCAACATAACTGCCAGAAAGCTGGCATTTTCAGAAGGAGGTCAACAATAACAACCTCTATGTTTCTTTAATGTCATTTTTTACTTCAAGAACCTGCTCTCTGTATTTAATAAGACTGTTAGTGGTGGTTAAAACAGAACTTCACCTAAAAAGGGAGGTTCCACTCTATCACCTCCTCCCCTTCCTCTCTCTCACTTTTGGAGTGCTTTTTTTTAGGGAGCGAGTACCTCATTTTGACAGGGGGTGAGGGGTGATATAAATACTGCAACATTTTTTCCCTTAATGTAGGGATAGCAATAGGGTAAAACATGTTTTCCCTTTAGAACCTCTTTAACAAATAGTTTACTGGGGAATGTTTATTTTATTGTGCTCAGTCTGTTAAATAAAAAATGCTGAGTGTTTAAAGCCCTTTTCAAAAAATATATAGCATATCATGAATCATCCCTGCAGAAGAGCCGATAAAATAATACAAAAAAAAAAAAAGGGAAAAGAAAGAGATGAGGAGAAAGAGACAAGAAAAGATCTAGAAGAGAATGTTTAAAGCACCTGGGTCTGGGTTCTGGGGTCACCAGAATTAAAGTGAACTGAAATGATCTATTGATATGGCCAGATGGGCATGTTGGATCCATGGAGTCCATGAATTGATAAATCTCTCATGGCGTCCATTTTTCAAATGGACCAGATTGGACCCTTCATTCAACTTGTGTTGGAATTTGTGTCCGTTTAGCAATGGAAACAGGTGCAGTGGTGCTGCTACTTTCCTTCAATCCTCATCTCCACCCGGTGCTCAGATTAAAAGGCTGCTGATGCCTCTGTGTATTGTGAACCACTGAAGAGACAGTCAGCACTCAGGTAAATGTCAAATGGCAGTATCCTTTATTGAAATGACATGAAACAGCTGTAAGACAGCCAATGTGTTTTGGCCATCAGGCCTTAGTCATGACTGACATGACTAGGGCCTGATGGTCAAAACGCAAAGGATACTACCATTTGACATTTACCCAAGTGCCGACTGTCACTTGACTTGTGTCCGTTTACATCTGGCTATCTCCAATCCAGTGAAAAACAAACTGAAGGGATTCCGTTTCCCTCTGTCTGGGTAAATTGGTTTGGATCACAGTTGGGTGTAAATGGACAGTCGGTCTGTTTACATCTGACTGCCATAGAGCAGAGTAGGCTGTGTCTGCTCTGCATAAGCGGAGAGGACCCAGACCTGCCATCCTCCTGCTCTGCTCAGCAGGCTATTAGTGGACAGCTCTCCTGCTGAGAAAACCAGATGTGGCCCATGTGAAAGGGCCTAATACTACTTTAAGGACTATCTACAGCTTTCTGTCACTTTAAAGCAGTTTTGGCCCAAACAAATTATTACCTTCACTAACAGATGTGCCCACTGTTAGTGCTGTATAAATTGTATGTAGCTTCGGCAACATATAGTATACAGCACTGTGTTCCGGCAGTGGGATGGGGACTTCCTCTCCTGAACCCGGAAAAAAAATTGAGACAGGGTGTCAGGAATGGACTGGCCAGCAATGGTGGGACTCGCCTGCCTTATGGGCTGCAGTACCAGGGCTGGCCAGCGGGTGCTCCCAGCAATCAGAGACTCAACCTTGCAGCCAGCTAAAACACCTGAAACTGCTTACACTGGTGTATTTAAGGGATGGCCAGACCTGCAGACTCTGCCTTGGTGTGTGGTTCTCCTGGGCCCTGTATCCTGTTCCTGCTCCCTGTCCCTGTCTGATTCTCTGCTGACCCTGCTCTGATCCCTGGCTCGTCTGACCATTCTCCTGCTCCTGATCCCTGGCTTGTCTGACCATTCTCCTCTGCCTGACCCTCTGTACCACGCTGCCCGCTACCTGCTGAACCTGGCTTGTGACCCCGACCATTCTCCGCTTGCTCCCCCTGTACCTACCTGCCCAATTGATATTGACCCTGCCTGCCTGACGACGCTTGCAATGTATGTACTGTTATCTGTGGGTGGTTTGGTTTGTTTGCACTGTGTTATGTTTTAGTATTGCACTGCGTTTATGTTTGTATTGTTAGTGTTAATAAATTACATTGTTTATAACATATCTGAAGTCTTTGTTTCCCTGCGTCAGTCACACACCTCTGGTCATACCCGGGAGCCCTGACATTACACCAAGGCCAATCCTGACCAGAAGTGGCTGCACAGGGAAGCCATCTTGGCTTGTTGCTGGGAAGGATGGATCTTGATGAGGTTGTGTATTTATATCTGCTAGCGTTTGATGACAGAGAGTATGCTTATCAGACTCTGAAGGAGTATACCCGGGATGAACTGCTAGAATGTATACGGCTCGCTCACGTTCTAGTAGATCAGGGCACAGAATTCTCTGAGGTGCAGCCATTGATTCAGGTTTGTGCGGAGTTGGTATCATCTGGTACCCCCGAATGCAGGGATGAATTTTTGCCGCCATTTAGTGCTGACCAGGTAGAGTCCCTGGTATGGTTATTAGAGGATGATGTGGATTGCTTCTTGGAGCATTATGCTGCATGTTCACCACAGATACTAAGAGATTGTATAAACGCAGTGCAGTCTTTGGTCAGACAGGCTTTGTGTAAGCTCAGCTTTGTTCAACCCATACTGCAGACATGGACAGATTTGTTGCACCCAGCCTCAGTCAGCCTACAAAAACCCAGTCCTGCTTCTAATCTATTTCCTCAAAGCTCTATTCCTGCATTCCCAACAGCTCCTCCTGCCCTGCTATCTACCGCATGTCAGTACCCTGTTCCCACTCGCTGCACCTATCCTGCCTTTAACCCTGTAAAAAAGCCCTCTGTAGCAACTGCTCCCTCCTCTGTTCCATCCTCCAGCTCTTCTCTGTCTCCAGCTGCTCCATTCATTTGCAGACCTGCGTTTACTTGCAGTGCTCCAGTAGTTAAAACCAGAAAAAAGCGAAAATTCTTTCCAACCAATACCATCCTGCCAGTATCCAAACCGGTGAGCCTGCCGTCTGAGAACCTGCCTTCCGTGGTTCAGCCTGAAGCCTCTACTCAGCCTGAAGCCTCTACTCAGCCTGAAGCCTCTACTCAGCCTGATGCCTGTACTCAGCCTGATGCCTGTACTCAGCCTGAAGCCTCTACTCGGCCTGAAGCCTCTACTCGGCCTGAAGCCTCTACTCGGCCTGAAGCCTCTACTTGGCCTGAAGCCTCTACTCAGCCGGATGCCTGCATTCAGCCTGATGCCTCTACCCAGCATGATGAACTGATCCAGCCTGATGATCCTATTAGGCCAGTTGACTCGATGCCCGCTGTTGATCCAGATGATCCGGTACCTGATCCGGTGCCCGCTGTCGTGCCAATTGACTCAGAGCCCGCTGTCGTACCTGGTGACTCGGTGCCCACTGCCTTGCCAGATGACGCGGTGCCCGCTGGCGAGCCAAATGACCTGATGCCTGGTGACCCAGTGCCCGCTGTCATACCTGGTGACCCGATGCCCGCTGTCGAGCCAGACGATCCAATGCCTGGTGGCCCGGTGCCCACTGCCTTGCCAGGTGACGCGGTGCCCGCTGGCAAGCCAAATGACCTGATGCCTGGTGACCCAGTGCCCGCTGTCATACCTGGTGACCCGATGCCCGCTGTCGAGCCAGACAATCCGGTACCTGATGACCCGGTGCCCACTGTCGTGCCAATTGAGTAAGAGCCCACTTTTGTGCCTGGTGACTCTATGCCCGCAGTCTTGCCAGACGACTCGGTGCCCGCAGTCTTGCCAGACGACTCGGTGCCCGCAGTCTTGCCAGACGACTCGAAGCCCGCTGTTCCGCCAGTTGACAGTCAACTGTTCCGCCAGTTGACTCGGTGCCCGCAGTCTTGCCAGACGACTCGGTGCCCGCAGTCTTGCCAGACGACTCGGTGCCCGCAGTCTTGCCAGACGACTCGGTGCCCGCAGTCTTGCCAGACGACTCGGTGCCCGCAGTCTTGCCAGGCGACTCGGTGCCCGCAGTCTTGCCAGACGACTCGAAGCCTGCTGTTCCGCCAGTTGACTCGATGCCCGCTGTTCCGCCAGTTGACTCGGTGCCCGCAGTCTTGCCAGACGACTCGGTGCCCGCAGTCTTGCCAGACGACTCGAAGCCCGCTGTTCCGCCAGACGACTCGAAGCCCGCTGTTCCGCCAGTTGGCTCGGTGCCCGCAGTCTTGCCAGTTGACTCGGTGCCCGCAGTCTTGCCAGTTGACTCGGAGCCCACTGTCGTGCCTGGTGACTCGGTGCCCGCCGCTCCGCCTGGGGGCCCGAGACCTGTCGCTCCGCCTGGGGGTCCGGCGCCCGCCGCTCCGCCTGGGGGTCCAGCGCCCGCCGCTCCGCCTGGGGGCCTGAGACCTGTCGCTCCGGCTGGGGGCCTGAGACCTGTCGCTCCGCCTGGGGGCCTGAGACCTGTCGCTCCGCCTGGGGGCCTGAGACCTGTCGCTCCGCCTGGGGGCCTGAGACCTGTCGCTCCGCCTGGGGGCCTGAGACCTGTCGCTCCGCCTGGGGGCCTGAGACCTGTCGCTCCGCCTGGGGGCCTGAGACCTGTCGCTCTGCCTGGGGGCCCGAGACCTGTCGCTCTGCCTGGGGGCCCGAGACCTGTCGCTCTGCCAGGGGGCCCGAGACCTGTCGCTCTGCCTGGGGGCCCGAGACCTGTCGCTTCGCCTGGGGGCCCGATGCCCGTCGCCCCGCCTGGGGGCCCGATGCCCGTCGCCCCGCCTGGGGGCCCGATGCCCGTCGCCCCGCCTGGGGGCCCGATGCCTGCTGCTCCGCCTGGGGGCTCGATGCCTGCTGCTCCGCCTGGGGGCCCGATGCCTGCTGCTCCGCCTGGGGGTCCGGTGCCTGCTGCTCCGCCTGGGGGCCCGGTGCCTGTTGCTTCACCTGGGGGTCCGGCGCCCGCCGCTCCGCCTGGGGGCCCGAGACCTGTCGCTCCGCCTGGGGGTCCGACGCCCGCCGCTCCGCCTGGGGGCCCGAGACCTGTTGCTCCGCCTGGGAGTCCGGCGCCCGCCGCTCCGCCTGGGGGCCCGAGACCTGTCGCCCCGCCTGGGGGCCTGATGCCTGTCGCCCCGCCTGGGGGCCCGGTGCCTGCTGCTCCGCCTGGGGGCCCGGTGCCTGCAGCTCCGCCTGGGGGCCCGGTGCCTGCCGCCCCGCCTGGGGGCCCGGTGCCTGCCGCCCCGCCTGGGGGCCCGGTGCCTGCCGCCCCGCCTGGGGGTCCGGTGCCTGCCGCCCCGCCTGGGGGCCCGGTGCCTGCCGCTCCGCCTGGAGGCCCGGTGCCTGCCGCTCCGCCTGGAGGCCCGGTGCCTGCCGCTCCGCCTGGGGGCCTGCCGCTCCGCCTGGGGGCCCACTGCCTGCTGCTTCGCCTGGTGATCCGATGTGCCTCCGCCCGGAGTCCAGCCCGATGTGCCTCCGCCCGGAGTCCAGCCCGATGTGCCTCCGCCCGGAGTCCAGCCCGATGTGCCTCCGCCCGGAGTCGAGCCCGATGTGCCTCCGCCCGGAGTCCTGCCCGATGTGCCTCCGCCCGGAGTCCTGCCCGATGTGCCTCCGCCCGGAGTCCTGCCCGATGTGCCTCCGCCCGGAGTCCTGCCCGATGTGCCTCCGCCCGGAGTCCGGCCCGATGTGCCTCCGCCCGGAGTCCAGCCCGATGTGCCGCTGCCCGATGTGCCTCTGCCTGGTGTGCCGCTGCCCGGAGTCCTGCCCGGTGTGCCGCTGCCCGGAGTCCTGCCCGGTGTGCCAGTCTTTGATATCCCGCCAGTTACCAGACCCGGGCGGTGGAACATTTTGCCCAGCTAGGACTGTTTTGAGCATCCTGAGGCCACTCCTTGAGGGGGGGGGGGGTACTGTCAGGAATGGACTGGCCAGCAATGGTGGGACTCGCCTGCCTTATGGGCTGCAGTACCAGGGCTGGCCAGCGGGTGCTCCCAGCAATCAGAGACTCAACCTTGCAGCCAGCTAAAACACCTGAAACTGCTTACACTGGTGTATTTAAGGGATGGCCAGACCTGCAGACTCTGCCTTGGTGTGTGTTTCTCCTGGGCCCTGTATCCTGTTCCTGCTCCCTGTTCCTGCTCCCTGTTCCTGTTCCTGTCTGATTCTCTGCTGACCCTGCTCTGA
Organism: Staurois parvus; assembly: GCF_062004578.1. Classification (NCBI taxonomy): domain Eukaryota; kingdom Metazoa; phylum Chordata; class Amphibia; order Anura; family Ranidae; genus Staurois; species Staurois parvus. The sequence continues at coordinate 3,852,659 of NW_028317801.1, read as the reverse complement.
TCCCTGGCTCGTCTGAGCATTCTCCTGCTCCTGATCCCTGGCTTGTCTGACCATTCTCCTCTGCCTGACCCTCTGTACCACGCTGCCCGCTACCTGCTGAACCTGGCTTGTGACCCCGACCATTCTCCGCTTGCTCCCCCTGTACCTACCTGCCCGATTGATATTGACCCGGCCTGCCTGACGACGCTTGCAATGTATGTACTGTTATCTGTGGGTGGTTTGGTTTGTTTGCACTGTGTTATGTTTTAGTATTGCACTGCGTTTATGTTTGTATTGTTAGTGTTAATAAATTACATTGTTTATAACATATCTGAAGTCTGCGTTTCCCTGCGTCAGTCACACACCTCTGGTCATACCCGGGAGCCCTGACACAGGGTGAGTGCTGCTCACCCATTTACAGGGAGCTTTGTAGTCTGCAAATAAATAGAAGGCTAACTGTGATTGGCTGATGTGAAGAGGGGGAAAGATAAGGTCTTGATCTCCACCACAGCCAATCAGAGGAAGTCTTGTACTCCTTTAGAAAATACAAAGTTTTCTGTGAAAGGCTGAGCAGCACTCAGCCCGACCCTTCTGGAAGTCGGATGGGAAGTTCCTGTCCTGCTGTATACGATATGTAGCTGATGCTACATACAGTTTACACAGGGCAAACAGTGGGTGCATCGTAGTTTTTTTGGTCCAAACAAAGTATTTTATAGCAACAGAAAGCTGGAGTTAGGTTTTAGGCCTTGTTCACATAAGTGTACTTAATTGTATACTCATATAAGGGCTGTGTTTGCCTACAGGCAATCCCATTTATGTCATTTGGGGTGCAGCAGCGCATAGACATAGCTGCTGTCCCAAGTTTGACATCCATATGAGTGCATTTGGGTGTGGGTCCCCAAATGCAGACAGTGTATGTTGTGGGATCTGCATGGATGTCAAATTGGGAGCAGCTGTGTCTGTGCTGCTGCTACATCCCAACAAACATGAATGTGACTACCTGGGAACACCTGTGCATCCCTGTGTGGGCAGATAAGGCCTTTGCATGGATGTATTCTTAGGTACACCCATGTGAACTAGGCCTTGGCACTGGAAACAGTATGAGGATTAAAGTGATATTAAAGGCAATTTAAAAAAACAAAATGTCATACTTACATGCTCTATGCAGTGCTTTTGTATGAGGTCCTATCTTATGACATAGAGGAATGTGAACTACAGAGGGAAAAATTATTTTTGACCCCCTGCAGGTTTTGTAAGTTTGTCCACTTACAAAGAATTGAAGGGTCTATAACTTTTATCATAGGTGTATTTTAAATGATAGACTGAAAATCAACCAAAAATCCAGAAAAAACACAATACAAATGTTATAAATTGTGTTGCAGTTCAACGAGTAGAATAGATATTTGATCCCCAAGCAAAACATGACTTAGTACTAGGTGGAAAAACCCTTGTTGGCCAGCACAGAGGTAAGACGTTTCTTGTAGTTGATTACCAGGTTTGCATACATCTCAGGAGGGATTTTGGTCCACTCTTCTTTACAGATCTTCTCTAAATCCTTAAGGTTTCTTGGCTGTCGTTCAGCAACTCAAAGTTTCAGCTCCCTCCATAAATTTTCTATAGGATTAGGTCTGGAGACTGGCTAGGCCACTTCATGACCGTAATGTGCTTCTTCTTGAGCCACTCCTTTGTTGCCTTGGTGGTATGTTTTGGGTCATTGTCATGCTGGAAGTCCCATCCACGACCCATCTTTAGTGTTCTGGCTTAGGGAAGAAGGTTCTTACCCAAAGCATTTTTCCACTTCTGTGCTTGACCATACGGATGGTGTTCTTAGCATTTTTCTTCCTCCAAACATGGCGAGTTGAGTTAATACCAAAGAGTTAAATTTTAGTCTCATCTGACCACAGCACTTTCTCCCAGTCCTTCTCTGAATCATTTAGAAATTCATTGGCAAACTAAAGATGGACCTGTACATGTGCCTTCTTGAGGACAGGGAACCTTGTGGGCACTGCAGGATTTCAATCCATGGCTGCGTATTGTGTTACCAATGGTTTGTTTGGTGACTGTGATCCCAACTGCATTGAGATCATCCTTATCTCATAAGGTGAAATCTTGCATGGAGCTCCAGACTGAGGGCGATTGATGGTTATTTTGTATTTCTTCCATTTGTGAATAATCACCCAACAGTTGTCTTCTTCTCATCAAGCTTCTTGCTGATGGCCGTGTAGCCCATTCCAGCCTTGTGCATGTCTACAATCTTGTTCCTGATGTCCTTTGACAGCTCTTTGGTCGTGCCCATGGTGGTGGTGCCCAAGAAAAAGATTTTGTGGACAGGTGTCTTTTTTTTATACATAACAAGTTGTTGTTAGGAGCATCTTCTTAAATTGACAGGACTAATCTGTGTACCACATGAGCACATAGCCAGTTTGTGGGAACCAGAATTATTGTTGGTTGGTAGGGGATCAGATAATTATTTTACTCACTTAACTGCAGCTCAATTTATAACCTTTGTATCATGTGTTTATATTGGATTTTTGGTTGATATTCTGTCTCTATAATTTAAAATACACCTATGATAAAAATTATAGACTCTTCACAGGGATGTGCAATTCATATCGCCCGACGCCCAGGACATGTAGTTCCAGGCGCCAGGCAGGTAGTTTTTTTTGCCTTTAACCCTGCTGCGGGCCAGCAGCAGGGCTCACCTCTCAGGTGGAAGCATTCGGGCAGCAGCGCTGCTGCCTGATTGCTTCCACACAGCCCCCATTTGCGTGCCCGGGACTTGTTCAGTGGGTGCCGGTGGTATGTCAGTATGCGGGTATAGAGGAGAGAGGAGAGCGGCCATGTCCACTCCCCTCCCCTTCTTGTCCTAACCCGGAAGTGATTTGAAGTCACTTCTGGGTCCCTGTTGACAGATTCCTGGCCATTGAGGATGGGAAAGAATGTAATGTTGTTTGATGTCTCAAAAAAGAAAACCTGTCCTCTATGTGATAAAAAAATAATTAAGTAAAAATTTTTTTTGTAAAAAATGTAAGTTACACCCAAGCATATTACACCCACCCAAATTTTTCAAAGCCCCCACTCCCACATATGTACGCACGCACAAACGTAAAAGCACACGTTGGGGCGCCTACACATGAAAATTACGATACACATATTACATATCGCAGACCAGACCTCCTCTGTAACGCTAAACTGATAACCTATAAGGGGCTTTAAAAGCATCACCAATAGAGAATATAGGGTACTAGAATTTGTTGCCGTTTCACGAGTGCACAGAAATTTAAGGTTTGACATGTTGGATATCTATTTACTCAGTGCAACCTCGTCTTTTTTTATATTTTACAAAAAAAAATTGAATAATTCATAGCTTTTTGTGTCCTAAAATTAACTTGTGTATTTTTTACTGAAATTTCCTGTTTCCTAGTCCTTTGTGATAATATCGTGTGACATAAAAAATTGGAACTACCGCTATTTTATTCTCTAGGGTCTCTGCCTTCAGAAAATATATTATGTTGTAGAGTTTTGTGTAATCTTTAGGCCTTAAATGATTTTTTAAATGTGTGCAAAAAATGCAAAATGGCTCTGGCAGCAAAAGGGATAAAGGATAAGCCGACACTCCCCTTTCCTGACGAGCAGCCAATCGGTGCTCATTACACTGCAAGGTCTCTCCCCTCCCTGCTAGTCCTTGGGTGCGGTGCTGGAGACAGGCAGGGAGGAGAGGAGGAAATATATAGTGTCAATGTTACAAATATTAAATGTTTAAGTTGCCATAGAACCCCTTTCGTTTTTAAAAGCTGCAGACATTCCATAAAGCACCTTAGATTTAAATATGGTTTTGGGTATTTTTTTTTTCTATCAGGACAAGTAGATTGTCATGAGGGACAAGTAGATTGGGACACTGATTTAGTCCCTGGACAAGCAGTTTTTTTTTTAAATTTCCACACTCCTACTTCATTTCTTTGTAAATAGGCAAACTAATACAATCTGCAGGGGATCAAATAATTATTTTCCCCACTGTATATATACAGATATATTGTGCCATTTTGGCTAGATTGGCCTAAATATCATTTTTAATGGACCAACCCACAAGCTGTATTCAGTGGTTGGCAAACAAACAATTTCAGTCTTAGATAAAGGTAATAAAAATGACTGGCCACTTCATGACTATTAGTCACCTGATCTTAGCTGCACAAGGTAATCAACATGTTAAACTCTTTTGTCTCAGCACTTTTGCTATTGTTTCATAATTGTTCATGTTGTGCCAGCACACAGTGCATCAAATTTTACAAGGTCAGTGAAAAATGTAGCTTTAAGCCAGAAGTATATGTATTGTGAAACAAATCGTGGTTTAGACCTTAACCTTCTCTCTGCTGAAAAATGTGAAAGGCAAATTAAAGTGAAATTTAACATTTGTTGGAAAAAAACCCTCTTCAGATCTCCTATGTGCAATCCCTTTAACTCCTCTTCTGTGAATAATGAACAAGACCTGAAATGTATGAGTCTTCTATTATCCTGCTTTACACAGAGGGATCCCTATTGGGTACTTATCCTCTCACGAGCCACACACACCTATATTTTTTATTAACATTGTATTTTTTGTTTTTTATTTGTTTTCTGTGCTGTAAGTACTTGTACTAATTTTAGTTTAGCCTGCTCCTGCATGTGCTGGGCTGCCTATCTTATTTTTGTACCTTTTTGTCTTTTGCGCTTCTTGAAAACAATAAACAGTGATGCCGTTGTAGTAACTTTCCTTGTCTGCCTGTGATCATATGATCAACCAAATTATTGCCATAAATGAAACACTGCAATTCCTGGCATGTCTGCAGACATATTACCAGTAAAGATTATAGGCAGTAAACATGAGGATAGTGCAGGGGATAAGTTAAATGTTATTACCGTATTTGCCGGCGTATAAGACGACCCCCAACATTTCCACTCAAAATATAGAGTTTGTTATATACTCGCCGTATAAGACTACCCCCTCTTTCTTTTTGCTGGTGCCATGATAGGGTTGATAGGGGTTTGACTGCTGGACATTTTCTATGCTGTATTGTACTGTACAATGGTGCAGTACTGTGGTTGGCTGTATACAAAGCCTGATTGGATTGGTCCCTGCTCCCTGTCTGCCCTCCCTGTCTCCATGTCACTACCATGTCCCTGCATCTCCCTGTAATTGGCACTAGTGTGCAAGTCCGCATGTGCGAGCTCTGAGTAGACAAGGGGCGGGCCGGAGTGCCGCTGCTTCTCGCCGAACAGAACGGGCCGGTCACACCGAAAAGACTGGCACCCCTGTATCGCTGCTGATGCTCGCCGCAGCCACGCTAATGACCCGCCGCGGCTGGTATGTAGAATGAGGTGGGCGGGCATTGGGAGGCCACTATGGGCACCGGGCGAGTATCGGAAGGCCACTATGGCAGCTATGTCTATCCCAACTGAAGTGCACCCGGCGTATAAGACGACCCCCCCACTTGGATGCATGTTTTTCAGGGCAAAAAAGTCATCTTATACGCTGGCAAATACGGTAGTTATACCCTGCACTATCCTCATCCTGGAAATCATGCGACTTTGGAGAAGCGCTAGTGTGAATGGAGCCTTAGTGCATTTTGAAAGGTTCCAATTTATGAACAGAAAGTCACATACTGCTTTTAATCATCTGTACAAAACTTTATAGCAGCATGGAATCCCAGACTGTGTGTGCTATGTATCCGCATCCCAGCAAATCATGTATGATGAAAATATGTAGTCATGGACTTTATGTGGACATATAGAAGAGAAACTGAGTACTGTAAAAACAGCTTTATTATGTTTCATTAAAAATCTATTACACAACATTAAAAAGTACTCTCCACATAGGGGGTCACAACATGCAAAGATTCCGATTACAATTCACATGTGGACTAAACGAGTTTCAGGAATCCTGCTTCATGAGCTCATGTGACAGAATCAGCTCACTGGAACCCACTCCTAATTCTTATTAGAGTAATATAAATCAGTAGGGTAGACTGGAATTCATTGCATGCGCATGTTGCCCATAGAAGAGCAAATGAGTAGACCAAGGTGGAGCCACTGCCTCTCAGGTGAAAAATTTAGGTACATTCAGTAAACAGTCAATGGTCTTGTATACATAATTTTAAAATAGAAGGACCAACTTCCCAATGGGGAACCATCCAGACCCAATGTAAGTAAGTCACCATAAAGACACCATGGTAGTCAAACCACACATATTCCAAAGAGGGGGCTCTTGATAAGTACCTTAGAAACAAACTCAGTTCACATCAATCCAGCCACAGGCTGAACTGAGTTTGTTTCTAAGATACATATCAAGAGCCCCCTCTTTGGCAGGGACGTATCTACCATGAGGCAACCAAGGCGTTTGCCTAGGGTGGCAATTTTTAGGGGGACGGCACCACCCCCGGAAGAAGGATCCTGGTGAGCAGCAGCGGACAGAGCCATGCAGGGCCGCCATCTGAGGGTTACCACTGCTACTCCTGTAGGTGGCCCTGACAGCAGGAGGATCAGTGTGGTGGGGGAGAGCAGTTGCAGAACGATCCCTGTGTATCTCTCCCTCCAGCAGCTGAAAGCCTGTTTCACCCCCTCTCCCTCCCATTGGCTTTCTCCTGCTGGAGGGAGAGACAGACCTGCCTAGATGGAGGGGTGTGCCCTGGTGTTCCTGAGTGGCCGCTCAGGAGATCCTTCCCCCGCCCGCACTCAGAGCTGGGACCAGAGGACAGCCTGGAGCAGGGAGAGGAGAAGTGGCAGAGAGGAAAGAGCCAGGAGGAGGTGGGCTCTGATGTGTTCTCTGGGCTCTCCCTCCTGTTGTCCATCCAGCACATGATACACTGATAGATCGTATGGGACTACACACACACACCCATACACTATGATTACAACCCCCTGCCCACATTTCCTGCTGCCCAGAGATAAGCAACCCTTGGAGGAGGTGGGGGGGGGTGGGGTGGTAATCATACTGTGTGTGTGTATACAGTACCATATGATCTATCAGTGTATCATGTGCTAGATGGACGACAGAAGGGAGAGCCCAGAGAACACAACACAGCTCACCTCCTCCTGGCTCTTTCCGCTCCACTTTTTCTAGGAAGTGTAATGTGGATTTTGGGAAAGGGGTGGTATTTGCTTGGAGGAATGGGGGAAATATGTGCTAGTATAGGAGAGGGAAGAGAGAGAGGAAAGAGAGAGAGACGGAAGAGAGTAGGAAAAAAGAGAGGGAAGAGAGAGAGCAGGAAAAGAGAGGGAAGAGAGAGAGCAGGAAAAGAGAGAAGGAAGAGAGAGAGAGAGAGAACGAGAGGGAAGAGAGAGAGAGAAAGAGAGGGAAGAGAACAGGAGGGAAGAGAGAGAAAGAAGAGAGACAAAAGAAGAGAGAGGGAAGAGAGAGAAAAAGGGAGAGAGGGAAGAGAGAGAGAACAGAAAGAGAGAGGGAAGAGAGAGAATCAAATATATAAACACACACTCATTGATCTCTCTTGCACTCTCATTGGGGGGGGTGTATAATTTTTGTGCTGCCTAGGGCACAAAACCTAAATACACCACTGCTCTATGGTATATGTGTGCATTGACTACCATGCTGTGAGGTCGATCCTTCTCTTTTAAGATTATGCATACAAGACCATTGTCTGTTTACTGAATGTACTTGAATTTCCCACCGGAGAGGCAGTGGCTTCACTTTGGTTTACTCAATTGCATCTCTATAGGTAACATGCACATGCTATGAATTCCAGTCTACCCTACTGACTGATATTGCTCTATGAAAGATTTCTGAAATGCGCCGAGTCCACATGTTGAGGTGGCAATATGGGCCTATAATAATTTTTATCTTCAAATTATAGACATTAATAATAATTTGACATACAGTGAACTTTTGAAATACAGTATGACTATAAAGTTTCATAACATTGCTTGTTTGTTTTTCTGAGAACAGGGGTCATAAAAGGACATCATAAACCAGCCCTGGAATTTTCTGGCCACTTGGTAGTTTAATCTGTCATGTTAAACAGCCATAAAGGGGTATGTGACAAATAACTATGGGGGCTGTCACTTTAAGGGTTCAATTGAGGTGAGAATGCAACTGGAACTACCAGCTGGTGACCTACAGCTGACCAGTGTCTTGAGACCTTGACCATAACGCCACCCGTTGACTGAAAGTGGTAAAGTTTTAAGATATGTGAAAGGGAGTGTCTCTACCTGGGTAGGTGGGTATAGAGCTGGCATAAAAAGCAAGGCACAGACCCCCTCTCACTCTCTTGGTCTCCATTATTTCTTTATCTGTAACTTCCTTTTTCTGTAATTGTCTCTGTCCATTGGCAACACCTTGTATTTTATTTGCAACATCACTGCTTCTGAACTTTTACAAGCTGCTTTATATGTTGTTATATTTGGCTAATAGCAAACTTCTATTCTGTGTAAATAAATTAGATTTTTATTTTATTTTCATTTAGCACAGTTGTTTTTTGTTAGTAATGATCTTGTTGTAAGGGATACAGGAAAGCTAGATTCTGGTATTGGCAAAAGGTGTTCAGCACTGAATCCAGGGGATCGGGCCTTGGGGGGTAGATGTCCTCACAAATATGTGACAATTTAGTCTCTGTTATGCGTTCCCTCCAGTGAGACTGATCCCAGAAGACCTTCAAAAATTTTTGTTGGAAAGGACAAACCTCATTCTGGTGGCTCCTTTTTGGCCGAAGAGACCATGGTTCTCTCTGTTGTGGAGACTTGCCTCGGTTCCTCCGTTTCTCTCCCAGAGAGGGAGGAACTGGTCTCTCAAGGTCCAGTACTGCACCCTCAGGTAAAGACATTAAAGTTGGCGGCTCAGGGATTTTTGGACAGGGTAGTGAGGACTTTGGTGAACTGCCACAAGCCAGTAACCAGAGCTATTTATAATAAGGTCTGGAAAAAATTCAACTCCTGGTTGTCGGATAAGGGTCGGACCCCTCTGGATATCCCAGCGGTCTTAGATTTTTTTCCAGGATGGGGCAGATCAGGGCCTTGGAACTTTAAAGGTGCAGGCCTCAGCCTTTTGTGTTTTCTTTCAGGTCCCCCTTTGCAGGATCCCTTTGTAGCGGATTTTTTCAAGGCCCTTTCCAAGTCCAGGCCGGTGGTGGACAGGTTCTATCCAGTTTGGGATCTGTCTTTTGTCCTTAAAGCTTTGGTCCTTTGCTCCTTTGAACCCCTGGAGAAGTCCTCAATAAAGTTTTTAACTTTAAAGACTGTATTTTTGGTAGCAATCACATCGGCCCTTAGGGTTAGTAAATTGCAGGCACTTTCCATCAGGGAGCCCTTTTTGTAAATTTTTGAGGATAGAATTGTTCTCAAAATGGATTCTGGGTTTCTTCCCAAAGTTTCCTCCTCCTGTCATAGGTCCCAAGATATAATTGTTCCGACCTTCTGATCTGCTCCCGCAAGCAAGGAGGATGAAAGAATAAGTTTGTTAGATATTAGAAGCAGTCTTTTGGCCTATCTTAGTAGGTCCAGGGAATTCAGAAAATCAGATTCTATTTTTGTTCTTTTCGCGGTAGCACGGAAAGGTTTCACTGCTTCCAAATCCACCATAGCTAGATAGATTAGGATGGCTATCCTGGAATTGTATAATTTATTAGAGATTCCGCTCCCGTTTGTTAATGCACACTCACCCAGATCCAGGACAGCTGGGGTTTCCCACCCTAGTATTGTACGGTCATGTATGTTTATGCATAAATGGTTATGTCTTTTAGTGCCTTCCTTTGGTTCTTGGGAAAACTGAAGAGAGAGGCCTGGAGGTCTGCCTTTTAAGATTCTGGGCTTTTGTGTTTCCTGTCCCGGAGGGAGGAGATCAACATCTCAAGGGGCTGCCCTGGAAAACTTAAAGAAAATGAGTTACTAGTAAGTCTAACTCTGGTTTTCACTGACACCACTGATGGGGCATAAATTATTCCACAGAAATCAATGATTAAGTGCTATTCCTCTTTCTGATATTAACAGGGCATTATTCCTTCCACTAACACCAACACAGAGGCATTATTCCTCCCAGAGATATCATTAATGGGGCACTATTCCTTTTGGATAGCAATGATAGGACAAGAGTTGGATCATTTTTAAATTCTAAAGATCACTAACTCTGGACCAGGGGCGGACTGACCATTTGGAAACTCGGGCACTGCTTGAGGGCCCGGGGTCACTAGGGGGCCACATGAGATGCCCTTGGTACCTTTTTCATAGGCTTTTTTGAGTTTGGGCAAGGACACGGGCCCCATGATCCCCTATTCCCCGGGGGGCCCATGAGTTGTCAGTCCACCCCTGCTCTGGACCATTGCTTCCAATTATCTCCGATTCTAGGACATTGTTTAATTCCACTGATGTGGGGCATACCCCTGGCTATGACTTGTTCATTCATTAATTCTAGATCAGTAGCAGCAAATGTTCAAGCTTGTGTATAGTTCTTAACCCTTAATCCAACACCTCCCCCTCCTGTATATCTCAGATCCATATCTCTGAAGTAGCCTGTATATTACCCTCCTCACCTCATTTATCGTATACATCTGTACATTACCACCTCCGTCCTCCCACTGTATATCTGTATATGGCCTGTACATTAACTTTATCACCTCCACCTTCCTATGTGTATGACCTGTACATTTAATAAATCTAGCACACCATTACCAAGCTCCATGTTTACCTCCCTCAACACCAGCATGTTTCTTGATTTTTGAAAATTGTGTCAATAAAGGAAATTGCCTTGGGGCAGGGTTGTACTGTCCTAGCATTTGTATTTGAATTTTTGTGAAAGTAAAAGGAACACATTTTTTTTTTTTTTTTTTTATACATTAAAAAAAACCAAACAAACATTGGTTATTAAAGTTCATTTGGCTACAGTATTTAATGTGTGAGTAATTTTCATTCAAACTATCACATCACTGAAAATGGAAGTGGCAAAAGAAATATTTGATAATATACTGTATTGTATAATCATGAATATCATTTCTAAAATATCTTTGAAAAAATAACTATATTATATATTGACTGGTCTCTGGATAATTCTGTTTCTTAAATATTGCAACATAGTGTTCTTTATTTGTTATGCTTTTGAACCTTTGACTGTGTAGTAATAACAGTGATGTATGTTTTCTGTTTCCTATTGGAACCTTTAGTGACCCGAGTATTACCTCCAGATGTTGTGAATGATTAACTGTAATTGGGTGTGTACAGTCATTAAGGATTATCAAAGACAAAGTGCTAATCTATGACTACTCTATAGTAATGCTGCAGTTCATGGAGTTTGACCATACGATTTATCTGAAAAGATAATATTCTATGATATTCCATGTGTTTTATTTTAACAACTGCTCGCAAATAAAGTAAGAACCATTTGTAAATTGTTGTTGTTTTTAAGATAGGTAAATGTTCTATTGCCGTGTTATAATACTACATACCTCTGTATGAGAAAGTCAGAGGTTCTGGTTGCCTTTAAAGTGGTAGAAAACTGGAAAAAAAAAATTATTTCTAAAAGTTCGCATACTAGCACATTATGAAAGACTTCCCTTAAAACTAAGCCCTCCAGAGGCTCACTGTCACCACTGACAGGGCTTCCATTAAGGTATCCGGAACTTGTTTTGGGCATCATGTGTCCCATGATTTTGTTTGCCATGCGGAAAAATGCACCACAATCGCAGCAAAAACGCTCTGCCTTTTCAGGTGCCATTAAAATGAATGACACCTGAACACGCGATCGGGCGTTTTCACACTTTTACAGCGCATTGTCAAATCGCGGGCAGAATTGTGTCGATTCTGCCTGCAATTCGAAAAACCCTAGAGAGAATGGAGCCTAAAGCACACAATCCTATTTTGCCTTTCCTGCATCCATAGCGCAATGAAAATTGGATTGGTTACAATGAGTAACAAGAACTAGTCTTCCGCAAGACATTTTGAAGCATGATGTATAAAATTGTGTCATTTAGGCTTTATTAATTTTCCACTGAATAAAATATGCACTGTTGCAAACTGGCTACAAGAGGTAAATCTATATGCATTTAACTTAAAGGGTTGGTGTACTTCTCATATAAAGCACATTTATTCTGCTTCTCTAGCCCCAACCTTCCACTTGCTTGGAGGCATACGTACTGTACCTAAATTTGACACCTATGGTATTCTGCAATGTTTGCAGCCTGTGGACAGAATTATCTATGCTGCTGGCTCTGCCTGTGTGTTGGGGTCTCATAGACTTCTATAGCTCTGACTACCAAGGCACACTGGGCTGGGGCAGTGGGGCATCTGTACTATCAGGATCTGTTGGGCTGGTGGCCCTGAGTGGAGCTACTTCACTATTCTGAAATCAGTTATAGTGTGGTACACATTGAGTGCTATGCAGCTATCTGCTCCCTGGTTAGACCTTCAGACACAGCATTTATGATCAAATGCAGAACATCTGAAGCTGGAAGATGTAAAAAGGTGTGTTGCAATACACCATATCCCTTGGGAACAACCAATTTCCATCATGTCCTCCTAGTTGCCCCCAGTTGACTGTATTTGCTGGCTAGCCCTAAGATTCTCAGTCTTCCTCTGTTGTCTCCTGAGCATCTCTTGCATTGCGTTCTCTCTAATCTAGCACTTACTGTTAGAAAGGAACTTGTTTGGTTACTGTAATTCAACTTTATATTGTATAAAGTTGGCCATATTTGGCTGTTCGTGGATTCTGGCAGTATACCCACATTGCAATTTGATTTAATGTTCAAATAATTAGGTGCTTTCTACACCATGTTTTGTGTGATATGAAACACATCTGGTCCTAAAAATACTGTTTAGAATCATCAATGTTTCATAGCTTTTGAAGAGAGTGGGGCACTCATGTTCTTTTAATTTCATATCTCTAGGACTCAGATGCTTGTTTAGATCAAAATCAGTTATGGTTTCATGAGACATAATTAGCTACCAGAGAAACTGTCATGTATTTATGTCAAAAAACATAACTTTGCTAAGGTTTTGGGGGATAATATAAATGTTAGAAAGCTGCTGCTACTTGCTTTGGTTAGTCCACACTGAACAAAGGGAATGCCAAAGGTTTGTTTAGGTTTATAAAAGTTATGCCAGTACCTTCTTCTAATGGCCTTGTTCTAAAGCAGTGTTTCTCAACCTTTTTTCAGTCAAGACACCCTTTAAAATTATGGACAGTCCCAAAGCACCATTGAAAATAATGGAGTCTTGAGGCACTCCATTCTAAAATGGGGTGCCTCTAGACTGTCCATAATGTTAAAAGGGTACCCCATTCTAAAATGTGAAAAACTATTCTAAGTTTTATATAACACAGCAACATCCACACATGTAGGACACCCAACACTAGAAGTAATTTATTCTTCCAAAGCAAATACACTTTTGCACACTGGTACTGAGTAGTATTCTACTGTTTCTCTTCTTCCTCAGTTTTTCTCCATCACTGAGCTAATGTGATTCCAGCACTGACGGAGAGGGGCAGGGGAGGGTCACACTAGGATGCTGCGCAGGCAGCTGACATCCTCCTTATCAACTGATGATGTCATTTGTTGTCAGGACACTGATGGCTTGTATACAAGTTTTGGGCAATTTTTATACATTTTGCCAAGGCACCCCTAAAGAAACCTTAAGGCACCCAAGGGTGCCTGGGCACCCTGGTTGAGAAAGGTTGTTCTAAACCAAGGTTCTGTCTCCACTCCTCAGCATATTTCCATCACACAGTTCTCCAGCAGATACACCTGTTTCTGAATGCAATCCTAAAAATATTTTTTTTCTTATGTAGTTACTGGTGGTAATGAAAGATGTACAGTTGCAAGAAAAAGTATGTGAACCCCTTGGGATTACGTGGAGTTTTGCATGAATTGGGCATAAAATGTGCTCTGAACGTCATCTAAGTCACAACAATAGAAGAACACAGTCTGCTGAACATAATACTACACAAACATTAGATGTTGCCATGGTTTAATTGCACATAACATGTAAACATTCACAGTGCAGGGAGGAAGAAGTATGTGAACCTTTGGACTTAATAACTGGTTGACCCTCCTTTGGCAGCAATAACCTCAACCAAACGTTTTCTGTAGTTGCAGATCAGACCTGCACAACAATCTGGAGTAATTTTGGACCACTCCTCTTCACAAAACTGTTTCAGTGTAGCAATATTCTTGGGATGTTTGGTGTGAATCGCTCTTAAGGTCATGCCACAGCATTTCAATCGGGTTGAGGTCAGGACTCTGACTGGGCCACTCCAGAAGGCGTATTCTGTGCTGTTGCAGCCATTGTTTTGTTGAATTACTTGTATGCTTTGGGTCATTGTCCTGTTGCATCACCCATCCTCTGCGGAGCTTCAGTTGGCGGACAGATGGTTGTTAGAGATGAGCGAAGAAATGAAAAATTCGATTCGACTGATTCGGCGAATTCGTGGACAATATTCGATTCGAGTCGAATAAATTCGCTGTGAATTTAACTTAAAAAAGGGTGTTTCTAGGCTTCAGAGAGACTTAATATTAGTGCAGAACACTGTACCTTTAATTTAAATGCCCTTGGAGTCTGCTGGGGAAGAGAAATAATACTGTCACTCAGTATGACATGCAGATGAGTGCCGTCGATCTTAGAATCACCGCACACTTCACTCATTTGGCCAGTCACGGGGCCAAAACCAGTGTTTGGAGCCACAGTGTGGCGGTGGAGGCAGCAGCAATGGGAGGCCATACAGCAACCTATGACAAAATGGAAACCAGCAGGAGTGTGAGGAGACCTGAAAGTGGCACATGGCAGAGTGGGAGCAATGGGAGGCGGTACAGGGACCCAGGTCACACTGTGGGCCCAGCAGCAGCGTGACCAGGCGGTACGGGGGCCCATGGCAGATTTGGGGCCTGGCAGCACCTATGGGAGGCCTGTAACCTGCCAGCAACCTATGACAAAATGGAAAACCGCAGGAGTGTGAGGAGACCTCAAAGTGGCACATGGCAGAGTGGGAGCAATGGGAGGCAGTACAGGGACCCAGGTCACACTGTGGGACCAGCATCAGCGTGAACAGGCAGTACGGGGGCCCATGGCCGATTTGACCTCGTTCATCCCATAGTCCTGCCGACTCACGAATAGCGTGGCCTCCTCAAAGGGCCTGAGCAAGCGCAGGTGTCACGCATGAGCTGACAATGGCTGACATCTAAGTTACACAGGGAGTACCTTTATCCGCTTTTAACATCAGGAAATCTGTGATGGCCTTTCGCTGTTCGTAAAGGCGGTCTAACATATGTAGTGTTGAATTCCACCTTGTTGCAACGTCACAGCATGAGGAGTCGGTACGGGGGCCCATGGCAGATTACGTGCCTGGCAGCAGCAATGGGAGGCCCGTAATCTGCCAGCACCCTATGTCAAAAAATTGAACACACCAGCAGTGTGAGGAGACCTCAAAGTGGCACATGGCAGAGTGGGAGCAATGGGAGGCGGTACAGGGACCCAGGTCACACTGTGGGCTCAGCAGCAGCGTGACCAGGCGGTACGGGGGCCCATGGCCGATTTGGGGCCTGGTGGCACCTATGGAAGGCCTGTAATCTGCCAGCAACCTATGACAAAATGGACAACCGCAGGAGTGTGAGGAGATTTCAAAGTGGCACATGGCAGAGTGGAAGCAATGGGAGGCCGTACAGGGACCCAGGTCACACTGTGGGCTCAGCAGCAGCGTGACCAGGCGGTACGGGGGCCCATGGCCGATTTGGGGCCTGGCGGCACCTATGGGAGGCCTGTAATCTGCCAGCACCCTATGACAAAATGGAACCCTGGGCTGGGGCAGGCAGAACCGCCGTATCTTTATCACGGTTTTCCCAGGCCACCGAATGGCGACGCTGCATATGCTGACGCAACGCTGTAGTCCCAACATGGGCCTACTGGCCACGCTTGACTTTCTGGCCACATAGTCGACATACGGCTACGTTTACTTCCTCGGGCGGCTTGACGAAAAATTGCCACACCGCAGAGTAGGAAACTTTGCCTCCGCTACTCCTCACTGGCTGACTGCTACTTCCTCCGTGCACACCGGCACCACTACTGGCCGTGGTGGTAGGCTGCAGTGGAGCTGGTGCTCTACTCCGTGGCCGTTTGCCTCCACTGACACTGCTGCGACCCTGCTGCCTCCTGGCAGCAGCAATGGGAGGCCGTACGGGGACCCATGAGAGACTCTGGACTTGGCAGCAGCATGAGGAGGCGGTATATAGGGGCCCATGGCAGATTAGGGGCCTGGCAGCAGCTATAGGAGGCCCGTAATCTGCCAGCACCCTATGTCAAAAAATTCAACACACCAGCAGTGTGTGAGGAGACCTGAAAGTGGCACATGGCAGAGTGTGGCGATGGAGACAGCAGCAATGGGAGGCCGTATAGGGACCCATGAGAGACTCTGGACTTGGCAGCAGCATGAGGAGGCGGTATATAGGGGCCCATGGCAGATTAGGGGCCTGGCAGCAGCTATAGGAGGCCCGTAATCTGCCAGCACCCTATGTCAAAAAATTCAACACACCAGCAGTGTGAGGAGACCTGAAAGTGGCACATGGCAGAGTGTGGCGATGGAGACAGCAGCAATGGGAGGCCGTATAGGGACCCATGAGAGACTCTGGACTTGGCAGCAGCATGAGGAGGCGGTATATAGGGGCCCATGGCAGATTAGGGGCCTGGCAGCAGCTATAGGAGGCCCGTAATCTGGCAGCACCCTATGTCAAAAAATTCAACACACCAGCAGTGTGAGGAGACCTGAAAGTGGCACATGGCAGAGTGTGGCGATGGAGACAGCAGCAATGGGAAGGCCGTACAGGGACCCATGAGAGACTCTGGACCTGGCAGCAGCAATGGGAGGCCATACAGCAACCTATGACAAAATGGAAACCAGCAGGAGTGTGAGGAGACCTGAAAGTGGCACATGGCAGAGTGGGAGCAATGGGAGGCGGTACAGGGACCCAGGTCACACTGTGGGCCCAGCAGCAGCGTGACCAGGCGGTACGGGGGCCCATGGCAGATTTGGGGCCTGGCAGCACCTATGGGAGGCCTGTAACCTGCCAGCAACCTATGACAAAATGGAAAACCGCAGGAGTGTGAGGAGACCTCAAAGTGGCACATGGCAGAGTGGGAGCAATGGGAGGCGGTACAGGGACCCAGGTCACACTGTGGGACCAGCATCAGCGTGAACAGGCGGTATGGGGGCCCATGGCCGATTTGACCTCGTTCATCCCATAGTCCTGCCGACTCACGAATAGCGTGGCCTCCTCAAAGGGCCTGAGCAAGCGCAGGTGTCACGCATGAGCTGACAATGGCTGACATCTAAGTTACACGGGGAGTACCTTTATCCGCTTTTAACATCAGGAAATCTGTGATGGCCTTTCGCTGTTCGTAAAGGCGGTCTAACATATGTAGTGTTGAATTCCACCTTGTTGCAACGTCACAGCATGAGGAGTCGGTACGGGGGCCCATGGCAGATTACGTGCCTGGCAGCAGCAATGGGAGGCCCGTAATCTGCCAGCACCCTATGTCAAAAAATTGAACACACCAGCAGTGTGAGGAGACCTCAAAGTGGCACATGGCAGAGTGGGAGCAATGGGAGGCGGTACAGGGACCCAGGTCACACTGTGGGCTCAGCAGCAGCGTGACCAGGCGGTACGGGGGCCCATGGCCGATTTGGGGCCTGGTGGCACCTATGGAAGGCCTGTAACCTGCCAGCAACCTATGACAAAATGGACAACCGCAGGAGTGTGAGGAGATTTCAAAGTGGCACATGGCAGAGTGGAAGCAATGGGAGGCCGTACAGGGACCCAGGTCACACTGTGGGCTCAGCAGCAGCGTGACCAGGCAGTACGGGGGCCCATGGCCGATTTGGGGCCTGGCGGCACCTATGGGAGGCCTGTAATCTGCCAGCACCCTATGACAAAATGGAACCCTGGGCTGGGGCAGGCAGAACCGCCGTATCTTTATCACGGTTTTCCCAGGCCACCGAATGGCGACGCTGCATATGCTGACGCAACGCTGTAGTCCCAACATGGGCCTACTGGCCACGCTTGACTTTCTGGCCACATAGTCGACATACGGCTACGTTTACTTCCTCGGGCGGCTTGACGAAAAATTGCCACACCGCAGAGTAGGAAACTTTGCCTCCGCTACTCCTCACTGGCTGACTGCTACTTCCTCCGTGCACACCGGCACCACTACTGGCCGTGGTGGTAGGCTGCAGTGGAGCTGGTGCTCTACTCCGTGGCCGTTTGCCTCCACTGACACTGCTGCGACCCTGCTGCCTCCTGGCAGCAGCAATGGGAGGCCGTACAGGGACCCATGAGAGACTCTGGACTTGGCAGCAGCATGAGGAGGCGGTATATAGGGGCCCATGGCAGATTAGGGGCCTGGCAGCAGCTATAGGAGGCCCGTAATCTGCCAGCACCCTATGTCAAAAAATTCAACACACCAGCAGTGTGTGAGGAGACCTGAAAGTGGCACATGGCAGAGTGTGGCGATGGAGACAGCAGCAATGGGAGGCCGTATAGGGACCCATGAGAGACTCTGGACTTGGCAGCAGCATGAGGAGGCGGTATATAGGGGCCCATGGCAGATTAGGGGCCTGGCAGCAGCTATAGGAGGCCCGTAATCTGCCAGCACCCTATGTCAAAAAATTCAACACACCAGCAGTGTGAGGAGACCTGAAAGTGGCACATGGCAGAGTGTGGCGATGGAGACAGCAGCAATGGGAGGCCGTATAGGGACCCATGAGAGACTCTGGACTTGGCAGCAGCATGAGGAGGCGGTATATAGGGGCCCATGGCAGATTAGGGGCCTGGCAGCAGCTATAGGAGGCCCGTAATCTGCCAGCACCCTATGTCAAAAAATTCAACACACCAGCAGTGTGTGAGGAGACCTGAAAGTGGCACATGGCAGAGTGTGGCGATGGAGACAGCAGCAATGGGAGGCCGTATAGGGACCCATGAGAGACTCTGGACTTGGCAGCAGCATGAGGAGGCGGTATATAGGGGCCCATGGCAGATTAGGGGCCTGGCAGCAGCTATAGGAGGCCCGTAATCTGCCAGCACCCTATGTCAAAAAATTCAACACACCAGCAGTGTGAGGAGACCTGAAAGTGGCACATGGCAGAGTGTGGCGATGGAGACAGCAGCAATGGGAGGCCGTATAGGGACCCATGAGAGACTCTGGACTTGGCAGCAGCATGAGGAGGCGGTATATAGGGGCCCATGGCAGATTAGGGGCCTGGCAGCAGCTATAGGAGGCCCGTAATCTGGCAGCACCCTATGTCAAAAAATTCAACACACCAGCAGTGTGAGGAGACCTGAAAGTGGCACATGGCAGAGTGTGGCGATGGAGACAGCAGCAATGGGAGGCCGTACAGGGACCCATGAGAGACTCTGGACCTGGCAGCAGCATGAGGAGGCGGTATATAGGGGCCCATGGCAGATTAGGGGCCTGGCAGCAGCTATAGGAGGCCCGTAATCTGCCAGCACCCTATGTCAAAAAATTCAACACACCAGCAGTGTGTGAGGAGACCTGAAAGTGGCACATGGCAGAGTGTGGCGATGGAGACAGCAGCAATGGGAGGCCGTACAGGGACCCATGAGAGACTCTGGACCTGGCAGCAGCATGAGGAGGCGGTATATAGGGGCCCATGGCAGATTAGGGGCCTGGCAGCAGCTATAGGAGGCCCGTAATCTGCCAGCACCCTATGTCAAAAAATTCAACACACCAGCAGTGTGTGAGGAGACCTGAAAGTGGCACATGGCAGAGTGTGGCGATGGAGACAGCAGCAATGGGAGGCCGTATAGGGACCCATGAGAGACTCTGGACTTGGCAGCAGCATGAGGAGGCGGTATATAGGGGCCCATGGCAGATTAGGGGCCTGGCAGCAGCTATGGGAGGCCCGTAATCTGCCAGCACCCTATGTCAAAAAATTCTACACACCAGCAGTGTGAGGAGACCTGAAAGTGGCACATGGCAGAGTGTGGCGATGGAGACAGCAGCAATGGGAGACCGTACAGGGACCCATGAGAGACTCTGGACCTGGCAGCAGCATGAGGAGGCGGTATATAGGGGCCTATGGCAGATTAGGGGCCTGGCAGCAGCTATAGGAGGCCCGTAATCTGCCAGCACCCTATGTCAAAAAATTCTACACACCAGCAGTGTGAGGAGACCTGAAAGTGGCACATGGCAGAGTGTGGCGATGGAGACAGCAGCAATGGGAGGCCGTACAGGGACCCATGAGAGACTCTGGACCTGGCAGCAGCATGAGGAGGCGGTATATAGGGGCCCATGGCAGATTAGGGGCCTGGCAGCAGCTATAGGAGGCCCGTAATCTGCCAGCACCCTATGTCAAAAAATTCTACACACCAGCAGTGTGAGGAGACCTGAAAGTGGCACATGGCAGAGTGTGGCGATGGAGACAGCAGCAATGGGAGGCCGTACAGGGACCCATGAGAGACTCTGGACCTGGCAGCAGCATGAGGAGGCGGTATATAGGGGCCTATGGCAGATTAGGGGCCTGGCAGCAGCTATAGGAGGCCCGTAATCTGCCAGCACCCTATGTCAAAAAATTCTACACACCAGCAGTGTGAGGAGACCTGAAAGTGGCACATGGCAGAGTGTGGCGATGGAGACAGCAGCAATGGGAGGCCGTACAGGGACCCATGAGAGACTCTGGACCTGGCAGCAGCATGAGGAGGCGGTATATAGGGGCCCATGGCAGATTAGGGGCCTGGCAGCAGCTATAGGAGGCCCGTAATCTGCCAGCACCCTATGTCAAAAAATTCTACACACCAGCAGTGTGAGGAGACCTGAAAGTGGCACATGGCAGAGTGTGGCGATGGAGACAGCAGCAATGGGAGGCCGTATAGGGACCCATGAGAGACTCTGGACCTGGCAGCAGCATGAGGAGGCGGTATATAGGGGCCCATGGCAGATTAGAGGCCTGGCAGCAGCTATGGGAGGCCCGTAATCTGCCAGCACCCTATGACAAAAAATGGAACACACCAGCAGTGTGTGAGGAGACCTGAAAGTGGCACATGTTTGAGGCATGATTCATGGCGGATTTAGTCAGTTGTGTCAGGAACTGGTGGTTTGAAATCCAGACTAATCCACGCCTGATTCATTTTCACAAACGTGAGTCTCTCCACACTTTGGGTGGACAGTCGTGTCCTCCGCGGAGTTACAATACCTCCTGCCGCACTAAACACGCGCTCCGATGCCACGCTACTGGCCGGGCATGACAGCTTTTCAAGGGCAAATTCAGCTAGTTGGGGCCAAAGGTCAAGTTTCGTTGCCCAGTAGTCAAGGGGATTGTCTACCTCGGTTTGCAGGGTGCTGTCCAAGTAGGCCCAAGCCTGTTGTTTGAGGTCCTGCTCCAGGTCCACCTGATGCTGCTGCTGCTGCTGCTGCGGCTGGTTAGTAGTTTCCTCACTGCGCTGGTGAAGAAAGCTACTCATCATCGACTGCAGACTGAGGCAGCCGCTGCTGGTGGAGCTGCCACTGTTCCTACCACCCCACCCCTCCCCTGCTGCCATGGCAGCGGAACGCGAGCGCACAGGGCCCACAGTGTCTGAGGATGGACGTTGGCGCACAAAGGCAGAGACCAACTGACTACATAGGTGGTTTTTATAGTACGTTATTTTGGCCTCCCTCTCAGCAGGTGTGAAAAAGGCCACCATTTTTGAACGGTAGCGAGGGTCCAACAAGGTGGACAGCCAAAAGTCATCCCTCTGTCTGATGGTTATTATTCGGCTGTCGCTACGCAAGCAACCGAGCATGCTATGGGCCATTTGTGCCAAGGAATGCGAGGGACTCCCTGCCTCCATCTCCACAGCATACTGCCACGGTGCGTCTGGGTCCTCTGTCTCCTCCTCCTCCTCCTCTACCAGATGCTCCTGCTCCTCCACTCCTGTCCGCTGAGTGGAAAAACCACCCATTTCACTCAATAATTCCTGAGCACAAATGTCCTCCTCTACCTCCTCCTCTTCTTCCTGTCCTGCCCCCACAGGGGTCATGTGGCGTTGAGATCTGTGCGCCACGTCTACCGCACTCTGACCAGCCATTGTTAACAGCATTTGTTCAAGGACGTGCAACAGAGGAATGACGTCGTTCATCCCATAGTCCTGCCGACTCACGAATAGCGTGGCCTCCTCAAAGGGCCTGAGCAAGCGGCAGGTGTCACGCATGAGCTGCCAATGGCTGACATCGAAGTTACACAGGGGAGTACCTTTATCCGCTTGTAACATCAGGAAATCGGTGATGGCCTTTCGCTGCTCGTAAAGGCGGTCTAACATGTGTAGGGTTGAATTCCACCTTGTTGCAACGTCGCAGATCAGGCGATGATGTGGAATTCCGTTCTGCCGCTGCAGCTCAAGGAGGGTGTGCTTTGCGGTGTAGGAATGGCTGAAATGCATGCAAAGTTTACGTGACATTTTAAGGATGTCTTGCAGTGGGATGGTGGATTTTAGGAACCGCTTGACAACCAGATTGAACACGTGAGCCATGCATGGCGCATGGCACAACCTTCCTTGACGCAGAGCAGACACCATGTTCTTTCCGTTGTCGGTCAACATGGTTCCGATTTTCAGTTTGCGCGGAGACAGCCATCTGTCGATTTCTCTGTTCATTACACTCAGAAGTTCCTCCCCTGTGTGACTATGTTCGCCAAGGCATACCAGGTGCAGAACAGCGTGACACCGTTGCGCCCTGCACATGTGATTTGCCGGTCGGGTAATGGGACTTGGCACGGGGGTGGCGGCTGAGGACACGGCGGAAGAAGAGGTGGTAGAGGCGGACATCTTTGCCGGACCAAGGACGTGCAAACGTGGAGGCAAAAGCGGCGTGACCTGTCCAAGTTGCTGGTGCGGCTGTGACGGCACCACGTTCACCCAGTGGGCCGTAAATGACATGTACTGTCCCTGACCGTAGTTACAGCTCCACACGTCGGCGCTGCCGTGCACTTTGGCAGAGACCGACATGCTCAAAGACTGGCCCACCATGTCTTCTACATGTGAATGCAGGGCTGGCACTGCCTTTTTGGCGAAGAAATGACGGCTTGGCACTCTCCACCGCGGCGCGGCACAAGCCATCATTTCTCTGAAAGGTGCTGAGTCCACCACTTGGAAAGGGAGGGACTGCAGCACCAGCAACTTGGACAGGAGGACGTTCAGCTTTTGCACCGTCGGGTGCGTGCTCGCAAACTGTTGTCTCTTGGAAACGGATTCCAAGAAAGACTGCTGACGGAATCCGTGAAGAGGAGTAGCAGGAGAAGGAGCATCTGAACGAGCGGAAGATGCCAACGAGCGACAACTCCCCTCAGCAGAGGTGTTGGAGCCTTGACTGGCTGATGGAGGGCGATTGACGTCGGGTGACGGAGCAAGTAACGGAGCGGGTGATGGAGCGGGGGCTGGGGCGGGTAGAACTGCCGTATCTTTATCACGGTTTTCCCAGGCCACCAAATGGCGACGCTGCATATGCTGCCGCAACGCTGTAGTCCCAACATGGGCCCCCTGGCCACGCTTGACTTTCTGGCCACATAGTCGACATACGGCTACGTTTACTTCCTCGGGCGGCTTGACGAAAAATTGCCACACCGCCGAGTAGGAAACTTTGCCCCCGATACTCCTCACTGGCTGACTGCTGCTTCCTCCGTGCACACCGGCACCACTACTGGCCGTGGTGGTAGGCTGCAGTGGAGCTGGTGCTCTACTCCGTGGCCGTTTGGCTCCACTGACACTGCTTCCACTGACACTGCTGCGACCCTGCTGCTGTCTCCTGGGCAACCCACCGACTGTTTCGCTCACTGCCAAGCTGCCACCCTCTTCTCCTGATGATGCGGAAGAAATTGCCTGATGACGACGAGGCTGCCAAGTGCGATCAACCTCCTCATCATCAAGTAGGGTCTCCGCCTCACTACTAGCCCCCTCGGCTGCGTCTGGGTCAGGAGACAGACCTGTCTCTAGACCGGCTACCGGGCCACTCTCCTCGCCACTACTTCTTCGCCTGGCTGCTGAAAAGGCGGATGTCTCCCCCCGTTCCTGACCGCCCTCTGTTAGCTCTTCCTCACTGTACAGTGGGGCTGAGCCCACAGCATGCGATACTTCGCTTGGTGAGGGAACACCAAAGGACAGGGGCAGGTAGAGGACACGTGATTTCAGTGGGCTTGGTCCCGGGCCATGCCAACTAACGGTTGTGTCTGACGTACCCACCGACCGTTGGCTGTAGGTGTCAGAGGTGACCTGGGAAGAGGAAGACGACCGAGCCAACCAATCGATGACGGCAGGGTTGTCGGTGGAGACACGACCGCTGGATGACACCGGGAGCACTGGCCTCTGGCTGCGAATAGTGCTGCCTCGACCCCTTCCTCTGCTGCCACGTCTGCTCGCTCCTAAAACATTGCCTCCTCTGCCACTCCTCTGCATGTTGTCTGACATACTCTTTAATTCAACGATTCTGTGTCCCTGAGTAACAATTCTGTGTCCCTGAGTAACAATTCTGTGTCTGTCCCTGAGTAACAATTCTGTGGCCCTAAGTAACGGTTCTGTGGCCCTCAGTAACAATTCTGTGTCCCTCAGTAACAATTCTGTGTCTGTCCCTGAGTAACAATTATGTGGCCCTAAGTAACGTTTCTGTGGCCCTCAGTAACAATTCTGTGTCCCCCTGATTAACGTTTATGTGGCCCTAAGTAACGGTTCTGTGGCTCTCAGTAACGGTTCTGTGGCCCTCAGTAACAATTCTGTGTCCCTGATTAACGTTTCTGTGGCCCTAAGTAACGGTTCTGTGGCCCTCAGTAAAAATTCTGTGTACCTCAGTAACAATTCTGTGTCTGTCCCTGATTAACGTTTACGTGGCCCTAAGTAACGGTTCTGTGGCCCTCAGTAACAATTCTGTGTCCCTGTGTAACAATTCTGTGTCTGTGCGAGTAACAATTCTGTGGCCCTAAGTAACAGTTCTGTGGCCCTCAGTAACAGTTCTGTGTCCCTGAGTAACAATTCTGTGTCTGTGCGAGTAACAATTCTGTGGCCCTAAGTAACAGTTCTGTGGCCCTCAGTAACAATTCTGTGTCCCTGAGTAACAATTCTGTGGCCCTAAGTAACGGTTCTGTGGCCCTCAGTAACAATTCTGTGTCCCTGTGTAACAATTCTGTGTCTGTGCGAGTAACAATTCTGTGGCCCTAAGTAACGGTTCTGTGGCACTCAGTAACAATTCTGTGTCCCTGAGTAACAATTCTGTGTCTGTGCGAGTAACAATTCTGTGGCCCTAAGTAACAGTTCTGTGGCCCTCAGTAACAGTTCTGTGTTGTCTGACATACTCTTTAATTCAACGATTCTGTGTCCCTGAGTAACAATTCTGTGTCCCTGAGTAACAATTCTGTGTCTGTCCCTGAGTAACAATTCTGTGGCCCTAAGTAACGGTTCTGTGGCCCTCAGTAACAATTCTGTGTCCCTCAGTAACAATTCTGTGTCTGTCCCTGAGTAACAATTATGTGGCCCTAAGTAACGTTTCTGTGGCCCTCAGTAACAATTCTGTGTCCCCCTGATTAACGTTTATGTGGCCCTAAGTAACGGTTCTGTGGCTCTCAGTAACGGTTCTGTGGCCCTCAGTAACAATTCTGTGTCCCTGATTAACGTTTCTGTGGCCCTAAGTAACGGTTCTGTGGCCCTCAGTAAAAATTCTGTGTACCTCAGTAACAATTCTGTGTCTGTCCCTGATTAACGTTTACGTGGCCCTAAGTAACGGTTCTGTGGCCCTCAGTAACAATTCTGTGTCCCTGTGTAACAATTCTGTGTCTGTGCGAGTAACAATTCTGTGGCCCTAAGTAACAGTTCTGTGGCCCTCAGTAACAGTTCTGTGTCCCTGAGTAACAATTCTGTGTCTGTGCGAGTAACAATTCTGTGGCCCTAAGTAACAGTTCTGTGGCCCTCAGTAACAATTCTGTGTCCCTGAGTAACAATTCTGTGGCCCTAAGTAACGGTTCTGTGGCCCTCAGTAACAATTCTGTGTCCCTGTGTAACAATTCTGTGTCTGTGCGAGTAACAATTCTGTGGCCCTAAGTAACGGTTCTGTGGCACTCAGTAACAATTCTGTGTCCCTGAGTAACAATTCTGTGTCTGTGCGAGTAACAATTCTGTGGCCCTAAGTAACAGTTCTGTGGCCCTCAGTAACAGTTCTGTGTCCCTGAGTAACAATTCTGTGTCTGTGCGAGTAACAATTCTGTGGCCCTAAGTAACAGTTCTGTGGCCCTCAGTAACAATTCTGTGTCCCTGAGTAACAATTCTGTGGCCCTAAGTAACGGTTCTGTGGCCCTCAGTAACAATTCTGTGTCCCTATGTAACAATTCTGTGTCTGTGCGAGTAACAATTCTGTGGCCCTAAGTAACGGTTCTGTGGCCCTCAGTAACAATTCTGTGTCCCTGAGTAACAATTCTGTGTCTGTCCGAGTAACAATTCTGTGGCCCTAAGTAACAGTTCTGTGGCCCCCAGTAACAGTTCTGTGTCCCTGAGTAACAATTCTGTGGCCCTAAGTAACGGTTCTGTGGCCCTCAATAACAATTCTGTGTCCCTGTGTAACAATTCTGTGTCTGTGCGAGTAACAATTCTGTGGCCCTAAGTAACAGTTCTGTGGCCCTCAGTAACAGTTCTGTGTCCCTGAGTAACAATTCTGTGTCTGTGCGAGTAACAATTCTGTGGCCCTAAGTAACAGTTCTGTGGCCCTCAGTAACAGTTCTGTGTCCCTGAGTAACAATTCTGTGTCTGTGCGAGTAACAATTCTGTGGCCCTAAGTAACAGTTCTGTGGCCCTCAGTAACAATTCTGTGGCCCTAAGTAACGGTTCTGTGGCCCTCAGTAACAATTCTGTGTCCCTGTGTAACAATTCTGTGTCTGTGCGAGTAACAATTCTGTGGCCCTAAGTAACAGTTCTGTGGCCCTCAGTAACAGTTCTGTGTCCCTGAGTAACAATTCTGTGTCTGTGCGAGTAACAATTCTGTGGCCCTAAGTAACAGTTCTGTGGCCCTCAGTAACAATTCTGTGTCCCTGAGTAACAATTCTGTGGCCCTAAGTAACGGTTCTGTGGCCCTCAGTAACAATTCTGTGTCCCTGTGTAACAATTCTGTGTCTGTGCGAGTAACAATTCTGTGGCCCTAAGTAACAGTTCTGTGGCCCTCAGTAACAGTTCTGTGTCCCTGAGTAACAATTCTGTGTCTGTGCGAGTAACAATTCTGTGGCCCTAAGTAACAGTTCTGTGGCCCTCAGTAACAGTTCTGTGTCCCTGAGTAACAATTCTGTGTCTGTGCGAGTAACAATTCTGTGGCCCTAAGTAACAGTTCTGTGGCCCTCAGTAACAATTCTGTGGCCCTAAGTAACGGTTCTGTGGCCCTCAGTAACAATTCTGTGTCCCTGTGTAACAATTCTGTGTCTGTGCGAGTAACAATTCTGTGGCCCTAAGTAACAGTTCTGTGGCCCTCAGTAACAGTTCTGTGTCCCTGAGTAACAATTCTGTGTCTGTGCGAGTAACAATTCTGTGGCCCTAAGTAACAGTTCTGTGACCCTCAGTAACAATTCTGTGTCCCTGAGTAACAATTCTGTGGCCCTAAGTAACGGTTCTGTGGCCCTCAGTAACAATTCTGTGTCCCTGTGTAACAATTCTGTGTCTGTGCGAGTAACAATTCTGTGGCCCTAAGTAACGGTTCTGTGGCCCTCAGTAACAATTCTGTGTCCCTGAGTAACAATTCTGTGTCTGTGCGAGTAACAATTCTGTGGCCCTAAGTAACAGTTCTGTGGCCCTCAGTAACAATTCTGTGTCTGTCCCTGAGTAACAATTCTGTGGCCCTAACTAAAGTTTCTGTGGCCCTAAGTAACAGTTCTGTGGCCCTCAGTAACAATTCTGTGTCTGTCCCTGAGTAACAATTCTGTGGCCCTAACTAAAGTTTCTGTGGCCCTAAGTAACAATTCTCTGGCACTCAGTAACAATTCTGTCTGTCCCTGAGTAACAATTCTGTGGCCCTAATAACGTTTCTGTGGCCCTAAGTAACAGTTCTGTGGCCCTCAGTAACAATTCTGTGTCTGTCCCTGAGTAACAATTCTGTGGCCCTAACTAAAGTTTCTGTGGCCCTAAGTAACAATTCTCTGGCACTCAGTAACAATTCTGTCTGTCCCTGAGTAACAATTCTGTGGCCCTAATAACGTTTCTGTGGCCCTAAGTAACAATTCTCTGGCACTCAGTAACAATTCTGTCTGTCCCTGAGTAAGAATTCTGTGGCCCTAACTAGCGTTTCTTTGTCCCTAAGTAACGATTCTGTGGCCCTCATTAACAATTCTGTGTCCCTGAGTAATGGTTCTCTGTCCCTAAGTAACGTTTCTCTGTCCCCAAGTATCGTTTCTGTGGCCCTAACTCTGTCCCTAATACAGAGCGGTCTGCCTCTGTTCAATGACTGCAGGCAAATGAAGAATTCCAAAATGGCCGCTATTTATAGCTCGACCATTACACAGTGCTGGCTGGCTGGCTGCTGATTGGCTGATGCGATCACATGTCATTGAGGAATGCATTATGGGTCAGCGCGCCTTGTCTGCGCGCCTTCCCAGACATCCCCGCTCCGTCGCCGCACATGTCCGCTGCCATTTTCGGAAAAATTTCGATTCGCGCGTCCGAAGTAGGCTATTTTTCCGATATTCGACTCGAATTCCACTTCGGCTACTTCGATTCGCTCATCTCTAATGGTCGTACGTTTTCCTGCAAAATGTCTTGATAAACTCAGGTTCTCATTTTCCCATCAATGACAACAATCCGTCCAGGCCCTGAGGCAGCAAAGCAGCCCCAAACCATGAGGCTCCCTCCGCCATGTTTTACAGTGGGGATGAGGTTTTGATGTTGGTGTGCTGTGCCTTTTTTTTCTCCACACATAGTGTTGTGTGTTCTTCCCAAACAACTCAATCTTGGTTTCATCTGTCCACAGTATATTTTGCCAGTAGTGCTGTGGAACATCCAGGTGCTCTTTTGCAAACTTCAAACGTGCTGCAATATTCTTTTTGGACAGCAATGGCTTCCTCCGTGGTGTCCTCCCATGTACTCCATTCTTGTTTAATGTTTTCCTTATTGTAGATGTGTGAACAAAAATGTTAGCATGTGCCAGAGATTTCTGTAGGTCTTTAGCTGACAATCTGGGATTCTTCTTTACCTCATGCAGCATTCTGCGCTGTGCTCTTGCAGTCATTTTTACAGGACGACCGCGCCTAGGGAGAGTAGCAACAGTGCTAAACTTTCCCCATTTGTAGACAGTCTGTCTTACCGTGGACACATGAACATCAAGGCTTTTGGAGATACTTTTGTAACCCTTTCCAGCTTCATGCAAGTCAACAATTCTTGATCGTAGGTCTTCTGAGAGCTCTTTTCTGCGAGGCATGGTTCACATCAGACAGTGCTTCTTGAAACCAGTAAACCCAAAACAGGTGTGTGTTTTTTAAGGGCAGGACAGCTGTCAGCAACACATCCAATATCATCACACTGATTGGAGTCAAGGTTGGCTCACTCCTGGCTCCAATTAGCTCTGGGAGAAGTCATTAAGCTAGGGCCTCACATACTTTTTCCTCCCTGCACTGTGAATGTTTACATGTTATGTGCAATTAAACCATGGCAACATCTAATGTTTGTGTAGTATTATGTTCAGCAAACTGTGTTCTTCTATTGTTGTGACTTAGATGACGTTCAGAGCACATTTTATGCCCAATTCATGCAAAACTCCACGTAATCCCAAGGGGTTCACATACTTTTTCTTGCAACTGTATAGTAATGAATTTGCTCTGTGATAACACATGTGACTGCTGGCAAACAAAGTTTGATATACCCAAACCTAAATACTTACAATATCGTGAAATTATGCGGCACCAGGGAATAAAACAAAAACATACAAAATCAATCATTCAATAAATAAATAAATAAATAAAGTGTTCAATGTGCCAAACGTGAAGTCTTTCTTAAATCGAAGATATACTCAGGTAAAAAAAGATCTTCCACCATCCAGTAGATCCTTGTAGTGTAACAAAAACACAGAGTATCACCACCTTACCGTATTTTTCGCTCCATAAGACGCACTTTTTTCCCCCCAAAAAAGGGGGGAAAATGTCAGTGTGTCTTATGGAGCGAATATAGAGCGGCCGGTCCGGTATTTCCACCGCCGCCGTGCAGAATACCGAGCCGGCCGCTCAGCTCTGTAGCGGGACCTTTGGGGAGCGGGTACCTGAATTTGACAGGTACCCGCTCTTTGTTCTTTGATCTTACCTGTTCCTCTATCCAGCGGCGCGCTGTCTTCCCGGCTTCTGTAGTGTGGGCACTGGGCATGACAGCCGGGTGCCAAGTGCGCATGCGCAAGAAGCGGTGCTTTTTGTGAATTGTAAGGCGGTACCTGGGACACATGACAGATCCCAGAAGCCGCCGGACCAATCACAAAGCGCAAGTGCTTCTTGCTCATGCGCACTGGGCACCCGGCTGTCATGCCGAGCGCCATTACAGAAGCCGGGAAGACAGCGCGTGGCTGGATCGAGGAACAGGTAAGATCAAACAAAAATTCTGCGGAAGTAAGAGCGGGTACCTGTCAAATTCAGGTACCCGCTCCCCACCTCCCCAAAGGTCAGCAGTCATCTTCTCACCTTCATCCCTGGTCCCATTTATTTTCCTATCCCCTATGCTTCTGTGTGAGAGTTCTCTCATTCCCGTCTCTTTTGCTCCAGGTAGGGTCTTCCCTGCCAGTACAGCCTAAGTACTGTGGTTGTAGTTCTAGGGATCCTTGTTTTTAAACATCTTTTATATTGTGGATTCCAATTGCATTGGTACCTATCTGTATACTTCACTGTGCTCAATTTTGTGGCCTCTATGGGGGAATTTCCTATGTTATTACTCTTTAACTAAAACTAATGAAAAAAAAAACACTGAATAGAAAAAATGGCCATGACTGTTTGTTTTTGGCTTCCTTTGACTTTAGTGGGGCTCGGATTTGGCACCCAAACTTCAGTTAAAGTTGTTCGAACTTGTCCCAAACCTAACCCAAGTATGTTTGTGGTACCAATTGTGACATGTCAGGAATATGTTCATGTAGATTTGAAAAATTACTAATAGGCTAGAAAACCACTTATTTAAAATTCAAACTACATCTTAGCGCAACGTTTCTCAACCGGGTCCCTAGGGGTTCCATCCCTGCATGCAGAGTGATGCCAGAAAACAAGGAGCTTCCCCACTGTTCCCCACTGGCCCCTCCTCCTCTCCTGTCCATCTCGGGTGCTTGTATGTGACATCACCTGGGATAGACAGGAAGGGAGGAGGACCTGGCAGAGAACAGTGTGCCAGAAGACAGCCTAATGATCAATGATGGGAGAAAAAGAAATGAGCATAATTATTATTATTATTATTATTACTACGAGTTTATATAGCGCCAAAGGGTTTGCTCAGCGCTGTACAATAGGGGGGACAATACATGGCACAGTACAACAACAACAAACAATGTACGAGGGGTAAGAGGGCCCTACTCTTACGAGCTTACAATCTAGGAGGGAGGGGGTAAAAGGTACAGTAGGAAGTGGCTGAGGGGGATGAAGTGGTGGGAGGAATGAGGGAGGATGGCCGTTAGGTGAGGGTGGGGTAGGCTTCCCTGAAGAGATGGGTTTTGAGGGAGCGCCTGAATGTGAATAGGGAAGGCGACAGTCTGATGGATTGGGGCAGTGAGTTCCAGAGGATGGGGGAGGACCTGGAGAAGTCCTGCAGTCGTGCATGGGAGGAGGAGACCAGGGAGCAGGATAGAAGGAGGTCCTGTGAGGAGCGAAGGGTACGGGTAGGGTGGTACTTGGTGATAAGGTTGGTGAGGTAGTCAGGGGCAGTGTTGTGAACGGCTTTGTAGGTCAGGGTTAGGAGTTTAAATTTGATGCGTTGGGCAATCGGGAGCCAGTGGAGGGAGAGGCAGAGGGGGGTGGCAGAGGTGGAGCGGGTGGTGAGGTGGATGAGTCTGGCAGCTGAGTTCAGGATGGTCTGGAGCGGGGAGAGCCTGCACTTGGGTGAGCCAGTAAGGAGGGAGTTGCAGTAGTCAAGGCGTGAGATGATGAGGGAGTGTACTAGAAGTTTGGTGGTGTCTGGGGTGAGGAAGGAGCGTATCTTGGCAATGTTGCGAAGATGGAGCCTGCATGTGTTTGTGAGTGATTTGACATGCGGTTGGAGGGAGAGGTTCGCGTCAAGAATGACGCCAAGGACTTTGGCTTGCGGGGCGGAAGTGATAGTGGAGTTGTTGGTGATGATGGATAGGATGGGGGGGGGGGTGTTGGCAGGGGGAAAGACGAGAAGCTCGGTTTTGGAGAGGTTGAGCTTGAGGAAGTGTAGCGACATCCAGTCTGAGATGTCATTTAGGAGGTGAGTGATGCGGGCGGAGATAGTGGGGGTGAGGTGAGGGGTGGAGAGGTAGATTTGGGTGTCGTCAGCATAGAGGTGATAGTTGAAGCCGTGAGATTGTATGAGTTTGCCCAGGGAGGAGGTGTAGATGGAGAAGAGAAGGGGTCCAAGGACAGAGCCTTGGGGGACCCCAACAGAGAGGGGGAGGGAGGGGGAGGTGGCACCATTGTAGGTGACACTGAAGGAGCGTCGGGATAGGTAGGATGAGAACCAAGAGAGAGCAGTATCTCCGATGCCAAGGGAGAGTAGTTTATTAAGGAGGAGGGGGTGGTCAACTGTGTCGAAGGCCGCAGAGAGGTCCAGGAGAAGGAGGACAGAGTAGTCGCCCTTGGCTTTGGCGTTGAGTAGGTCGTTAGTGATTTTGAGGAGGGCAGTTTCAGTGGAGTGTAGGGGACGGAAGCCGGACTGTAGAGGGTCAAGGAGGTTATTGTCTGTAAGGTGGGAGCTTAGGCGATCGTAGACTAAGCGTTCAAGGAGCTTGGAGGTGAGTGGCAGCAGGGAGATGGGTCTGAGGTTGTTGGGGTCCGCGGGATCCAGGGAGGGCTTTTTGAGGATGGGGGTGATATGCGCGTGCTTTAGGGGGGAGGGGAATACGCCAGTAGAGAGGGAGAGATTGAAGATGTGGGTGAGGGAGCGGATGAGGGAAGAGGGGGGTGACCGGAGGAGTTGAGAGGGGATAGGGTCCAGGGGGCAGGTAGTGAGGCGGGCTTTTGAGAGGACTTTGGCGACTTCCTCAGTAGTGACAGGGCTGAGGGAGTGCAGTGCGAGGGGGGTTATGGTGGACGGGGCATTGGGAGAGGAGGGGGGCAGTGCGGTTGTGAGGGCAGAGGAGGGGGGAGATGAAGGGGTGACGGGGGCGAGGAGGCTAGGTGGGGAGGTAGATTGCAAGTTGACGATGTCCTTACGGATAGCGTCAATCTTGTTGTGGAAATGGGTGGCAATCTCGTGGGCGGTGAGAGAGGTACTGAGTGGAGGAGGGGGGGGGGGAGAGCAGGGAGTTGAAGGTGGAGAAGAGTCGGCGGGGGCAGGAGGAGAGGGTGTTTATTAGGTTAACAAAGTAGGCCTGCTTGGCGGCGTGGAGGGAGGAGGTGTAGATAAGAAATGCAGATTTGTAGAGGGAGAAAGTATGAGGGGACCCGGTTTTGCGCCACAGTCTCTCCAGTGCGCGACTGCGACGTTTGAGGCGTTTAGTGCTGTCGGTCTGCCACGGTTGAAGCGGTCTGGGTTTGATGATGCGTGTGGTTAGGGGTGCCAGAGAGTCTAGGGCAGCTGACAGTGAGTCATTGTACAAGGTGGTGGCTATGTCAGGACATGACAGTGGGAGGATGCTGTCGTGTAGGCGGTCGGCGGCAGAGTGGAGGGGGGCCGGGTTCAGGTTGCGGAGGTTGCGGCTGGTGATGGTTTGGCGTTTTTGAGGGGGGGAGTTGGGGGAAGGGGAGATGGAGAAGGTGATGAGGTGGTGGTCGGAGAGAGGGAAGGGGGTGTGCGAGAACTGAAACCGATAGGAATCCGGTACGTGCTGTGTACCTCATTTAGTGTGACCTATAAGGTACTCTATGTAGTGTGTCCTTTAATGTGCCCTGTCCCCATTAAATGTACCCTGCCATCATGTAATGTGCCCTGCTCTCATTTAATGTGCTCTGCTACCTCGTAATGTGCCCTGCTCCCACGAAATGTGCCCTGCTCCCACGTAATGTGCCCTGCTCTCACGTAATGTGCCCTGCTCTCACATAATGTGCCCTGCTCTCATGTAATGTGCCCTGCTCCCACGTAATGTGCCCTGCTCTCATGTAATGTGCCCTGCTCCCACGTAATGTGCCCTGCTCTCAGGTAATGTGCCCTGCTCCCACGTAATGTGCCCTGCTCTCACGTAATGTGCCCTGCTACCACGTAATGTGCCCTGCTACCACGTAATGTGCCCTGCTCTCATGTAATCTGTTCTGCTCCCACGTAATGTGCCCTGCTCTCATGTAATGTGCCCTGCTCCCACGTAATGTGCCCTGCTCCCACGTAATGTGCCCTGCTACCACGTAATGTGCCCTGCTACCACGTAATGTGCCCTGCTCTCACGTAATGTGTCCTGCTCTCACGTAATGTGCCCTGCTCCCATGTAATGTGCCCTGCCCTCATGTAATGTGCCCTGCTCCCACGAAATGTGCTTTGCTCCCACGTAATGTGCCCTGCTCTCACGTAATGTGTCCTGCTCCCACGTAATGTGCCCTGCTCCCACGTAATGTGCCCTGCTCTCATGTTATGTGCCCTGCTCCCATGTAATGTGCCCTGCTCTCATGTAATGTGCCCTGCTCCCACGTAATGTGCTCTGCTACCACGTAATGTGCCCTGCTACCACGTAATGTGCCCTGCTACCACATAATGTGCCCTGCTCTCATGTAATCTGCCCTGCTCCCACGTAATGTGCCCTGCTCCCACATAATGTCCCCTGTTCCCACGTAATGTGCCCTGCTCTCATGTAATGTGCCCTGCTACCACGTAATGTGCCCTGCTCTCATGTAATGTGCCCTGCTCCCACGTAATGTGCCCTGCTCTCATGTAATGTGCCCTGCTCTCACATAATGTGCCCTGCTCCCACATAATGTGTCCTGCTCCCACGTAATGTGCCCTACTCTCATGCAGTGGGCTGTGCTGCCCCAACCATTCCCACACTGTTTATCTCAAGTTGGACCCAGAATCAGGCATCTCTGCAGAAAAAAGCAAGCACAAGTTTCAATAGTTTTAAATAGGTACATTTTAATATTGATTCCATTTAATGCTATTTCTAAAAATAATCGTTGCTATATCAACAGTTGTAGATGTGAACGTTATTGCAGGAGTTCCTTGAGATATCAAACTTTTTTGCCAAGGGTTCCTCCAAGCTTAAAAGGCGAGAAACCCTGTCTTAGAGACTTAACTAGTGCTGGCCATACATACGTATAATGTTTCATTTGTAAATTTTCCTTTTAAGAACATTCATTTGATTTTCTAATCATTATTGGGGTCAAATCGATGTTCAGTGATGGGAAAATTTGAAGGGGCAGGAAGAAAAACTTTTCTCGATCAAATGAATTTTCATACAGTGTATGTGGTTTTCATTTAGAAATGACATTCATTTTAAAATCAAATGTTAAAAGCAAAAGACAATTTTTGAACAACATTTGTCCTTTCATCGAATGTGCAAAAAATTTTAATATGAATATTTTTGTCCAAAAATTTAGACATGTATTGCCAGCTTTAAAGTCATAGTTTCTAAAACAAAATATAAAACCCACCTGTAATGAAAAAGTATGGAGGATCCCCATGTTTAGCTTCTGCTACAGCTTGCTGCTTGGCTGTCATTCCGATCCTCTAGCTTCAGTATTCAGACTGGTGCAAGTAAGCAGACTTTTGAATGTCCAATCATAGGTGCATGTGTGCATTCATGATGTGTAGTTGTGTACAAATAGGGCATCCAACATTTCCAAGAGGAAAAAGGAATGCAAGTACAGGAGGTAGATGTAAACGAAGTATAATTTTTAATGTAGTAACTATTGCATCATATCATGTTTTCATTACTACTTATTTAGTCTGATCGGAAAACACATTTTGATGTATTTATATAATTAGGAGACACAGTGCACTGATGCAGTTCTAACTATAGCAGTGAAATAAACATTCTTCCCTAGAAAGCGGATTATAGGATTGTGTTAACATTAATTGAAGCTCTCAAGATAGGATTAGAAGGGAAGGGGTCTAAAGTTCACTGCTCTAGAGAGTAAAGGAATTATAATTTGTCAATTATGTTATGTTTGTAAAATAGGGATTGAGACAGACAAACTTAAAAAAAATATGCTGCATAGTTTTTATTTTTATATGAAATGTAAGTTATTTTTTTCAGCAATTGCTGTATTTTGTCTGTTTACATTTTAGGAAACAATTCATACAGAAATCTAGATAATTCTAAATGGTTCACAAACCTTTTCCTACAACATAACTGCCTATACCGCTAAACGTCTGTACCTATTTTTCTGGTAGGATTTACTTCTCTTGTAGACTCACGCTGCTTTTTCTGTTGTTTGATGCTGTTGCAGAAACTTTGGGTGTGTAAAACTCTGGCAATAATAGAGTAAATCTCAGGTCCTAGTATGTATATATAGAAGCGGAGAAGACAGGACAGAGTAAGTTTTGTAACAAATAAAATTCAAAATACTAACAGCAACGTACAAAGCCATCTACAACTCTGCCCCAGCTACATAGCTAACCTGGTCTCAAAATACCAACCAAATCGTTCTCTTTATTCCTGCCAAGACCTCCTGCTCTCTAGCTACCTTGTCACCTCCTCCCATGGTCGTCTCCAGGACTTCTCTTGAGCATTTTCCATCCTATTGACCTCCTTACCCCAATCTGTCTGACTATCTCCTAATCTGTTCATCTTTAGGCGATCCCTGAAAATGCTTCTCTTTAACCATTTGTGCTCGAGAGGATTTACCCCTCTTCCTGACCAGGCCATCTTTTGCGATATGGTGCTGCATTACTTTAACTGACAATTGCACGGTCATGCAATGTTGCACCCAAATTAAATTTTTGTCCTTTTTTTCCCCACAAATAGAGCTTTCTTTCTGTGGTATTTGATTGCCTCTGCATTTTATTTTTTTGCGCTATAAACAAAAAAAGATTGACATTTTTGAAAATAAATAATATTTTTGACTTTTTTGCTATAAAACATCCAGTAAAAAAATTTTAAAAATCAAATTTCTTCATAAATTGAGGCCAAAATGTATTCTGCTACATGTCTTTGCTAAAAAAAAATCCCAATACGTGTAAATAAATTACGTGAAAGTTATAGCGTCTACAAATGGCAGTATATACTGTATACTGGAATTTCTTTTTTTATATACTAGTAATGGCAGCGATCAGAGACTTATAGCGGGACTGCGGTGGGCATTCTGACACTGGGGGGGGGGGACTGACTAACTCCCTCTGACATCCCAACTGACACTAATACAGTGATCAGTGCTAATAAAAAACACTGACACTGTACTATTTACACTGGGCAGGAAGGGGTTAACATCTGGGGCGATCCAAGGGTTAACTGTGTGCTGTTTTACTATTTTGTTTGTGTGTGCTTTATTGTGTAAGCATGCTGCTTTGTGTTGCTGTGCTATGCAGAGCAATACAAAGCAGTGTGCTGATGCTGACAGGGGAGAGATCTGTATTGTTTACATACAGTCCTCTCCTCTGTCAGTGTTCCTCGGCAATGGCCGGGTGTCGGCGGGGAATCTCTGGTCGGGACCCGGTGATCGACAGCTGTAGCTGCTAATGGCAGCACGGGTAGGGCAGCGCATGCACCACCTACCCAAAAATACAGAATCACGTATATATGCATGTAGTTCTGCTATAGGGCAGTTGGGAAGTGGTTAAAGAAAGCTATCCTGCTTCTAAAAAAATGTTTATATATCTTGCGAGCCAAATTAGATAATCACCCTAACGCACAAAACTGGACAGAGTATGTCCTTAATATTATTGGATCGCAAACACCCAACACATAACTACCACTGTGTATACAACTTATATCACCATAATGTGTTGCGCTCCTTGATAATTATTCAATACTTATAATCACTTATCTATGCCCAATATAAATAATCATATATGAACAAGTGAAAAGAATAATTAAACATACATTAAAACCATTGACCAAAATTCATATATAATAATCACTTAATATACTTAAAAACTCAATAATTCATAATGTTAATACATATCCGTGATTATAAAATTACTAAACCAATAATGCATCATTTTTAGTGAAAAAAAAAAATATAAATCTCAAAAAATTGTGAATAAATACTCATATATACTTAATTAATATTGTGTAGAAACAGTGTCCCATAAAGCATAAAAATAGTGATTTAGTGCTTTAATTAATCTTCAATCCGTGATTACATATGAATCTGTGACTGTTTGTGAATCCTCCCATTAGTGCAGATGTAAGCTCACCTCCTTATCTGCCTATAATTAGGCTATATGCGCTTTTGGTTCACCTCCTTTGGAACCTGCTTGATTAAGACTCTTTCCTTTTTAGATAGTGGATATCCTTTATCTCCTCTCCATACGTATCTCCACATATAGGGAAAAAATTCCGAACATAGTGTTTTATCCTTTTAAAATATATCCTGCTTCTAATACATTGTGTTTTTAGTTTCTCCATCAGCTCATACCCCACAGTTATTACCCTTTGTATCACTTGACCCTCCCTCTTAGATTGTGAGCTTTAACGAGCAGAACCCTCTGATTCCTCTTGTACCAAATTGTATTGTAACTGTAATGTCTGCCTTCATTGTGTAAAGCCCTGCACAAACTGTTGGCGCTATATAAATCCTGTATAAAAATAATATAATAAATTATATAAAAATAATATAATGTTATCAACAGAAAAAAGGTACACTATGAGACTTTGTGACAAGATTTGGTATTGACTTGTTGCTACTAGCACCTCTAGTGGTGCAGATGGAAAGCCGCAGTAGCCTCAAGGCTGTCACCTGTATACAAAACCAAAAAGGGATTCCCTGTGCTTATTGTACAAGTTAAAGACAACAGCAACACTAAAATGTCCAAATACTAGATATGAAAACATACTTCTTACTAAATACTGTAGGTGTGCTATCACTTTAAGGTGGTATTCATACTAATGTAGATACAATAACAATGTATTATTAATCAAATTGGTTCAATAAATATGAAGAAAAGTAAGAATAAAAACAACCAAAGATCAATAAATAGTCCATATATGTGACAGAGAGTGCAAAATGTCCCAAAATTGACAATCAAGCTGTGAATCAATCTGAATGATAAGTACTCTCCAAGTGAATGACACCAGTGCTCACACACTACCTACCTGATGGAAAGCTCTCAAAAACCGAAATCAATTGCGCATTGCTGGGATACAGCCACAATATTCCCAAAGGCAATTCAGGTTTGATATGGCTCCAGCCAGATGGAAAGACCAAAAGTGACCCAGCCACAATATTGCCAACAACTATTCAGGTATACCATGGCTCCATTCATATGGCATATGAGGTAAAGACAGAAAAAAAGGCAAACAGTGCAGCAAATCTTAAAATCATAAAAATTGATTGCAGTAATCCACTCACATGGGGTAAAAATGAAAATCGCAGTATACAGAAACAAGATGATACCACAAGCCTAGACTCCTCACGATGCATTTCCACCACATGGTCATCATCAGGGAAACAGAGGAGCCTCTATTGGTCAATTGGCCCACTGCTGTGAGCTACCAATCAACAGTGAGACGGACTTGATGGACTAGTTTTTCAGTTCCCCATCCATTAGGCTCCATCCCCTGCACTACAAAACTCCTTGACCTTGAGCCTGTGAGTGGCAGGCACAGTGGCTGGGAAGGAGTGTTCAGTATGGACACTCTGATCTCAGTGCGGACACCATCAGAAACAGGTAATTTTGGTGTAGTGCCCTGAGGAAATTCTAAAGGGGGTCTATGACACCCCTTTTGAATCCCACCCCACTTTAAATGAATTTTTAGGAAAGACGGTGTGAGCAAGCTGGAGTGCAAAGCATATGGAGACAGACAGCTAACAAACTTCACATAAGATGTGCATTTAACATATTTTAGGAATGTTATTTACATTTAAAATGCTCCCTTGTGTAGACATCCAAAGGTTCTAAGATGACTGCTAGGCACCGTCATTTTGGATGTGATGCCAGCAGCCCCAGCAAAATCAGAGCTGTCACTCACTTAACCATCAATAGTAATCCCCTTCACTGCTCTCTGGACCACTATATAAAAATTATGTAAGGAGGCAATGCTTTTTAGTATTACATTATTACATATTACTAATGATGTCTTCTGTAATAAAACTTGTGTTTTTCTAATAATCCACATGTGCATAGTACATAGTCATGTTCCTCTGCACTGACAGAATAAAACTGATTTGAACTCAGGAGTCATTTCAAGTTTCAAAAATAGCTTATCTGGTTCCTAAAATCAAACAACAGAGGGTCAACAACCTGCTCTTGCAAATATCCAGTTTACAATAACAAATGCAAAGTCTAAGAATTGCCCAATCAAATCTAATATGGATAGTAATCTACGTGCATAAACTGGAGTAGTTGAAAATACTGTAGGTAAAATGAGATTCTGCTTTAAAGGATAAGTTCACCTTTCGTAACATGTTACAGCCATATTCAGGGTGTAACATGTAACATGTTATGAACAAACCGGCCCGGTGTTTATCAAGACATTTTGCAGGAAAATGTACGACCATCTGTCCGCCAACTGAAGCTCCGCAGAGGATGGGTGATGCAACAGGACAATGACCCAAAGCATACAAGTAATTCAACAAAACAATGGCTGCAACAGCACAGAATACGCCTTCTGGAGTGGCCCAGTCAGAGTCCTGACCTCAACCCGATTGAAATGCTGTGGCATGACCTTAAGAGAGCGATTCATGCCAGACATCCCAAGAATATTGCTACACTGAAACAGTTTTGTGAAGAGGAGTGGTCCAAAATGACTCCAGATCGTTGTGCAGGTCTCATCTGGAACTACAGGAAATGTTTGGTTGAGGTTATTGCTGCCAAAGGAGGGTCAACCAGTTATTAAGTCCAAAGGTTCACATACTTTTTCCTCCCTGCACTGTGAATGTTTACATGTTATGTGCAATTAAACCATGGCAAAATCTAATGTTTGTGTAGTATTATGTTCAGCAGACTGTGTTCTTCTATTGTGACTTAGATGACGTTCAGAGCACATTTTATGCCCAATTCATGCAAAACTCCACGTAATCCCAAGGGGTTCACATACTTTTTCTTGCAACTGTACATGTGGAGATTGTGTCACCTGAATGTTCTCCTTTTTGCTAAGGCATGCTGAATCTTATGGATGGATGGATGCCAAATGCAAGGAACAATAAACACAATGAGAGCCCCAAACATACTGTATGCTAATGTAGTTTCAAATGAATATATCTTCCATCTAAGCTAGCCAATAACAGAGCAAGATGTCTCTTGGCTGGGGATGAGTGAACCCAGCAAAGGAGAGGGGATGGGGAGGGTAGTTGTTGTGCGTGATCGCCCCCCATCTTTTGGAACCATACCATGCCCTAAATATGGGGGAGGTACCTTGCCATTGGAAAGAAGCCTAATGTGAATGCATACAACTTCCAGGGCTCACTCTCTTTCCTATTTTACATACAGAAAAGATGCAGAAGATGTCTAGAGTAGGGATCAGCCAAATATTTCTGGCTTTGGTATGAGTCTGGTTTACAGAACATGACAAGTTTGGGTGCTGAATCTGCACCCCATTGCAGTTAAGAAGAGCAGAATGTTAAACAAAACCCCCAAAAAAACAAACACAAATGAATATTTTCTGGGCTAATAAAAAAGATATCACTTACCAAACTTGAATGAGGGGATGGGCACTACCATGGGGATGTGTACAAAAGCAAAAACCATTTATACAAAATTCTGTTTGGTGGGGATTAGCAATATTAATAATGCTTTAAGACCAATATTAAAAATTGCTGTAAGGATTATCGCAAAACAGGTCAGTAATCCTTATGGCAACCATTGATAGAAAGACAGATAGCAAGTTGCCATAGCAAGTAGAAGTACTATTACTTTATATGGTGTTTGGCTCCTGCCAAATGGGCTAAAAGTCCAGTATTCAAATGCCTTAACAGTCAAAGTTCAGTCCAAACTTGTGTTTGGACTAAACCTTGAACTCATTCCTGGTTTACAGGTACCAGAAGTCAAAGTCATTGATATGTGTGATAATACCATGATATTAGTTACATTAGTGTACTGTAAATTATAGGGAGAATATAAATTTACTGTGGCATCATGGGATAATTTAGGTAATTGAGGTGTAGCACACTGAGACTCATAGACAGCAGATTATCCACTAGGCAGAGGATCTAGAATCTTCTAATGAAAATTAAGGTTTTTTTTTGGCTTGAAACATTAAGGAATACTGCCAGCACTTTCTAATTATTAGCTATGTCAAGGACTGTTTGTGGTGGTTGGCCAGAAAGAGGGTTTATATAAAATTAGGGAGGACTGTCACTAAAAAGACTACTAGAATTTGAATTCATGCACCTATGTAGTTCATTGATGCAGAACCAATGACTGAACTATTCCCTCTTCTTACACACAATACACAGGTACAGTATGTAGTTCCTGAAATAAGAGATGCTTTAAGTCTTTGTGCTTGCAGAGGAATAAAATAAGTTAGGAAATGTTTCAGGAAGGTGCTGGCTGATATTCCCCTGAAACCTTTTAGCTTCCTCTGTCACAGCTGGCGACAATACTCAGTCATTTCCAGGTAAGGAGAAACAATCTCCTCCCATGTGACAGAGAGGGAGTCTAACAGTCAAACTCTATGCCCAAGCCCTGTCTAGACATATGCGGTTTGATTAGTTCAGAAATTAAATTCTGATTAATTTTTCATTATTTGTAAAATTTGGATGTATCCGAATTTCCTAATACAACAGTAACGCAAAAAGGATCTGAATGAAACATTAATGAAATTAATTTGTTTTATTCTGATCCAAATGAAAAAAATTATTCTAATCGAATCGATAATACCTGGTTGTTAAGGAGCGGGGCGACCTTCCATCCACCGTGTCCTTACAACCATAACTCATCTGCTGTCAGCGGGATTCCCCGCTGATAGCAGAATATTAAAAAAAATTGCAGACACTAAAAAAAAACAACACAGCATGAGCCCCCCCCCCAATCCATATCAGACCCTTTGATTTTAAGGGGAACCCCAT
The DNA here is from genome assembly GCF_062004578.1 of Staurois parvus. Taxonomy (NCBI): domain Eukaryota; kingdom Metazoa; phylum Chordata; class Amphibia; order Anura; family Ranidae; genus Staurois; species Staurois parvus. Next base: position 3,809,497 of record NW_028317801.1, on the reverse strand, counting down.
GGTAAAATGTGAAAAAAAAAATGGAGTGGGGTCCCCTCCAAAACCCATACCAGACCCTTATCCAAGTGAGTCCCTGCTCCTGAACCATACCAGGTGATAGACCCCACAACCACCACCCAGGGTTGTGGGGAAGAGTCCATTGTCCCCATCAACATGGGGGAGGTGCTTTAGGGCAGGGGGGCTCCCCCCCAAAGCACCTTGTCCTCATGTTGATGGGGACAATGGACTCTTCCCCACAACTCTGATCGGTGGTTGTGGGGTCTGTCGGAATCTCGAAGCCCCATTTAACAAGAGGGCCCCCAGATCCCGGCCCCCCATGTGAATAACATGTACCCCTACTCATTCACCAAAAAAGTGACAAATCCTTAATAAAAAAAAAAAGTCTCTCGAAGAAACTCTAACATCAATCACGGTGAATATCACTGCTGCCGACCCAAAAAACCCCCCCAAAAAAGGTCCGCTCTTGTTACTGGTTTCCGCTGCCTGAGAGCTCTGGTTCTCACCAACGGTAAGTAAACAGGTATGACAGGTGACCACATCCCTTTGTTTATTTAGCATTGCCACTGGGTACTGGAGCTGTCAGTCAGTGGGTGTCTAGCTCCAGTAAATAAAGGGGCGGGGCCACCCAAAGTTACTGGTGGTCATGCCCCTTTGTTTATGTACTGGCCTGGAGCTGTCAGACGGTGGGAACCAGCAACAATAGAGGACCATTTTTCTTTTTCTTTTTAAATGTTTGGGGGCTGCAGTGTTCATTGTGATTGATGCTGGCTTTCTTTGGGGGACATAGTCCTTTATTAAGAATTTTGTTGAGAATGCAATGAAACAAACCTAGTAACTTAACGAAACAAATGTTTTTGTTCTGCACATGTCTAGCCCTGTCACATAAGGAGTGATATCACTGCTTTGCCAGCACTGTGCATTTTAGCAATGGAGGGGAATGCTGACAAGATGGGTAGAAGTGGCATGGGGGGCCCCTTTACAAAGATATAGTCACTTTGTTCTGAATGGGTAAGGTAACAGTATTTCTATAACAAATCTGATAATTCAACATGAGCAATTGTATGCAAAAAAAAAAAAAATCACATTTATTTTTTATTAGTAAACCTGCATGTAAACATAATAAGTAAACCACAAATATAAGCAACTGCATTTTCACAAGTAAATAAAAAAAAGCCTGTGCCAACAAATATTAATATTAAAGAATATGTGAATCCTAAATGCAAATGCCGCTGCTCTTTGTTAAACAACAATATAGTGAAAATATAAAACACAATGCAAAAATAATACAAACAATAAAATCAAATAAATATATATATATGTGTCACAAAATATAAATAAATAGTGAAAAAAATGTCCCAATCCAAAAAAATAAATAAATAAATAAATGTCTAATGCCAATGTGCTCCAATTTAATATTCAACGGTGCTGCTTAACAAAATTCAGTGCGTTTACACCACCCGTGACTTCCAACACATACTGCACTTACCAGATGTATTGGACTCTTAAACATTAAATGTTTAAGAGTCCAATATATCTGGTGAGTGCAGTATGTGTTGGAAGTCACGGGTGGTGTAAACGCACTGAATTTTGTTAAGCAGCACCGTTGAATATTAAATTGGAGCACATTGGAATTGGATATTTTTTGGGGGATTTATTTTTTTTTGGATTGGGACTTTTTTTTCACTTTTTATTTATATATATATATATATATATATATATATATATATATATATATATATATATATTTTTTTTTTTTTTAATTATTTTATTTTATTGTTTGTATTATTTTTTAGCTGTGTTTTATATTTTCACTATTTTGCATTTTCGCAAGAGCCTCAACTTTAAATACTGTATATAGATTGCTTGTTTTTCCACTGTTCTACCACCCGAGCCTTATGTCTGGTTAATAAAGCCTTATGTCTGGTAACTGAAGTGACCCAACATATTAAAGGATCATTAGGGGGGATAAGGGGCAACTTTTACATAAAAATTTTTAATTTTATATAGTATATCATATGCCTAAATCTTTGGATCTACGGCTTATTTTAACATACTATGATTTTTACTAAAAGTAAGCTCGGCATACTGGAGGTGTTTGTTCATTGGCTTTATTTAAGCAAGTAAAGGCTTATGAAATCCTTAGACAAATGTAAGGTTAGTTTTTATCCCATTTAGGTTTGTAATCCTAAACATTAATGGGTATGAAGAACTCCATCTGAATGTAGCAGCTGTAAACTTCCATCTAGAATTGCATATGTGCCCTTTTTTGTGCAACGTATGTTGATATTCAGAAACCTGACTTTGTATTGGACACTTTTTTTTATTATTTCTTATCATATTTGATGTGAATTCAAATGACAGCAAAGCATCCATTGCTATTGATATATACATTCTCTATAGAAGTCAGTGTTCTCTTTGTTGAAATATAAATAGTTGGACCACTGAGTTAGAAAAGCATACCTGACTCTTAGTGGTAGACCACTTGGCTTGCACGTTGATGAAGAACGCAGAATTAGTGTGAATTGCAGGACACATAGATCTTCAACACTTCAAACACAGCTTGTGGCTCACGGTGTCTCTCCTGGGGCCACGCATGTCTTAGAGTTGCTTCTCAGTCGGTCATCCACCGGGTGCAGCTGGGGCACTCATAGGGGCCGAGCAGGCAGGCAGAAAGAGCTCTGGAGATGGGGTCCAGGCCCCGCTGCCCTCCCCTCCCACCCCTTCTGGCCTCTTCATCCCCCGGAGGCTAGACCCTTTGGGGTTTATTTACTAAAGCTGGAGAGTCCAAAATCAGACTCCCTTCTGCATAGAAACCAATCAGCTTCCAGGTTTCATTGCCAAAGCTTCATTGAACAAGCTGAGGTTAGAAGCTGATTGGTTTCTATGCAGAAGGGAGTCTGATTTTGGACTCTCCAGCTTTAGTAAATAAACCCCTTTCTGTCAGGGTCCCCCCTCCATAGACCATTCCCTCCCGTGGCTGTCTGTGAAAAAAAAAAGCATACTGCAAGCTGGGTTCATCCCGTCGGCTGAATGAAAAAGAAAAATAATTACTGCATCCACACAAGGGAGATGGATGCAGGAATCCGCCCGGCCAGGACAATGTATTCTTACAGTGGGGACCCTTTGCTGTCAGAGTACACTGATCAGCGCTACAACCGCTGATTGAAGAAGGTTTTCCAGTGGCCCATTCGACTTAAGCCAATGTAACGATCGGCTTTTGTCAAACCGAGAGGGCTAAACACACATCAAAATTCGGCTGGCCCACGCTGAATTGGCTGAATTTCGATCCATGTGTATCCAGTTTTTCATTTTTCACTTTGAGAGTCAACATCACTTTACATAGAGAATTGATGATGCCAGCCAGATCTTTCTAGATTAGTGCATGAATATGCACATTTTATTGTGTCTGCAATTTTATACACTCAGCAGCCAGCCAGCTGCTGATTCCCACTTGAAACCAATGAATTAGAGTGTCTGTTGAGATATAATATATTACAAACAAAGGATTAATCTACTGTCTTTTTGTATAAAACTATAGTAGATTTTGTTAATGTGTTAAAGTAATATTGCACGTGGATGGATTTTTTTTTTTTTTTGGCTGAAAAAAAAAAAAAAAGATCTATCTATGGCCAACTTTAGTCCAGAAGTCAATCTATTGATAATAAAGTGAAACCACATTTACAGGAGATCAAAAGACTTTTAATTTTACATTTAAAATGACTGACGTAGACACTGATTTAATTGGTACCTAATGGTTGAAAAATTGTGCCTTCTTGTTAAGTCAAATAAAAATGTATTCATGATTTTTTAAAACTAATTTGGATAATTTGGAATGAAAATAATATCCTACAACATCTAAATACAACATATAAAAGTCAAACTGTAAAAGTTAATCTAAATAAATATTTTTACATTTTTTTTATCATTCTATTAATTTTTCAATAATTTTCTTTACATACACAAACAAATATATTACAAGTTAAAAAAAAAAAATAAGTTCAGTTATCTGTGCTATTGCTATATCTTCAATATCAAATATCAATCACAATATCAATCATATTTATATTTTACATTAGTATTAAAAAAATCTTTTTTTTTCTTACAGCTGGGGCCCAGTAAACATTGGACTTGGTATTTGTTTTTTTAAATAGAAATTTGCAGAGGCAGGTGATTGACCGTCTGTTGATTGATGTTAGGCAGCAGATAGCCTACTTCTGCAATTTCATTGAGAAAAACAATGTTGGAGGCAATCCAGCACAAACATGTTATAGTATATGACTTCTCTTGGTGTTCTGTACATTTTGTGCCTTGAGTGGACAAATACATTGCTTATAGTAAAGCTCCTGAACTCTCTATGACTCTCACTGAAGTTTGCAGTATTTTTTTACTGTTGTTGTCAATTTGAAACAAAGAAAATACTTCAAGTTAACATCATATTAAAAATGTATTTCAGGTGACCTTTACATTAGTAACCCAGAGTGCTATTCTTTAATTTTACACCTTCAACATATTGCTCATAACACAGTGCTCTACAAGGAAAAGGGGTAAAAGAGAAGGCTATGAGATTTTAGGTTTTAAAGGTGAACGCCAGCCTTACTTTTAGCATACAGTAATACAGGTTCCTTTCCTGTACTGAACTTGCCTTTTTTGATTTCCATGCACACTCTGACCATATTACAGTGTGCATTAGAAGCTGCAGCAAATCAGACACAGATTGCCTCATTTCCTAGCTGGAGGAATGCCCAACTTACTGTCCCTAGCCTGTCCTTTCATTCATTGGATTTCAATTCACAACAAATGGAGGCTCATCTTCACATGTGGGCAATGCCTAGGGTGGTTTGCATGCAAATGCTGTCTGCCTAGGAACGATCATTCCTCCAGACAAACATCCAACATTTTGATATTTTCATAACTCCGCTCAAGATCCACTGCTTGTATCAGGGCTAAGGGCTGTTGAGAGGAATATAAATGCAGGGTGCCATACATTACCCTGTGAGCCCACTAGTCATGATCTGCCTGCATTACATAGAGAAGCACAGAGACCCAGTGATGACCCATGACCTGTGATGGAGACCCAACTTTCTGACACTGTACCCTTCAGATTTCCAAATGCAATGCACACGGTCAAGACATCCAGTGCCTGAAGCATCAAAGCAACCCCAAAACATCAGTGAACCTCCACCATGTTTGACTATGGGGACTGTACTATTTTCTTTAAAGGCCTAATTGCTTTTTTTGAAAACAGTGATGATGGACTTTACCAAAAAGCTGTAATTTTGTTTCGTCTGTCCACAGCACATTCTCCCAAAAGGATTTTGGCTTCCTCAGGTAAGTTTTGGCAAACTCCAATCTGACTTTATGTTTCTGTGTCAGCAGTGGGGTCCTCCTGGGTCTCCTACCATAGCATCACTTTTTATTAAGATGGTGATGTATAGTGCGAGCTGACACAGCTGTACCCTGTGCTTGAAGGTCAGCTTGAATTTGTCTGAAAGTTGGTTCTTTATCAACCATTTGGACAATCCTTCTTTGCAGTCTTTGATAATTTTTTCACTTTCGTCAACGTCCAGGGAGATTAGCTACAGTGCCATGGGCTGTAAACTTCTTGACAATGTTGTGCACAATGGACACAGGAACATTAAGATCTCTGGAGATGGACTTGAAACCTTGAGATTGTCCATGCTTTTTCACAATTCCACATGTTCTCAAATCTTCAGATAATTCTTTGCTGCTCTTTCTCTTCTCCATGCTCCACAAAACATGCAGACACAAAACAGAAAGGCTGAGTAAATGTTTCACCATTTTAACTGGTTGCCAGTGTGATTTTTATATTGTCAGCACCTGTTAATAGATACTAGTGAGTTTAATTACAAATTATAGGAGCATCCTACACTTGGAATGCAATTATTTCTTACAATTTTGAGAAGGTGCCAATAATTTTGTCCCGTTAATTTTTGGGGTTTTGCATGAAATGTGTCAGATTTGGCTTTTTTGTTTCTCCACTTTTTTGTGACACATCAATACAAACAAAAGAAATAAACACGAGAATGCTTAAATATTTACAATTGCAACAATTTTCTGGGTGAAGTGGTGCATTATCTGACAGAAATGTAGGGGTGACAATATGTTTTGCCATGACTGTAACTCTAAACTTGGCACTGTGTGGGCTGGTATTGGAGCTAGTTTAGATTTGCCCATAATAAAGCCTACATAATATTGACCATTACTGTATAAGACCTTGAGATACGCTACAGCTGCTATTGCCACAGTATAAGCATCGGAAAAGACATATACTTCTCTTCATTCTGTAGATGTTAGTGACAACAACACATAGGGTCTGGGAATACTGAGATCTTCAAGATGAATCAAGTCTTCTGTCCATGTTCTCCACTGATTTTCTCTTTCTGGTGAGAGTGGGGAATCCCAGTCACATTGATCTATTGAGAGCTCTCTAACTAAGGCTTTGCCTTGCATATTGATCGGCGCTGCAAACCCGAGTGGGTCATAAAGACTGTTTACTGTGGCTAGGATACCTCCCCATGTGTATAGCTAAACTCTATTGAAGGGGCAGAGGATGAACATCTATTACAAGGTCTTTTAACTCTTTAGCTCTGTTATCTGCAGGAAACGCTTCCATTACTGAGTTTCTATTGGACACCACCTTGTGTAGTTTAAGATTAGATCCTCCAAGCATCTCCCTAGCTCTCTGCAGGAAACTGACTACTTCGGCTTCAGTAGGCATAGCTGTAAGTCCATCATCTATGTAGAAATTTGTTAAGATGAACTGTTTTACATCTTCTCCATACTTACTCACTCCCTGCTTAGCTATTTGTCTTAGACCATAAATGGCTTTGGAAGGCAAGGACTATTTCCAAAGACATGTACTTTCATCCTGAACTCTGTAATTTCTTTGTTGAGGTCATTATCTTGCAACCAAAGGAACCTCAAGTAGTTGCAGTGATATTCTCTAACCATGAAACAGTGAGACATTTGCTGCACATCAGTGTATTATTCAAATCACTGCTCTAAGACGTATGTCATCATACTGAGCACTAGAATCCAAAACTACTCTGATCTGCCCTGGTTTTTGAGGGTGATAGACCCCAAAGATTGGTAGGTATCAACTCTCTTCACTCGGTTTTAGTGGTGGGGTAGGTTCTGCTTGGTCATGGTCAAATATCTTTTGCATAAAGTTAACAAAATGTTCTTTCGTTTCGGATTTTCTTGCAAAGGAGCGCAGTAGAACAAGGATTCTCTTCTGTGTTTGTTCTCTGTTCTTTGGCAATCTAGGGTGTAGTGAGCAAAATGGTAGGGGTACTACCCAGTAGTTGTCTTCATCCACAAACAACTCCTTTTAAACTACATCAAGGAACATATGATCTTCAATGGACTTTGAAGGTCCTTCATCATTTAGAGTTCTTGTGAACATGTTGTCACCTAAACTGTCCACGCTGTGAGTTGTGGTCCCAGAATGGCATAATGAAGGAGTGCATGGCAAGCATTAAAGGTCTACTGTATTTTACTTGCATATAGCTGGTGCATGGGCTGAATAGAGAAAGGCACACATTAGGCAACATGTTTGTCTTAAATAAGTTTAATTCAGCTGGTGTGTGAGCCCCACCTAAACACACTTCTCCAACTATGACCCAACCTAAATCTAAACATTGTGGAGTGTTATGGGGTTTGTTAATCTGCTCACGCATCTTGTCAACCCTGAGAATATCTCTCTCTAGCAAAAGGAGTATTTGGTCATTATAGTCAATTACGACAATCTTATCTGTTAAGGGTTTCAGAAGAGGGAAATGTTGTGTAATCTCAGGGGTTGGTATTTCTGCCCCGTCTTCAGACACCATGTCAAATTCAATGGTTGGTGGGAGGTTTTATGTGTGTTTTCCCATGAATAGAGTGAACAGTGAAGTGAGATGCCCTAAGCCCTGTTTTCTCCATAGTACCTAAGCATGTTTTTAGTGTGTAAGAAGACATTTCACCACTAATGTTAAACACATTAAAGAACCCTAACTTGGCTAATGAGCGATTACTTTGATCATCTAGCACTGCATACATTTTCACATAACTGTCAGGTCTGTTAGAGGTTTTAAGTCACTAAATAAATCTTGGAACATGATCTGGGCCATGTCCCTTCTGCAAATACCTCCATACACTTGGATACAACAGTTGATGGGGTAGGTTCATCCTCTGATCCACCTTGCACTTTGTTGGTTACCATAATTTCTGTTGCCCAAGGGGCTGGAGCTGGATGCAGTGCTGAGGTATGCTGGTCACTACTGCACTCTCTGCATCTTATATTGACCTTGCAGTATTTAGCAATGTGTTTGGTGGATCCAAAACATCTGAAGCAGATAGCATTTTCCTTCAGGTAGGCATTATGTTCATCAATGTGCTTGCTTCTAAATCCAGGACACTTTGACAGTGGGTGTAGTTTTTTATGGATTGGGCATGAACTGTCTGGGTCCATGGACTTCAGAATTGTTAAGATGTAAAGTTGCATCAGTGGCTGACACTGATGATTTGTTACCATGCTTTGCTCCTATCTTCTCTATCTTTGCTGACATCTGATTACTGTATGTCAAGGATATGAAGCTTGGGTCATTGCTAGTCTTTACTTAGTTGACGATAAACTTGGTAAAGAAACTGAATGGTGGGAAAGAGACAAAATGATCTTCCTTGTACTTAGAGCCTTGAGAAATCCACTTATCTTGCAGACTCTATGGGAGCTTTCAATTATTAGTTTAATCCCATGTGCTGTGTCTAGGTATTCCAATCCTGGTAAGTGGCTTTCAGTCTTGGCTGCATTGATCTCCAACAACATGTCACCAAGTTCTCTTAAATTTAGGCTGTCATTGTTAAAGATTTTAGGGAAGTCTTCCAGTTTCTTTAAGAAAGTGTTCTCAATAGCTTCAGGACTTCCATACCAGGCCTATAATCTCTGCCATACCATTTTAACTCCAGAAGCTGCATTATGGATGTATACAGACCTGATTCTCTTGGTCTGTTAAGATGTCTCTGGTCCAAGCCTTTTTGTTAGCAGATCTAGCTCCTCTCTAGCCATAAGACTGAGATCTCTGATGATGCCTTAGAAAGATGTCTTCCATGCTCTATAGTTCTCGGGATGATCATCAAATGTTAGTTGCTAGGTGCTCATTAACTGTTGCCGAATTAGGTCCTTTGCTAGATTAGTTGTCCCTGAGGATCCATTTCTGAAAGAGGATACATGATAACCCATGTTGCGTGATGGATCGTCTTTGTTTTCTTGAACATGTACCCTTGGTGCTGGGACAGTGACAGAGTTAATATGAAAATCAGGGGACAGTACAGGCATATCTGAAGAGGGCTGTCAGTATGTCAATTCAGGAAACTGCGGGAATGTGTTGGAGATAGGCTTGATAGAAGCATACTCTGTCATAACTTGGTCTGGAGCATGGTTCTGTCCATATTCTTGAGTCCTTTGTGCTGAATCATGAGTTGCCATTTCCTCAAGTTCTTGGAGCAGCTCTTCTTCCAGACCAACTGCATTTTTGTATACTGCAGCTTCTGCTGATGCTGCTGCCCTTTGAGTTGACATCACATGCATACTTCTTCAAGCTCTGCTTTCTGTCTCAAGGAGGTGGCTTCTAACTTTGTTTTCTGCCTCATCAAGTCAGCTTCTTTTTGAGTGTATAAGGCCTCTGCTCGTGCTGCCTTCTGCCTTTGCTCTTGCTCTGAGGCCTGCAGAACTGGCTGTTGATCTGCTGGAATACACTGATAATCTGGAGCCAGATATATAAGACCTGGTCTCTGACGTTTGATGTCCATACTCCTATCTGGATCTATGATGTATGAGTTAAAGTGCAGTACAGTCCCAATACAGTTTTCATGTGAATTCTTTCGCTTTCAAATTAAGTTCATTATCTTCGCCTGTATACATATGCTTTTTTACTGTGAAGTTTTTCTGTCCTAGCCTGTATACAGATGCCTTTTTACTGTGAAGCTTCTCTATCTTCACCTGTATACAGATGCTTTTTTACTGTGAAGCTCCTATATTTTTGCCTATATACAAATGCTTTTTTACTGTGAAGCTCCTCTATCTTCGCCTGTATACAGATGTCTTTTTACTGTGAAGCTTCTCTATCTTTTCCTGTATACAGATGCCTTTTAACTGTGAAGTTCCTGTATCTATGCCTGTATACAGATGCCTTTTTACTATGCTGTCCTACTAACGGTTAGCCAACAGCTAGCTAACAAAACAGACAGAAGCAGATTTTTGTTTCATTCCAAAACTGAATTTATTTCTATGAATAGTTCTGTAAAACTACAATACAATCACATAAATTGTTACATTATGCTTGTATATATGTCTCTCACAAATGCACACAATGAACACATTTCTTGCAAACAGCTACCTACAAATCACATTGTATACATTTAAATGGGATCTAGCTATGTATGTGATGCTAACCAACACAATGAAAGAACTTACAGGCATATTTGTATAAAAAGGGAGGAAGGATGCCTTCATTGGTGTTCTTCTGGAAGCTAAACTGGAATTGGATTGATGTGTGACTGAAGCTTCCTGTTTCAGGATTTCAATAGACTGCAGTTGCAGCGAATGCTCAATAGATGGCTTCCTACTCATCACAATGATGTGAATACAGAGCATAGAGTATGTCTTTGCCTCCTCCCCCCTCTCTTCTCACTGGCTGTGATTGATACCTGTGTCTCAGCTAATGAGGAGGGAAAGACCACTGCTGTTATGCACATCTTTGGATCGAAATTGGGTTCAGGTAAGTATAAGGTTGGAAGTTTAGTTAGTGCATAGAATGAATGAAGGCAAAAAAAACCCTTCAGCCTTTAGAACCATTTTAACACACTTCCTGTATTAGAGTGCCTCCACTCTCAATGAATGAGCACAGGGGCACAGCAAACAGCAGCATTTTTAATTTGGGGTAGGGGAGTGTTAGATGCACTAGCGGATTTAGATACATTAACTAATTGAAGCCTCACTCCAGCTAACACTTTATAGGCGGTTAAGCAAACAGTTATTTTCTTTTTGGGATAAAGTTTGGACATAAATACATAACTGATCATTATAAGCAGCCCAGACAGTAGTAAATGGTTTGCCCAACCCTGGAACTGCTACATCTGCAGAACAGCTCGTTCTGTTTAAAAACAACAGACTTACCGGCCAGATTACCAGATGAAAGAAAGACTTAAAAAATAAAACAAATGCAGCCAACCCATCTAAGGATTGGTAAGCTACAAAAAAAAAGTTTGCTTTTTGGTTTAATACTGTTTTAACAGATGTAATACTATCAGCAGTTGGATATACAGTAGCAGTGATCGTAGCCTAAATAGTACATGCATATTGCAAAACCATAAAAAGAGAAAATAGTAGCAACTGGATATGACAGCGACTGTACCATAGAAGAAAACTGCACTGACAGAATAACAAAGTGAATATTCACAACTGAACAGTGAATCATATGTATAGATAATTGTTATGCAGGTTGGATGTCAGACGATGTGAGTGAACTTAGCAAATGTTTAGTTGATGGTATTTCAAGTCTCCAAGAAGTGGTTTGGGAAGTTATTAAATACTTACGCACCCTGACCAAGCTAAACTGATATAAGAAAAAGCACTCACTGAACACAGAAGAAACTTTCCTACTTACAAAACCCAAATAGTCATACAATGAGATATAATATTCAATATGCTACTTTTTGTAGATAACATTTATTAAATAACTAAATCAAACCGTGCAAGTGCTTGAATCATAAAAGTAAAGCAGCAAACATTTTAAGAGGATATCCTTTCTTAACAAAAGTGAAAAATATACCTGGCGTTGATCTCTTTTAAAAATGACAAATAATTCTAAATATACAATTATGCAATCAATAACAGTGCTCTAAAATGGCCCAATAATCAAAGAATAAAGTGTAAAATAATAATCATATATGTAACAGTCAAAATGAAGGAATATGAAACAGTCCCCTTTTCCTTCCTTAAGTGCATGTTCCAAGATCCTCGTTCCTACATGACCAACGTGATCACCACGTAGGCTTAGCAGATCCTTTGACCCCTTAATTATAGGAGGTCAATTTACGCTTTGTAGAAATCCATCAATGCAAGCTGCCATGCCGCAAACTGGACCAAGTGTCTTCCTGTAAATGTCCCGATCGCATGGGGTTAGTTTACAACCATGCAAAAGTACAAAATGCCTCTCATAGTGCAGACAGTTTGCAAACCATTTATTAAAAAAGAAGAAATCACACTTACAAGCAGTTTAAAATCTCAAGCATATGTAAAAATCATCAAACAGCAAAGATCAGCATAAACGGCAACTCTTACACGATGACATCACAAAGAGAGGCTCCACCCAAGTGATGTTTGAAGAAGAAAGCTCAAATATTGAAAGCTTGAATTTTTAGCAGAATTTCACCCTAAAAAACAATGCTAACACGTTCAGTTTTCGGTAGAAGTTCAAATTGCAAAAAACATTTTTTCTAGATTTTTTCGTAATATTGTCTGCTAAACATAGCAGGGATTTACACTGCATGACACATCAAATAGGATGGCATGTGTGGGAGCTGAATCAAAATAGACTAAACTATCATCGAAAAAGGAAGACCCCATCAGCGGGAAAAGTTTCCACCAAAATGGCATCTGTCGCTGTGGAATATTGAGGGACCAGAACAAATGAGAGGTAAGTTTACCATAATGTTGCTACTATTATGCTATGTATACTTGGGCAGCACAGTGGCTAAATGGTTAGCACTTCCGTCTGGCAGTACTAGGGTCCTTGGTTTGAATCCCAGCCACGGCACCTCCTGCCTGGAGTTTGCATGTTCTTCCTGTACCTGCGTGGATTTCCTTCAGGTACTCCAGTTTCCTCCCACACTCCAAAGACATGCTGGTAGGTTAATTGGATCCTCTCTAAACTGGCCCTAGTATGTGTATGTATGAATGTGAGTTAGGGACTTTAGATTGTACAGCCCTTGAGGGTTAGGGACTGATGTGAATGTACAATATATATATATATATGTGTAAAGGGCTGCATAAATTGACAGTGCTATATAAGTACCTGAAATAAATAAATATACTTGTACATTGTTGCAAGTGCAAAAACTTTTTTAGTTTAGTTTAGGTGTCACTTTGCTTTTTGCCTTTTTATCATTGTATTTTTTTCCAACAGAGTACAACTTTTTTCTTGTGACTAAATAGATTTTACATTTCTCATTAGACACAAAATATTTCAAGAAACTGTGCCCCCAATTAACAGGCTATGAGAGGCAAATAGTATATACAAAATTGAATTTTCCTGTCTTGGAATATTATGTTTGCATAAAGCTGTGCTTTAATTCCTTATATTGAAAGCCCACTATAATAAGAAAATATTATAATATGGAAACTATATGGGGTTAAAGTAGTATTACCCCTAAAGCAAATTATTATTATATTGTAGCTTACCAATTCTTCAATGTGATTGCTGCATTGTTTTTCTTTTTTAGGCTTTCTTTCTTCTATTTTTATCTGGTGATCTAGACAGTAAGGCCCTGATTCACTATTGGGCGTGGGCGCATATTTATGGGCTTAAGCCCAATTTTCATGGGCGTCCGTCATTTTTTACCCTGCAACCTAATTCACTATTGAGCAGAGCCCATAAGCAGATGCCCAATCTAATTCACAAAGAGACACACGCCCGAAATCAGACTCACAAAACAGACTTGCTAAGAAGCAAGTCTAAAACCATGAAAAATCACTGCAGAGACATGTTCACTTAGAAATTTGCTTTGCCAAATATCAGGACTTCACTTTAAACAATATCTGCTATTTCCAAAAAAATTAAAAATGTGTTAAAAATCGTTTTTTTCAAGGAAATCGACACAGTAAAAATCTAGAAGCCCGTGCAGTGTCTTTGGCAGATACAACTGAGCATGTGCAGAACACATTTTAGACTTCTGCCATGGGCGTTTGCTTTTTAGCCACTGACTAATAGTGAATCTGATTGTGGATTCCTCTGAGAGCCGGCACTCGCTCGCGACTATTGTGTTTAATAAACAGCACTCGGCATATCTTCATGTAATCTAACTAGATTTCCTTAGTTCTAGTGATTCTATTTTTGTTTCTTATCCTTTATAATTATTTCTGTAATGATTTTACTTATTTCAAAGGTCTAGATAATATATATTTTGACAGCTGAATGTAAAAATAAAGGTCCACAATAAAAAAAAAAAAAAAAAAAAAACAGCGTGGGTCCCCCCTCTCATCCATACCAAGCCCTTCAGGTCTGGTATGGATATTAAGGGGGAACTCCACGCTGAAATTTAAAAAAAAAAAACAGCGTGGGTCCCCCTCAATATCCATACAAGACCCTTATCCGAGCATGCAGCCCGGCAGGTCAGGAAAGGGGGGGGACGAGCGAGCGCCCCCCCCCCCTCCTTAACCATACCAGGCCACATGCCCTCAACATGGGGGGGTGCTTTGAGGCAGGGGGGGCTCCCCCCCCAAAGCACCTTGTCCCCATGTTGATGAGGACAAGGGCCTCTTCCCCACAACCCTGGCCGGTGGTTGTGGGGGTCTGCGGGCGGGGGGCTTATCAGAATCTGGAAGCCCCCTTTAACAAGGGGGCCCCCAGATCCCGGCCCCCCCCCACGTGAACGAGTCTGCGGTAGATGCTCCCGCAGACTCCTTCACAAAAAAAAAAAGTGTGGTGTAAAAAAAACACAGTACAGGGTCTTTGACAAGTCCTTTATTAAAACAATGTCCCCCGACGTAGATCCAACGTCAATCACGGCGGCGGCGGCAGGGACCCGAAAAAAGAAAAAAAAAAAAAGGTTCCGCTCCCGTCGGAGGCTTCCAGCCATGTGAAGAAGAGGCTAGCTGACAGTTCTTATATAGGTATGGGGCGGGGCCAGCCGGGCACATCATCCCCGCCCCTTACCTATTTGAGAAATGTCACCCTGTCTCTCCGCTGAGGCTAACTAGCTGAATGCAGGAGACAGTCTGACATTTCTTATATAGCTATGGGGCGGGGCCAGCCGGGGACATCATCCGAGTGACCCGCCCCATGTCACATGCTTGCTGTTCCCGGCTGGCCCCGCCCCATAGCTATATAAGAAATGTCAGACTGTCTCCTGCATTCAGCTAGTTAGCCTCAGCGGAGAGACAGGGTGACATTTCTCAAATAGGTAAGGGGCGGGGATGATGTGCCCGGCTGGCCCCGCCCCATACCTATATAAGAACTGTCAGCTAGCCTCTTCTTCACAAGGCTGGGAGCCTCCAACGGGAGCGGAACCTTTTTTTTTTTTCTTTTTTCGGGTCCCTGCCGCCGCCGCCGTGATTGACGTTGGATCTACTTCGGGGGACATTGTTTTAATAAAGGACTTGTCAAAGACCCTGTACTGTGTTTTTTTTACACCACACTTAGTTTTTTTGTGAAGGAGTCTGCGGGACCATGTACCGCAGACTCGTTCACGTAGGGGGGGGGCCGGGATCTGGGGGCCCCCTTGTTAAAGGGGGCTTCCAGATTCTGATAAGCCCCCCGCCCGCAGACCCCCACAACCACCGGCCAGGGTTGTGGGGAAGAGGCCCTTGTCCTCATCAACATGGGGACAAGGTGCTTTGGGGGGGGAGCCCCCCCTGCCTCAAAGCACCCCCCCATGTTGAGGGCATGTGGCCTGGTATGGTTCAGGAGGGGGGGGGGCGCTCGCTCGTCCCCCCCCCTTTCCTGACCTGCCGGACTGCATGCTCGGATAAGGGTCTGGTATGGATATTGAGGGGGACCCACGCTGTTTTTTTTTTAAATTTCAGCGTGGAGTTCCCCCTTAATACCCATACCAGACCTGAAGGGCTTGGTAAGGATGAGAGGGGGGACCCACGCTGTTTTTTTTATTATTTATTTAATTCACGGAAATAATTTAAAATTCAGCTGTCAGTGGGAAACCCCGATGACAGCTGAAACATTCCTTCTGTCCCTGCAGAGACCTCCGCTATTATATTTGACATTAAAAAGTATAGAGACTGCAACATTGTATCCATTTGTATCCATTCCGGATATAGATGTTTTTATTCGGATACAAATAGATACAATGTTGCAACCTTTATACTTTTTAATGTCAAATATAATAGCGCAGCTCTCTGCAGGGACAGAAGTAATTACTTTGCTATTATATTTGCAGGCCGTAGACGGGGCGAAAATCGAACAATTTTTTTGCCATTGGTGGTAACGTCGGCCCATTGAACAACCGATTTTTTTTTTTTAAAACGGTCAGTTTTCGCCCCATCTAAGGCCTGCATTTTTCTTTTTCTTATTCTTTTTTTTTATTCTTTTTCTTGCAGGTCATGGCTCATGTGCAGATTATTTATCTGTTAAAAGATCAGCCAATTTGCCGATCATTGCAGCTAAAATCGGCCGATCTGCAAAATCGGCCAATTTTTATCCAAATTTACCAATTAAAAAAAGTTGCAAAATCCCCAAAAATGGCTGACCAATTAACCCACTAACGGGCTGAAAATCAGCCGATTTTTTTTGCGGACGATTTTAGACCCATGTAAAGCAGGCCATAGATGGGTCTAAAATCGGCCGATTTTTCTGCCGAAAAGAAAATCGAACGATTTTCGGGCCGTTAGTGGGTTAATTGGTCAGCTGTTTTTCGGGATTTTGGCACATTTTTTTTATCAGTAAATTTGGAACAAAAAATTTTCAACTTTACTGGTAAACAAAATATGCTAAAATCCCAAAAAATGGCTGACCAATTATCCCAATAACGGAAGAGGCCCTTGTCCCCATTAACATGGGGACAAGGTGCTTTGGGGGGGAGCCCCCCTTCCCCAAAGCACCCCCCCATGTTGAGGGCAGGTGGCCTGGTATAGTTCAGGAGGGGGGGCGCTCGCTCGCCCCCCCCCTTTCCTGACCTGCCGGGCTGCATGCTCGGATAAGGGTCTGGTATGGATTTTGGGGGGATCCCCAAGCTGTTTTTTTTATTTCAGCGTGGAGTTCCCCCTTAATATCCATACCAGATCCGAAGGGCTTGGTATGGATGGGAGGGGGGACCCCACGCTTTTTTTTTTTTTTTTTTTTACATTCAGCTGTCAGTGGGGAACCCCGCTGACAGTTGAAACATTAACACATGGCTGTCGCTCCTACAATCCCGCATGAATTATGTTATCAACTCATGCAGCATTTTAGTAGCGAAAACCAATGCAGCGCTCATGTTTCAGCTGTCGGCGGAGTTCCCCACTGACAGTTGATGTAAAAGTATTGCAGGGAATTATAAACAATTTGTAAAAAACCCGGCGTGGGGTCCCCCCTCCCATCCATACTAAGCCCTTCGGGTCTCGTATGGATGTTAAGGGGTAACTCCACGCTGAAATTAAATAAAAAACAGCATGGGGTACCCCCCAAAATCCATAACAGATACTTATCTGAGCATGCAGCCCAGCAGGTCAGGAAAGGGGGGGGGGGGACAAGCGAGCGCCTCCCCCCCTCCTGAACCATACCAGGCCACATGCCCATACCAAATTATTCAAACATTTGTAAACAGACCAATTAACTGAAATGGTTTGGCATTTGTACCCCAAATATGACGTTCCCTGAGGCATTGGTAAACCGAGGTACGCCTGTATTAGTATTGCAATCCTTTGTATTGGGATACATAGAACCAACATACATGTGAATTGGCAACATAGCACAACATTTGTGTCACATTGGAGATATCTGGTAGTTACACTGAACTTGCCCAGGGACCTAAGATTGATTCACAGCACAGAAATACAGGCTGGCTTAGCAATGTAGCTCCGTGGATTAGTGGTTAGCACTACTGCCTCACAACTCTAGGGTTGTCGGTTTGAATCCCAACCACGGCAAGGAAGTAGTATGACGCCGTGTGTGGCTGTCTTCAAATAGATGTTCTGGCAACATCTTTGCTTTCTGTCTAAGTGATCCCTAAAATGTGAATTAAAATGAGGCCTTGTCTGTTGAAACACCTTCAAAGCTGTACC
The DNA here is from genome assembly GCF_062004578.1 of Staurois parvus. Classification (NCBI taxonomy): domain Eukaryota; kingdom Metazoa; phylum Chordata; class Amphibia; order Anura; family Ranidae; genus Staurois; species Staurois parvus. The sequence continues at coordinate 3,791,502 of NW_028317801.1, read as the reverse complement.
TTATGTGAATGTCATACAATGGGGTAAGATAAGAGCCTGGAGCACTAATAGATTTGATAATGATGGTTTACACTCAACCCACTTTTGTGAAGGATTTGGCAAGCAAAGAGCTGACAGAGAGAGAGAAGAGCGAGCCAGTGAGATGAAGAAGAGTGAGCGAGAAAAACATACTGAAGAGTGATAAAGAGAGACATACAGAAGAGTGAGCGAGAGAGAAGAGCGAGCCAGTGAGACAAAGAAGAGTGAGCGAGAGAGAAAAGACTTGGTTGGTGAATCCACACATCAAACTTGTCACAAATACTGGTATGGATTTTTCCACCAAATGCAAAGCAGAACGCACGCCTTCAAAGATTTATTTCCTTTGTTAATTCTCCTGCTTCGTTCACACTATATGCAAATGAAAATTACTGTTTAAGTTGCCAATTTTACTGTGTTTTCTAGAGAATTACTAACTAGTTGTGTTTTCAATTGTGTGTAGCATTGCGATTTCTATTTGAGTCTAGATGTTAAATTGCTAATAAATGGCCAAAATCTTCAAATACCTTTGAACTCTCACTGCAACAAATGGCGTACGTTAATACACTCACATTCACATTCATTATATCCAATATCAGGTACGATGTCAATTCACAAATCGCACCTGAAATTGCACACCCTGGATGCGACTTGTCATGCGATTGGCATGGCCAGCAACTTGCCCTTTGCATGGCAAATTGCACACAATGTTACTGGGGGCTAACACCACTGTCACATCTAATCCGATGCGGCAATTGCCCAACTTACAGTGAAGTTGCACGAGTTCACAATCCAATTGGATGTGAACAGAGCCTACAGTGGCCAATAGGGTGCGACTTGGTCTACGATTTGCAAGTCGCCTGTAATGCCAATTGCATGGCAATCGCAAACAATGTTACTGGGGGCTACCCGGTCACATTAAAGCAGATTTCTAAGTGGTGTTATTGACACCACAGTCACATCATGTGACTTGCATAGAAGTTGCATGATTTCAAAGTTAGGGTACATGGTGATTTCAAGTGCAATTTGCAAGACAATCGACACTGATCTCTCAGCAAATTGCATGAAAAGTAGTGTATTCATTACTCTATTATTACTTGCGGCTCCAACCAAGTTTGAACCACAACAATATGAACACTCCAATAGCGTGCACATTGAGTGGGACTTGGCATGTGATTTGCACAACATGCAAGTTGTAAATCGTCTGCAAAGTCGCACCCTATTGTCTGCTATTAGAGTGACCACATGGGTGCGTTTCAAACACTGATTTCTATAGTAGTACATGTACTACTTTAGTGGCAATTTGCATAGAGATCTGTGTCAGATGTCTTGAAAATTGCATTAAAATGGTCAACTTTACTGTAAGTCGCAGGATTTGTAAATCAGCTTTGCCCAGAGTGTAATGTTTGGTGATGTTTGATTTCTGGAGTGTTTTGCCAATTGATGGGAAATTCACCATACTAGTCAAATCGATTTGTCATTTTCAGTATTGCATACAAGATGTGGTCATGTGACTGTCTTAACTCATGCGAGAATCTGGAGGGAATTGTGACCATAGTAGCAATAACGGTTCCAATTGGGGTTCCCTTTCACATCCCTGCTCAATGTTCTGTTGTATGCTGCACACGTACATTTCACTGTATATTTCTTTCTGATTTGTGGGGCCTGTATACCAAGGGTTAATGCAGGTAGGAAGCGGATTCATCAGGTGAAAACACTTTCACTGACCAAACTAAGGTCAGTGGTGGGTTAGGCTTCATTGGGTGTGGGGCCTTGTTTGGCGCGCTCCAAATACAACCTAGTTTATATAAAGATGTGCAGTAGGGAGTGATTTGGCCTGTTACTAGGCCGGGTGGTTTGTGACTAAGTCCTTGCTTGTAGTGGTTTGGGGGAAGAAGAGATTTTGTGCTGAATTGCCCCAGACACCACTCAGGCTGTGTTTGGAAGTGGGCTGGAAATGTTTGCATATTTTTGGCCTTGTAAAGTGTTTGTGTGTTATTGCACAATGATTGTGTTTTTTCTCTTTGCATTGAAAGCCTCACACATGTCAATCGTTTTGTTTAAAATCTGCTCTTGTTTTAATTTTGTTTGCTTATTTAGACTCCAATGCATTTTTCTGACAAACCTGCTGACAAATGTATGTGTAGGGGATTTGTAGAGGTGGGAGGGGATTTGTAGAGGTGGGAGGGTTTTTTTTCACATGCTTTGTTTTCTTGATATTTTGATCTGAAGACTTTTTTTTTTTGAATGGATCTTTATACTACGTGATTGTGTAAGTAAATCCTATGTGCATGAAAATGTTACTTGATTCATCTTCCCCTTTGTTTCCTGCTATAACCTGAGCACACACAGTTCACTAGAAGTATCTTTAGATTGTAAGCTCTTATGAGCAGGAGTGTTTTATTTTTGCCACATCAATCCTATTTTTGTGACTCACCAAGATATTGACTGTACCTACTTGTTCCTGCTGACCAAATAAATGACGATATATTTGATCAATAAATATTTGACCGATGTTTTTGTGTTTATTTTATGTTCAATATATGAACAACCTTAATAGTTACTTTGTATACTTATATAATCTGCTCAAATGTAGCTTGTAAGAGCGTGAATATGCAAGTGGGTGCAAACTGGCTTTTTCAAAACCAAAAAAAAAAAACCCACTTGCACCACAATATTGTTATGTACTAATGAATGTCACATTCACTGTGCAGCCAGCTACAGGTTTTCTACAATTCGATTTACAGTAATAAAATAGTCCACACTTTGTTGATTTTTGGCCTTTGGCAACAAATATTAGCCAAGGTTAAAAAAAACAAATCAATAAGAAACACACATTTGCGAAAGCTATCATAGCCGCACATAAAAATGCGCGATTGCAAACAAATAAGCACCAAACAGGTGTCCGCATGGCGCATGAACGGCTATCCTGGAAGTCCGTCATCACGTGCGCGCGCACCCGGAAGTGGTTGTGGGGAGTGTAAGTGGATGACAAGTGGTTGGAGGTTTTGTGTTGGTTGAAAATTTTGATAACCTTATTGGCATTTGGACATGGCGAGAGCACAGCTCTCAGCTGAGGAGATGATCCTTATATGTACAGTAAGTGTGGCCATTGCAAACATGTTTATAACATGTGAGGGACAGGTAATTGCAATTTTGTGGGTGGGGCCTAGCAGAATCTCACTTGGTGCACATGCTACTTATCTGTACATTAGCTCCTGGGTATTGATGGGTCAATTATATTAACCACTTGCCTACTGGGTACTCCTACCCCCTTCCTGTCCTGGCCAATTTTCATCTTTCTGCACTGTTACCCTTTGAATGACAATTGTGCGGTCATGCCACATTGTACCCATCTTAAATTTTATATCAGTTTTTTCAGACAAATAGAGCTTTCTTTGGGTGGTATTGACTTGCTGCTGTGTTTTACTTTTTGCTCGATAAACCACAAAATAGCTCATAATGAATAAAAGTCTGTTTATATTATAACATTTGGTAAACTGGTAATTTAGCAACACTGATGTGCGTTGATGAGGCAGCACTGGTGGGTGGCACTGCTGGCCACAGGTGGGCGTAACTGTTGGGTGGCACTGGTGGGCACTGATCATCGGGGCCGACCCCTGCTTTGATAACTGCTGGTTCTCGGCAGTACTTTCCACACATTCTGATAGCGCGATGAAAGTGCAGCCAAGACCCGGCAAATGCATTTCCCGGTGATCAGCGTGTCATTGGACATGGCTGATCACATGGTAAAAAGCCGCAGTGATTGGCCTTTACCACATCACGTGATCAGCTGTGTCCTTAGGACACAGCAATCACGGAGAGCGCGTTCTGCCAGGATGTCATATGACACCCTCCCAGAGCTGCCTGGATGCAGTGTAGCGTTATTCGGCTATCTGCGGTCGCCCAATAGGTAACCAGCTAGGCCTTCATGGCTAATCTTTGAATATCTGGACATGTATACTGCGTATAATGCATTACATTCTACAATGTGTTGGTGTACATGGTATTACAGTGTGCAATGCGTTGCTGGATTCTGCATGACAGTGGACAGCGTATCACAGTGTGCAATGCGTAGCTCCATCCTGCATGACAGTGTACAGTGCATTACAGTCTACAATGTGTGGGTGTACACGGTATTACAGTGTATTACAGTGTGCAATGCGTTGTACACTGCAGTGTGCACTAAAGCATTTTACACTCATGCACTGTACACACTAACGTATTTGACATTTTTAGTGTGCAATGCGTTAGTGTGCAATGCCTTGGACAGTACAATACATGTGCATACCCTGAAAAAGGGTCCTGCACATTTTTGGCCCGGATGCGGTGCAATTTGAGGTGTGCAAAATGTTTGTCTCTAATTGCAACGCACACAAATTGCATGTGATTTGCCCAGGAGTGCGGTGTTAGACCACAATGCATGTATGTGAAGCCAGAATAAAAGGATGTGGATTTTGTCTACTTTTACTTGCGCATGTTAACATTATGTAAGTGCATTTTTTTTCTGTTTAACATGCTATAGAAATGCAACATGCATTTGGATGGAGTGTTTTTGTATGTGCATTTTGGAAGTATTCTAAACACACATTGACCCTAGGGCCACACCATATCTTATGCAGGCCATAGATGGGTCGAAAATTGGCCGATTTTTCGTCCGAAAATAAAATCGGCCGATTTTCGGATCGTTAGTGGGCTATTTGTTCGGCCGTTTTTCGGTATTTTGGCAGATTTTTTTTTTCGGTAAAGTTGGAAAAAAAAACGGCCGAATTTGCCGATCGGACGATTTTCGCGGCAATGATGGGCAAATTGGCCGATTTTTTACTGATAAAAAATCTGCACATGAGCAGTGACCTGCAAGAGGAAGACAAAAAGAAGAAAAAGAAGAAGAGGATGAAGAAGAGGATGATGATGAAGAAGAAGAAGAGGATGATGATGATGAAGAAGAAGAAGAGGATGAAGAAGAAGAAGAAGAGGATGATGATGAAGAAGAAGAAGAAGAGGATGATGATGATGAAGAAGAAGAAGAGGATGATGATGATGATGATGAAGCAGAAGAGGATGATGAAGAAGAAGAAGAAGAGGATGATGAAGAAGAAGAGGATGTGAACAAGTCCTAAGGGCTGGTTCACACTATAGAAACAGTCTAGATGTGTTCCTGATGGGTTTTTTTCATGCCCTTTTGGCATGCATGTTTAGTGTGTTCCAGTACATTTTGAATGCGTTTTGGACATGTTTACATTGCATTTTTATATCCCTTCCACTTATTTTTTTCTATTTTCTTTGTATTCAATGTAGTTAGGGACATGTGCGTTTTAGTACATTCAAGGACGTTTCAATGTGTTCCAGTACAGTTCTGTGCAGAAACAATGCAGCGTGGTCAACTTTGTTTACAGCACCTGCAATGCACTGAAAATGCAAGCGCTGATGTGAACTATGACATTGACAACCATATAACCTTCTTTCTGTGCGTTTGTGATGCCGAAAAAGCAACTGAAACACATGTAGTGTGAACTGGCCCTAAAGTTTATTAGAGGTCAGGGAACGGGACTGACCAGGAATTGTGAATTCAATCAGACTAGTGGTGAGATACAATCAGCAATTGTATAATAATGTGAGATCTGAGCTGTAGCTGATAGAAAATGAGACACATTCACTTGATCAGTAAATAGATAGTTAAAGAGTGGGGCGGTGATCCATAGATTTGCATATGGGACAGGTGATGGCGGGGTGGGGGAGGGGGTCAAGTTGTATAAGGAGACAGATTTAAAAGAGAAAAATGTTACAATGAAATATACACGGCATGAAACTTGCACATTTCCTAATTGGCAGAAGAGTACATTCATCCACTTTCTAGTCATTAGGCAAAATCATAATTGTTTGATCAATATTCCTGGCACTGACACAACCCAGAAAATTGATCTCCATTTTTTAGGATGTAGCCATGACCGGGATTAGAACCCATGACCCAAGTGCTGTAAGTTCTGAGCTCTAACCACTAAACCACTGTGGGAGACACAGTTTGAGTTATAATGTAGAATAGTTCCATTGTTTGAAAATGATAGAGCGAGCGCTGGTCAAATGATATAGACTAGTAAAATGGTATTACACAAGATAAATATAACCACGAACAGTAGTGCATGAACTCGTGAAAGGTCATCCACCCCTGTGACAGTGTACTACACTATTGAGCACCTTTCTGGCTCCTGTGGCTGAGCTAATTCCTCCCCAGGACCATTTGGGCACCCACCCTGATGGATGGATGGATGGATGGATGGAGCTGGATGACTAACCCATAACTGCCAGCATACCGCTGCACCCCCAGATGTGTGATGTGTATAACCCATGCACATTAATACTTTTGTTCTGGTGAGTGTAGACCAGTCCCAAGGGTGGTTTACCTTTCACGAGTTCATGCACTACTGTCCGTCACGGAGAGACCACACGTGCCATTCATAGGCACTCTCTGAGTTGGTACTCTCACACGAAGGACATTCCATTATTCAGGAATGATTCTATGAACTTATTTTAGCACCATTTACAATATTACATCATTGTTGCAATTCTTTGCACTTTTTGGTTTTTACATGCGTTCATTATTGATCACATGCATTTATAGCGCTGCACTTGTCTTTACCATAGAATAGTTACGTGATTAAAGAGAATGAAGATATATAATTATATTGGGAAATTAGAAGTATATAAATTATTTGAGATATAAGTGTGTAAATGTTTAACATTTGAGTACAGAATGTTTGACATTCATTAGTAAATGCATTAGTTTCCTGATCATTTTGGAGACACAGCAAGAAAATAAATAGAAGAAAATAGAAAATTCTAATACAGGTGTACAGGTGTATTTATAACATTCTAAGAATTCTTTTGCCATCATGAAAACGCCAATGTAAATAAAGCCCGCGCTTGTGCGCCATCTAGCAAACATACCCGGTATTGCACCTAAAAATGTGCCAGTGATAGCAAAGTAGTCAATAGACGCTCGTCAATGAGCTTGCTAGACGCTGGTCAGACGACTGATTGATTGACCGGAGTCTGCCTGAATGGTCAGTCTCTGCTATTACACTCACATCTTAGTGAATCAGGGCCTAAGTCTGTTTAATTTTCAAAAGAACAAGCTGTCCTGCAGATTTATCAGTTAGACAAACCACTTTCCACTGACAGAGATGCTTACAATGATCGGCTTTCATTTATTTATGTAAAACTTTTATCCCAGAAGGAAAAAAAACAGTTTGCTCTAAGTGCTTATAAAGTGCGGAGTTTGACTTTGGTTTGGTACATTTTTTTTTAAATCTGCTAGTACATCTAACAATCCCCCTCCCCCAGACTGACAATGCTGCTGTCCAACAGTGCCCCCTGTGTTCCCTCATCCAGAGCAGGGGCACTCTAATACAGGAGGTGTGTTACTGGCAAGATCACCAGGTGAAAGCAGGGGGAAAAAAAGGTGAAAGCCTAAATATATAAAACTAATGTAGCCAACTAATGGTTGGTACGTTGCAATATATTACAGTTTTGTCAATAAAAACGGTGCAGCGCTATTAACGAAGTAATATACAGAATAGCTGATTTAAGAAAAATTAATGTTGGATGCATAAAATTAAAATATAAACATAAATAAAGTTAAATAAAGTGCAGAGTGATCATAACCAAACGGTGGTGGTAGTAGTGGTAGATAGTCCAAATAATTGAACGTGAGGATCTCGTCAGATGACAACCAAAGTGCTTGGATTTCTATTCCAGGGGTGACAGATGATGTGACTGAACAAGTGAAAGGCGCACTCACCAGAAGCGTGCTTAAAACACGCATTTGAGATTACTACTGTCTCATCAGGTAAATTCAGGTCATCTACTCCAAAATCAGGTCAGGCTCCTGTTCACTTCTAGGTCCCTTGACCGGTATCACAGCGTCGGGTCACCTCTATAGTAGGCTCTGTGAATGATGGCACTCACAGAGAGAGCCCAACAAAGGATGCCACATAGCGTGATACTGTTTAACCTGTTTAAGGTTATACACCTTGTTTTTATTCCACAAAACAAGGTGTATAACAAGAGGAAAAACACTGACCATATATAGTTCAGGATGGCCACCAGCGGTGGCGTGTCGTCTTGGTGCTGGAGCCCCCCCGAACGCGTTTCGTGCAATGCACTTACTCATAGGGTGCAGGCTTACAGCAGCAGACGTCTAAACAGGAGTATTTATTTAGAAAAATGGCACTTGCACATATTGCACCCGCCATTTTGCTGACTACCGGCGCATGCGCAGTGCGCCAGCGCCATTTTGTTGTGGACCAGAAAGTATCATGGCATATCTCTGTGTCCATGAAAGGTGTGCGCGCACTACGGCGCCATTTTGTTGGCAGTATTAGAAGCCAACAAAAGATTCTGTTTACCAGATGAAATGGGTATGTTGCAAATCGTGAAATCTAAATTAGAAATGGGTAGGAAAAGTATCCTATTCCAGCCATTAACAAAGGGGGAACATTTTTGGTTTGGGTTCAAGTTTAATTTATTATTTCTCATGTATTTCTTTACATTTTTGTCCATTATTACTAACAGACTACACCATCATATTATATTTATTTATCTGACCACTTTTATCTCATTTAAACCACTAGAAGATTAAATGTTATTTTTGGTACGATAACATACCTTGACATCTTAATTGAACATTGCAGCCACAACATCTGTTGTCCTTTAATTCAAATATGTTAATGTCTGAATGTGGTTGTAAAGGCTCAACGTTTTTTACCTTCATGCAGTCTGTGCATGAAGGTAAAAAAACCTTTTCTGTGCAGCATCCCTCCCAGCCCCCCTAATACTCATCTAAGCCCTCTTGATCCTCTTGATCTGCACCGGACTCTCGGCTATCACGGGACTCCCTCTCCTCATTGGCTGAGACAGCAGCAGGAGCCATTGGCTCCCACTGTTGTCAATCACAGCCAGTGAGCCAATGAGAAGAGAGAGGGGGCGGGAGGGCCAAGCCACAGCTTCATGTGTGAATGGACACATGGAGCAGCGGCTTGGGAACGCGCTTGCTCGGGTGCCCCCATAGCAAGCTGCTTGCTGTGGGTGCACCCGTCAAGAGGAAGAGGCCAGAAGACCCGAGAAAAGGAGCATCTGGACTGTTCAGTGCCTAACGACTGCATAGAGCAGGTAACTATAGCATGTCAGTTTTTTTTTGTTTTGTAAATGTAAGCCTTAGTATCACTTTAATGAAGGGTTTATGTTTTTGTTATATAAGGCTGATCTCTAGGATAGGGGATCTTCAGGTTGGTATGCTTGCATAGCATTGTCAGTGTTTTAAGGTGTAACAGCTGTTCGGTCTCAACAGTTTAATTATAGAGAGGTATACATGTACCATCATATCGACTAGCATTTTCTTTCCATGTCCCAGAAATAGATTGATATTGAAACCATATGTATAGTTCTCAGGCAAAACAACATAGTGGTGCTCATGTACAAATGAAACCAAAAAAAAACTGATGCTGCAACGAATAGCAGCAAATTAGTTTCTTTTTAGAAAACGTCTGTGAATAGATTAAAAAGAAAAAACTGAAATATCACATGTACTTAAGTAAACAGACCCTTTACTCATTACTTTACTCACTCGAGTCTTTTTGGGTATGACTTGACAAGCATTGCATACCTGTATTGAGGGATTTTCTGCCAATCTACTTTGCAAATTTGCTCACTCAGGTTGGATGGGGACCGTCGGTGGACAGCCATTTTCTGCTCTCTCCAGAGATGTTCAATAGGGTTCAAGTCAGGGTTCTGGCTGTGCTACTCTAGGACATTCACAGAGGTGTCCCTAAGCTACTCCTGTGTTGTCTTGGCTGTGTGCTGTTGATCATTGTTATCATGGAAGGTGAACCTTTGGCCCAGTCTGCGGTCCAGAGAATTGTAGAACAGGTTTTCATGAAAGCTATCTCTGTATTTTTCTCCATTCAGCTTTCCCTCAACCCCGACTAGTCTCTCAGTCCATGCTGCTGAAAAACAGCCCTACAGCATGATGCTGCTACCACTATGCTTCACTGTTGGGATGGTATTGGGCAGGTGATGAGCGGTGCCTGGTTTCCGCTAGACATAGCATTTAGAATTGAGGCAAAACTGTTCAATCTTGGATTTATCAGAGTCCCACAGGTGCTTTTTTGCAAACTCCAAGAGGCTTCCTTCTAGCCACTCTTCCCCAAAGCTGAGAGGCTGCAGTGGTGGTTGTCTTTCTGGAACTTTGTCTCATCTCCACATGGGATCTCTGGAGCTCCACATTGAGTTCTTGGTCACCTCTCTTGCAAAAAGTCCTTCTTCCATTTGAGAATTATGGAGGCTACTTTGCTCTTGGGAACCTTTAATACAGCAGACAGTTTTTGTAGCCTTCCCCAGGCGTGTGCCTTGCGATAATCCTGTCTCTCAGCTCTGCAGGCAGTTCCTTTGACCTCATGGCTTTTGCTCTGATACAGTATGCACTGCCAGCTGTGAGTCCTTTTATAGAGAAGTGTGTGCTTTTCCAATGTCCAAATCATTTTTTATTTATCACAGGTAGACTTCAATCAAGGTGTCAAAACATCTCAGCAATGGTCAACAATAACTTGAGGCATCTGAGCTAAATTTCAAGTGTTATAAAGGGTCTAAATACTTATGCCAATATATAATTTCAGTTTTTCCTTTTTCATACATTTACAAACATTTCTAAAATTCTGTTTTAACTTTGTCATTATGGGGTACTGCGTGTAGATTTATGAGAAAAAATTAATTTAAAAAACTGCAGCATTAGGCTACAACATTAAAAATTGAAAAAAGTGGAGGGGGTCTGAATACTTTAGGAATGCACTGTACATGTCATCTTTCTGCCATGAGCTGACAGAAAACTCCAGCATTAAAAATGCTTGATCTTGTGCGTATTTTTGCGTTCATGTGCGTAAGGTGCATGTGCATAATTTAATTATGTTAGTTAGAATTTGTTCCAGCCACTAGGCTGAAATTATGTGTATATGCATAAATTATGCCAGTACAGTTTGGGGCATTTATTCTTATGCTCCTAAACACAGCTCTAAAATATGAATATAAACGCATTGGCTAACAGTGAGCTGTGTTTGAAAACAAAAAAAGAAAAATGCTTCTAAACCATGGGCGGACTGACCATTAGTGGTCAGTAGGTGGCCTGGTTAGAGACTCACTGGGCACAATTCACTAAGCGATATCTTACCACATTCTAGGATGCAGTAGGATACCACATAGCATTTTTTTTAAAAAAAAAGTTTGAATTCACCAAAAAACGCTACTAAAATACTGCATGAGTTATTTTAGTAGTGAAAACCATGCGTTAATGTTTCAGCTGACAGCGGGGTTCCCCACTGACAGCTGAATATAAAATAAAGAATTGCCGGCAATTAAAAAAATTATTAAAAAACGACATGGGGTCCGCCCTCCATCATGATTGATGTAGGATCTACTTCGGGGGACACTCTTTCATTTTTCTTCTTTTAATAAAGGTCTTGTCAAAGACTGTCTCCTGTCTTTTTTCACACTTTTTTTTTGTGAATGAATAGCGGTACCATTTACCCCATACTCATTCATATGGGGGGCTGGGGCCAGGATCTGGGGGCGCCCTTGCTAAAGGGGGCTTCCAGATTTCGATAAGCCCCCTGCTCGTAGACCCACACAACCACAGGCCAGGGTTGTGGGGAAGAGGTCCTTATTCCCATCAACATGGGGACAAGGTGCTTTGGCGGGGGAACCCCCCCAAAGCACCCCCCATTTTGAGGGCATGTGGCCTGGTATAGTTCAGGACGGGAGGGCGCTAGCTCATCCCCCCCTTTCCTGACCTGCCGGGCTGCATGCTCGGATAATGGTCTAGTATGGATCTTGGGCGGGACCAAAAGCCATTTATTTTTTAATTTTTGGCATGGGGGTTCCCCTCAAAACCTATACCAGACCCAAAGGGCTTGGTATGGATGGGATGGGGGAATCCATGACGTTGTTTTATTATTTTTTCAATTATTTTTAATGCCCTTTCTATGCAGCTGAGCTGCAATATATAGGTGGGGTGTTGTGTGGGTGTGGCTTTGGCTTGAGTGTAGGCGGAGACACAGGGGGCCCCACTGTCTCTTATTGCCCGGGGGCCCCATGAGTTGTCAGTCTGCTCCTGTTCTAAATTGCATGTTCTAAATTCTAAATTTTTTTTCTGCCCATGTGCATATAGCCTAATAAGGTGCTGATTTCAGTTTAGAACTTTGAAAGACATTAGGCTCAATGCAAAAAGCTTACACACAGGGATAAGGATAATCATATTTAATAAATAATAATACCCTTGTGTAAAGCTTTGTTAACTGAAACTACTAAAAGGAGCAAATTCTACCTTTCAGTATGCTTTGTATGCATATACTGCAGGTTACATTAGCTAGCTACAGAAACTGCAGCTGTGTCGTGTTGAATTTTGGAAAATTATTCTATTTTTCCCGAGAAGGTAGAGGCAAATGTGTTTGTGTCTGCACAAGTCTGTCTTTTAGAAAATATAAAAAATCCTTAAAATTTAACTAAAAGCAAATTAAAAAAAAAACATTTTTGGATAGATCAGAAAAGGATTAGAACATTGGTTAGTGTTGTTTTGGTCTCCTATGCCCCGATTAGGGAGATTCACCCTCTCTGTCCTATTTACTGTTATCACCATAAAGTGAAAGAAAATCCCGAATTTTAGATTGTCACCAGAACAGGAATAAAGTGGAAATTTTCCAAAGGGGACAGCAACTCTGGTAACCCTGGTGACAACCAGGTATTACCTCACTTTGGAGGAAATTGTTCTCACTTCCTATGGGGGGAAATCTCCCCAATGGGACACAGATGACAAACAAAAAAACTAATAGGGGTTATACCCTTCCAAAATATATAAAAAAATGCTTTTAGTTACTTTAACTGACAATTCACTAATGTGTCATAGATTGCTATTTCCTTTGGAGTGTAATCAAATTTAAAATATGTTTGAAGCCAATTAGTTTAATTTTGGAATGGGGAAGAGTTGATTTTTACAGTTGTTACCAGAAAAGGAATAGAGGTCATGCAATAGGGACACCAAATTCAACTGTGTAAAAGGAGATATACCCAGAATTTGGATAGTTTTCCTCTCTTGGCAAGGGATATCTCCAAGAAAGGATGCAAAGGAGACAGACAGCAAAAATGAAAGAAAAAAAAAAATAATTAAAATAATAAAAAAGGACAGAGGTTTTATCTTTCTTCTACTACATTAAAAATAAAAAAGTTTTTACTTATTTAACCCCTTCATGATGGAGAGTAAAACAAACCCTAATACCTGAACACAGTTTTGTAACATTGACATATGTTAGTAAAGCTGTACATACCATGACATATGTTAGTAAAACTGTACATATCACCCAACTACTTAGTGTATCCAGGTGGATTATATCTTGTTTTATTTCAAGACAATTTGGGCCTTTAATTGATGGTAAATAGTAATAGATATCTCATGGGTTTTTTTATTATCAAAGGAAAACTAGCAAAAAATCGTAAAAAAAAAATATAATTTTTAAAATTTAGCTGTATATTTCTTGGAATTACAATAACCTATGTAATATATGAAAAATCTACAGTGCAATATGACCTATCTAAACAAATATTAAACAAATATTGCAGCTAACATGTAAAGTGTTCCCACATTCAAGTATTATACAAAAATGATAATAATAAACATACCGTATTTTTCGCTCCATAAGACGCACCTGACCATAAGACGCACCTAGGTTTTAGAGGCAGAAAACAGGAAAAAAAAATTCTGAACTAATGGACTGCAGACATAGTACAGGAGATGACCAGAGACTGCGGACACAGTACAGGAGATGACCAGAGACTGCGGACACAGTTCAGGGGATGACCAGAGACTGCGGCCACAGTACAGGGGATGACCAGAGACTGCGGACACAGTACAGGGGATGACCAGAGACTGCGGACACAGTACAGGAGATGACCAGAGACTGCGGACACAGTACAGGAGATGACCAGAGACTGCGAACACAGTGCAGGAGATGACCAGAGACTGCGGACACAGTGCAGGAGATGACCAGAGACTGCGGACACAGTACAGGAGATGACCAGAGACTGCGGACACAGTGCAGGAGATGACCAGAGACTGCGGACACAGTACAGGAGATGACCAGAGACTGCGGACACAGTGCAGGAGATGACCAGAGACTGCGGACACAGTGCAAGGGATGACCAGAGACTGCGGACACAGTACAGGGATGACCAGAGACTGCGGACACAGTACAGGAGATGACCAGACACTGCGGACAGCACAGGGATGACCAGAGACTGCGGACAGCACAGGGATGACCAGAGACTGTGGATAGTACAGGGGATGACTGCTGACCTTTGGGGAGGGGGGGAGCGGGTACCTGAATTTGACAGATACCCGCTCCCACTTCCGCGGAGTTGTTCTTTCATCTTACCTGTTCCTCTATCCAGCCGCGCGCTGTCTTCCCGGCTTCTGTAATGGCGCTCGGCATGACAGCCGGGTGCCCAGTGCGCATGAGCGAGAAGCACTTGCGCTTTGTGATTGGTCCGGCGGCTTCTGGGATCTGTCATGTGTCCCAGGTGCCGCCTTACCATTCACAAAAAGCACCGCTTCCTGTGCATGCGCACTTGGCACCCGGCTGTCATGCCCACACTACAGAAGCCGGGAAGACCGCGCCGCTGGATAGAGGAACGGGTAAGATGAAAGAACAACTCCACGGAAGTGGGAGCGGGTATCTGTCAAATTCAGGTACCCGCTCCCCCCCCACCCCAAAGGTCAGCAGTCATCTCTATAAGGTCCCGCTGTAGAGCTGAGCGGCTCTTTTGATTCTGACACGGCGGCAGTGGAAATACCGGACCGGCCGCTCCATATTCGCTCCATAAGACGCACTGACATTTTCCCCCCTTTTTTGGGGGGAAAAAAGTGCGTCTTATGGTGCGAAAAATACGGTAAATCCTGCTGTGTGACAATGTGGTATGCTTAAATGACCATATCTGTACATAATCTGTGCTCCATATGTATAACATATCACAATATAATAATATCAATGACGCACCATTCTCATATTGCTGCCCATATTAACCATGCGTTATATGAACCATATCCACTGTGCGTCTAATATCTACTATCAGTGTCCCAATATATACAGTAGTTGTCACAATCCTTGGTGAACTGTCCCTTTAAGACTCAGTGCTCAGTGCTTATGTGCAATCTCTCCACTGCGTATATTCATCCAGTGATTTTGTGTGACCCCCAGTGCTTATTGCACTTCTGACACATATATGCTCTCACCTTGTGGATTGACCCAAACTGTCAGGTCAAACCGCGCCTTTCCCTTTAACCCGGGCGGGTATGCTGGTGTACAAATCTCCAACTCCTGCACCTCCAAAACGCACCACTTGAGGATTGACCCGAACCGTCAGGTCAAAGTGCGCCTTTCCCTTTAACCCGGGCGGGTATGTTGATATATAAATATCCAACTCCTCCTGCACCTTCAAACTCCAAAACGCACCACAGATAAATTGAAAAAATGCTCCAAATAGTGAAGTATATCAAAAAAGTATAAGCTTTATTAAAACACTTAAAATCTTCCACTCACATTTATTTGTGTCCACCTGGGACACTACAGGATAAAGGACTCTTTGTATATTAATTTTTGTGAATGAACTGCATGGATCCCTTATTCAGGATGGCGGTACGTACTCTTCCGGTTACGGCTTGACGTCATTAGTGTACCCTACGCGTTACGTCACGACATCTGACTTCATCAGGGGTAGCAGACACTGAACGTTTGGTAAGGTGGATGAGCCTGGCAGCGGCATTCATGATAGATTGGAGGGGGGACAGCCTATGTGGGAATTTTAGAAGAGAGAAAGTAAGGTAGCCAGGCAGGGATGTTATCAAGGAAGCTTGATACCAGTCCAGGAGGCCAATAGATCACAGCAATTCTTAAAAAAACTGGAGAGAATAGACGTGTACAGTGAGCTTCAAATGAGGAGAGGGACAGAGAGGGAGGTGAATGAAGAACTTGAAAAGTGCTCTGAGGGGATAGGAGGATTCCATCTCCACCTCCCTTCTGTCCACTAGGTCTGGGAGAGTGAGTGCAGAGGAGACCACCATGGGAGAGGGCAGCAGGAGAGGGAAAGTCAGATTCATGAAGCAAGGTTTCTGTAATTGCAAGTACGTTAAAGGATTTTGTGATAAAAAAGGTCATGGACAGCGGTGAGTTTGTTACAGACAGAGCAGGCATTCCAAAGGGCACAGGAAAAAGGGAAGCTGGTTCTAGGAAGAAGAGGTATAGTAACCAGATTGTGTGGATTGTTAGAGGATGACCAGGTGTGTTGGTCAAAGGAAAAAGATGGCGGCCCAGGATTTGTCGAAATGTCTCCAGATGTTAGGAGAAGCAGAAGGGTGAGAGAGGTAATATGGGAGTATGACTAATATGGAGGGACAGGTCCCAGTGTTCTGGAGGTTAGTATGTGGGTTCAGAATTAGCAGGAGTTGATGACTGCAGTAAGAAGGTGAAGACAGGAATGAACTGTGGGGTGGAGAAGAGGGGTGAAGGAACGAGAGTTTGAAGAGAGAGGATACAACTGTGAGAAGGAGGAGTAGGGAGTGCATGTTACAGAGTGGTGAGATCAAGAAGCAGACTGGGTAAGAGATGAAAAAGATAGATGGGGAAACAGGTTACCTGTAGTCTGTTTAGTATTTAGAGTTCTCTGCTGTGGCTTCTCACTTTGTGCATTCACTGAAGTGCAATGCTCAATACTTAATCCAAGATTAATACTTTATCCAAGATGATAGATGCCAATGCTATCCCTGGCTGTGCCTCCCCTAAGGAAGGCCTAAATTTATATTGAGTTGGGTGGGAGTATTGCCAATTAATCAATTAGGAATGCAGAAGAGAGACACATGGCTAGCAGGGCAAATTTTTCACACCAAAGGAGAACTACAAGAGACAACAAGAGAACAGAAGGGCAGAGTTGTAAAGATTATGATCAGCTCATAAATTTTGGTTAGACAATAAGAGCAAAATAAACATCACAGTAATATGGAAGGAGCAAATATTACCAATAAGAACATTGATAGTAATGAATCAGCTTCAGTTAGAGGTTGATTTTGAAAGCAGTATAGATTACCACCATATAGCACAGCAGTATCAATTAGCAGTCATACATGGCATGGGAGATAGTACAGATGGATATTGCTCGCAGACTTTTACCTGTGCTGGGATAGAGAAGAGTTATTCAGATGATGCAGAGCCGAAGCGCAATGCTCAATACTTAATTCAAGATTAATACTTTATTCAAGATGATAGTTGCCAATGCTACCCCTGGCTTTGCTACTCTTATAAAAATATGTGTATAAATAAATAATTAACTGTGGCTATATTTCCCACAATAAGTGCATGACTTTAAATAGTGTTTATGTGTCTATATATATATGTATATATATATTTACATACTATATTGCCAAAAGTATAGGGACATCCCTCCAAATCATGGGATTCAGGTGTTCCAATCACCTCCATGGCCACAGGTGTGTAACATCAAGCACCTAGGCATGCAGACTGCTTCTACAAACATTGACAGAACGGGGTTAGCACATGCTGAAGCACACAGTGCACAGAAGTCGCCACCTGTCTGCAGAGCCAAGAGCTAAGGATCTCCAAACTTTGTGTGGCCTTCAGATTAGCACAATAACAGTGTGTAGAGAGCTTCATGGAATGAGTTTCCATTGCCTGAGCAGCTGCATCCAAGCCTTACATCACCAAGTGCAATGCAAATCTTCGGATGCAGTGGTGTAAAATTAGTTCTGCCTGTTAGTTTTTCAAGCAGACCTGATTAAAGGCTCCATGCTAGTTTATGGGGGGCCAGTTGTAAATGGACTTATGACCTCAGAGTCTGTCTTGGTCCAAAAAAAAAAAAGAGAAAGAGGCTGGTGTCCTTTTCCGTTTTGTGCACATAAACTAAATGGATCAAATATACATGGATGTAAACAGATGTAATTGGATGTAAAGTGGCCACCCATAGATCCAATATAACTTCAGTTTTTAAGAACAGCTAAAAACTGAACAGACACAGATGTCACAAAAGTGACACCTGTTCCGCCTTGCTCTGATTCAGCAGGGGATCTGTTCACAGCTCCCACGCTGATCGAAATGGACATGGCCTGTGTGAAAGGGGTCTAACACAGACAGAAGTAAAAAACTTTTTGGTTTGAGTTGCACTTTAAGAACAATGACTAGTGAAATGTGTTTACACAATCTCACTAGCAACTTGTTTTAGTACATACAGTATGTAAAAACGCAGTGGTCATAAATAAACATTCCCTCCTATCCAAAACCATTAGCAAACAGTAAAAAACTATAACAAAATAGGAATGTTGTAACATTATCTTTCACAACCTTGCTGAGGTATTTGCTGAATCAGATTTTGCCTCCAAAGCAGAAATGGCCAATAGTGGTTGGTAAATTCTTGTTTTGTGGTTTTGTTAAAAACTGTCTATATGGCAGCTTTCCTTCTACACTTTTGGAATATTGATGACTTTGTCTTTACAGCCCATGAAGTAGCATACTCAGCATGTCCTGGAAAGATTGCAACCTCCTCTAACTTGAAGAACTCTTCTATAACACTAAGTGACCCAGTTGAGACCTGTTTTTCTGCAAGTATAAATGCAACAATGATGGTGATTTCTAGACATCACTCAGCCTTCCCGTAGGATCCTTGGAAGGCTGGGGATCCCAAATATTGTGCAGCCCAAGAGCACATTCTCACAAGGTTTGGGATCTCACTTTTCCCAGAATCACACAGAAAGGCTGAGTTATGTCACTGAGTTATGACATCTTGGATGGATCCAAGGTACATATTTTTTTGTGCACTTGGGTCAGGGTACTTAACAATTTGAACTAAAGCATACATATACGCATAACGACACATTAACTGGAAATAACAGCAATGCACTCACTGCTTGTGCTTTATTTAATACTAGCAAAAGTGTGTTTGTTGAATGGGGTATAAATAACTTCAATAACTTCTGTCTAATTATTTGACAATATGGTGTTGATTAAATGTATGAAATATATAGCACTGAGCAAAGCACTCAGAATTGAGTGGTGTGGTGTATGTACAGTATTGCAGAATAAACAGAATCAAGCGGTCCAGAGCATGTCATGTACTGCACATTGTATGGAGATGACACCTCACTACGCAGCCCGGTACACTCAGCACATTCATCCATTGCATTTTAGGCCCACCTCAGAGCTCCCATTATTGGATCCATAGGCTGCAGGTAGATTTCTACATCATGACCAGATGCTTTAAAGCAGAACTAAAACTCTCATATCCTTTACAGTGAAGGAAACCACCATCTTAACTTCTGTTTGATCTGCAGTTGAAGTGGTGCTGTACATGTGATCAGTGATGACACCAGCCAATTGATGGCTTGACCGTTCGGACAGCACCAGCAACTGTGACAGTTATCATTCATGGCATGTCTTGAATGGTACTGTTTTGGGAAACGGTTAAATTGATGGGTTCAGTTCCACTTTAATTTTCCCCAGGCTTCACAATGACATTTAGCTAGACCAGCTTCCTGCAAATCACTTCTCTGCCCCTCCTAGTGCGGCCCTGCTACCTCTGATTCTCACTTACTTGGTTTTTTCTTTAAAATGATTCTGTTGCCATAAAAATAAAACAGGCCCTGTAAAAGAGGAATGTGACCTATAGCCCCTCCTTCCCTTTTGCTTGCCAAAAGTCTTGGTCCTGTGATCCTCAAGTCCCAAGTCTTCTGTTCTCTGTTCCTTTGTTTATGTCAGGCAGAGTCCTACTGGTGTTCACTACCTGTATGAAGTGGACACTTCTTATTAGCTGTCCAGCAGCAGGGTCATCTCAAGGTCCAGAATAGGAGTGGCGTGATCACAAGGGATGGTAGAGGAGTGGCTGGCGGGGGACCATCTGCAGCTCTGGATTAGCAGTCCCAGGAACCCAGAATTAGGAGCTACATGGGGGCTTGGACAGACTCATGTGAGTATAACTCATGTGAGTGGTTTCACCAGGTAAGGAAAAATAAAAACCTTGCAGATTGGGTTAGAGGGGGTGAAATGGAGGGATGGAGAGGTCATATTTTGCCTCTAGTGGGACTTTACGACCTCATGCATACACGTTTTCTTAACTCTCCTAGAAGCTTTCCTTCTGGCAGCAGTTTTTTGGGAAAAAAAAAGCATGGCGCTTGTAAAAGCGCGTTGCGCGTTTAGCTGCAGTTAGAGGAGTATTTGGGTGGTAATTAATTTCATTGGCCAGAACAAATAATTCTGGCAGTGGAATTTAAACTCTCTTGCCACTAAATGCCTCTAAAGGTTTTTCTGTGATTTGACACATAGGCTAACATGCAGGGGAGTTTAGAAGCAGGGAAAAAACCAGAAGCTCCTAGGAGCAACTGTAAAAACGTCCAGTGTGCCTGAGGCCTAAATGTCCTGGGTTGACTAGATACACCATGTCTTATCAGTCTTTTGAATGCAGTAAAGGTATTGACAGCATCCATCAGAAGGGGCCACAGTGCTGGCACAAAGTCATCCAACTCTCAAGACAACGGTGCCAAATTTCTCTCACCTCCATGTGATGCGCACACCCCATCACCTTCTAGAGCTTGAATCTCACTCCCAGCTATCACAACACCTCAGTGTCACCAGCACCAGATCTGCAAATTGGGTTTTTTGTGGACCCTGAAGTATGCAGTGATGTTTTGATGATGGATGCAAAGCCCATCTTTCTCAAGGTACCTACACATATCCATAAGCCTCCATACAAAGCAGCACATATCCGCACCTACTGACAGTATCCACATGTACACATAGTGACACCCAAAACTAGCATAAATTAAAAAAAATGTATAACAGATCTAAAAACACGATATTCGCCTTAGTACATACCCCAGCCAGGGTAAGGAAAGATCAATCATATTGAGTGGCATAGCAGCTAGCAAAGTGCCTCTTCCCATATCATCTAGCCCAGAGGCACAGCATGCAAAATTAGAGGCCAGAACTAGCATATCATATTACTCCCAGCGAACTTTTTTTTTTTTTCTTGACAGTGATAAAGTATATTTTGATATAATTTTGGGCTTCAAAGACGTGAACAGCACCAGCTATAGTGCAAAGAATATTTATTTAATAATGTTATAAATAAAATAGCCACCTTGCCTTTAAGCAGAAATTTAGTTCTGCATGGCTGCAGTCAGCTAATGCTAATAGTATATATAACAACCCCACTTGGCACTATAGTACTAGTGCAATGCTAATAGTACTCTGTGTCTTGTTCAGCTTCCCATAAATTCAGCCTGGCTGTCAGTTCTGCCTTCTGTCAGTAGGTGGCACTGTCAATGTTGGTATTAGTGTGAGATCTCACAGTAGGTCTGGATTATGAATTTTCATATCTTTTCCCAGCCCACCACTGGGAGTTTTCTGTGCCAGTGGTGCATTATGGGAAAGGGTATAAATATTTTGGGGCTTGCTGATGCAAGCTGTCTTCCCCCAGGCTTTGGTCTGGTTAGGGTGTATGTGCTGGAGTTTTTTTAGGCCTGTTTGCCTAAAGGGGCTTGAAGGTGAAAAGACCTGGAGTTTGGGCCTGAAGGCAAAATGTATGTTGAGTTATCCCTTTCTGAGCGCAGGATGGAGTCCCATGGAGGCTGGTTGACTATCCTGGAGAAGAAGAATGCTGTTGCTACTGGTGATGTCTGCTGAAGAGTTCTAACACAGGGGTGTCGGTCTTGACTGAAAGGTCCTTTACCTGTACAGTGATGCATGAAATACCTGCTTTAACCTGAGCAGAGTTCTGCTTTAACCTAAGCATCTGCAATGCTAACCCCCTCTCCCATGGACTGTGAGTAATACAATGTATTTTTGTTTAATCTAAAGCCTAGTACTAGAGATGAGCGAATCGAACCTGGCGAAGTGGAATTCGTTTCGAATATCAGGAAAAATTCGATTCGCATCGAATCCGAATTTTAGCAAACTTCGGGTGCACGAATCGAATTTTTCCCGATCAGCCGGCAAAAGTGTCACTGCAGAGAGCTCCGCTATTTCTGACAGTTCTGACAGTTCATTTACAGCGGTTGAAACATTGTATCTATTTGTTTCCATTTAGGATACAGATGTTTTTATTCGGAAATAAATAGATACAATGTTTCAACCGCTGTAAATGTGAAGGAACTGTCAGAGAACTGTCAGAAATAGCGGAGCTCTCTGCAGATACACTTTTTGCTGTACTTTAATTCTTCTTCTTTTCATTCTTCTTCTTCTTTTCATTCTTCTTCTTCTTCTTCTTCTTTTCATTCTTCTTTTCATTCTTCTTCTTCTTCTTTTCATTCTTCTTCTTCTTCTTTTCATTCTTCTTCTTCTTCTTCTTTTCATTCTTCTTCTTCTTCTTTTCATTCTTCTTTTCATTCTTCTTCTTCTTCTTTTCATTCTTCTTCTTCTTTTCATTCTTCTTCTTCTTCTTTTCATTCTGCTTCTTCTTCTTTTCATTCTTCTTCTTCTTTTCATTCTTCTTCTTTTCATTCTTCTTTTCATTCTTCTTCTTCTTCTTTTCATTCTTCTTTTCATTCTTCTTCTTTTCATTCTTCTTCTTCTTCTTTTCATTCTTCTTTTCATTCTTCTTCTTCTTCTTTTCATTCTTCTTCTTCTTCTTTTCATTCTTCTTCTTCTTCTTTTCATTCTTCTTCTTCTTCTTTTCATTCTTCTTTTCATTCTTCTTCTTCTTTTCATTCTTCTTCTTCTTCTTCTTTTCATTCTTCTTCTTCTTCTTTTCATTCTTCTTTTCATTCTTCTTCTTCTTCTTTTCATTCTTCTTTTCATTCTTCTTTTCATTCTTCTCATTCTTCTTCTCATTCTTCTTTTCATTCTTCTTCTCATTCTTCTTTTCATTCTTCTTCTTCTTCTTTTCATTCTTCTTTTCATTCTTCTCATTCTTCTTTTCATTCTTCTTTTCATTCTTCTTCTCATTCTTCTTCTTCTTCTTTTCATTCTTCTTCTTCTTCTTTTCATTCTTCTTCTTCTTCTTTTCATTCTTCTTTTCATTCTTCTTCTTCTTGTTTTCATTCTTCTTCTTCTTCTTCTTTTCATTCTTCTTCTTCTTCTTTTCATTCTTCTTTTCATTCTTCTTCTTCTTCTTTTCATTCTTCTTCTTCTTTTCATTCTTCTTCTTCTTCTTTTCATTCTGCTTCTTCTTCTTTTCATTCTTCTTCTTCTTTTCATTCTTCTTCTTTTCATTCTTCTTTTCATTTTTCTTCTTCTTCTTTTCATTCTTCTTTTCATTCTTCTTCTTTTCATTCTTCTTCTTCTTCTTTTCATTCTTCTTTTCATTCTTCTTCTTCTTCTTTTCATTCTTCTTCTTCTTCTTTTCATTCTTCTTTTCATTCTTCTTCTTCTTCTTTTCATTCTTCTTCTTCTTCTTTTCATTCTTCTTTTCATTCTTCTTCTTCTTTTCATTCTTCTTCTTCTTCTTCTTTTCATTCTTCTTCTTCTTCTTTTCATTCTTCTTTTCATTCTTCTTCTTCTTCTTTTCATTCTTCTTTTCATTCTTCTTTTCATTCTTCTTTTCATTCTTCTCATTCTTCTTCTCATTCTTCTTTTCATTCTTCTTCTCATTCTTCTTTTCATTCTTCTTCTTCTTCTTTTCATTCTTCTTTTCATTCTTCTCATTCTTCTTTTCATTCTTCTTTTCATTCTTCTTCTCATTCTTCTTCTCATTCTTCTTCTTCTTCTTTTCATTCTTCTTCTTCTTCTTTTCATTCTTCTTCTTCTTCTTTTCATTCTTCTTTTCATTCTTCTTCTTCTTGTTTTCATTCTTCTTCTTTTTATTCTTCTTCTTCTTCTTTTCATTCTTCTTCTTCTTCTTTTCATTCTTTCTCTTCTTCTTTTCATTCTTCTTTTCATTCTTCTTCTTCTTCTTTTCATTCTTCTTTTCATTCTTCTTCTTCTTCTTTTCATTCTTCTTCTTCTTTTCATTCTTCTTTTCATTCTTCTTCTTCCTCTTTTCATTCTTCTTCTTCTTTTCATTCTTCTTTTCATTCTTCTTCTTCTTTTCATTCTTCTTCTTCTTCTTTTCATTCTTCTTTTCATTCTTCTTCTTCTTCTTTTCATTCTTCTTCTTCTTTTCATTCTTCTTTTCATTCTTCTCATTCTTCTTTTCATTCTTCTTCTCATTCTTCTTTTCATTCTTCTTCTTCTTCTTTTCATTCTTCTTCTTCTTCTTTTCATTCTTCTTCTTCTTCTTTTCATTCTTCTTCTTTTCATTCTTCTTCTTTTCATTCTTCTTTTCATTCTTCTTCTTCTTCTTTTCATTCTTCTTTTCATTCTTCTTCTTCTTCTTCGTCGTGCCCCGTGACTGCCCAAATGAGTGAAGTGTGCGGTGATTCTAAGATCGACGGCACTCATCTGCATGTCATACTGACTGACAGTATTATTTCTCTTCCCCAGCAGACTCCAAGGGCATTTAAATTAAAGGTACAGTGTTCTGCACTAATATAAAGGCTCTCTGAAGCCTAGAAACCCTTTAAATAAGTTAAATTTGCGGCGAATCAATTCGCATCGAATCGAATTTCTCACGCAAATTCGGCGAATCAGCCGAATCGAATTTTTGAATAATTCGCTCATCTCTACCTAGTACACACGATCAGAATATTGGATGAAAAATACAGCTGTCGAAGCAATTGTATGATCATCTGATCATTAGTACAGCTTTAGTCCTGAAATTATTTGAAAGGACAAACACAAAAAGTGTTTTTGTACGATACCATATGATTCGTATGATTTTTGTTGAATCAGTACAGTATTCGTCTGAAACAAATTGGAGGAGCACGCATGCTTAGAAACTGGAGAATACATTACAATACAATGCAACACATTACATCACTTCCAAAGTTGTATTCTGTCGTACCAGAATTTTTGTAACTTTAGCAACCTCTTTATTTTCGATATGAGACTAGCATGCAAAAAAAACAAAAAAAGGACGATCTTTTGTCCGATATTCTCATCGTGTGTACCAGGTTTGCTGTCTACATGTGTCTCTATGCCTAGGTGAATACTGTAAATGTAAATGTAAGCCCACCCTGTCTCTGGGGGTATCAAAACGCTTCCAGGGAGTGGAGGAGGGGGTGCTACTCTACAAAGGTTTGATTTTTGTCAAGCTATGTCTTTGATAGGCTTTAATACACAGGGACAGTGTCTTTTGTAATGTAATCAATTTAAGTATATTAAAGTAGTATTAAACCCAAAATCAAACATTTAATATATTGCAGCTTACCAATTCTTAGATGTAACAGCTTTTATTTTTTAGGCTCTTTCTCCTATTTTCATCTGATGATCCAGCCAGCAAATCTGTTTTTCAGAAACACAAGCTCTCAAGCAGAATGTATCAGTTTACATTAATGAGACAATCCATTTACCAATGGCAGAGGTGGTTAAAATTATCAGCTTTTATTTATTAATATGAACCCTTTATGCCTAAAGGTAAGGTGTTGCTGTAATTGATTATAAAGTGTAAACTGGGGTTTGGCTTTAATTTATTATTGTATTAAAATCTGCTAATACATTTAACATTCCCCTTTCCAGATGGACAATGTTAATGTCTTCTGTTCTTCCTGTGCTCATACCTCCAGAGATGTGTTTCACTAATATAGGAAGCATGTTACTGGCCAGATCACCAGGTGAAAACAGAGGGAACAAGGCAAAGAAAAGAAAACGAATGCAGTCACCACATCTATTGATTGAAACTGCAATATGTTACATTTTGGGTGTAATTTCACATTAACCATAACCAGGTCAGGGTTAGGGCATCTACAGACTGGACCAAACTGATTGTTAATGTTTTTATTTCACAGAGCTTTTATGTGTTGCAAAAGGGTCAGAGCCCAAAAATTCATATTAGTGGAAATTGTGGAGAGTCAGCTACACAATTATGGCATTCATTAGATACATTTTATCTGTCGAAAGCATTGCAGAGATCTGGCTACTTTCAGAAATTTCTGCAAGACTCTGTGTTATCCAGTATTGGATGTTGAAGCAACATGAATCTCTTCTGTGCATTTTTAGGTTTCATTCACACTTTGTGATTTGGATTCACATGCCAATTGCTGCACAATGTTATCCCTTAATGGCACCCTAAACACGATGCAATTCTGCAGTAAAAACCACATGAAGCTTGTCCCCCGAAAAGGTGCAGGAGCTGGGCAGCTAAGGCATGTAGGGTAACCCATTCAAGTGAATGTACTGACCCTATGCAACACACAAAATTGCTGCCAATCACTTCACAAAATCGCGTAACAGGAACCCTTGTTCCCGCTACACAATGATGCGAATGGGGAAAATATTAGACCATAAAATGCTTCAGTTTACCAGTGTATAAAATGCTTTATAATGATACAAGTCAGAATACTTACATTGCCAATGGGGTTTTTGAGGTCACTACAGTGGAGTTAAATGTTATTATATGCATTACACTCACCTCCTTTCCTCCATCCAAAAAGCTTTTGTAAAATGAGAGTCAGCATTCTTCTACTTCTAGTTTTACGGACAGCTAGGCCCATGGAATTGTTGATGATTTTGCCAGCAACTGGGAGGCTGCAGAGCAGCATGGTGGATAAGGAAGCATGACATGGCTTTTGAATTTTATACATGAAGTACACTATATCCAAATTTCCCACTGCTGACCTTGGATTATGCCTTAACGTCTTACACATGCTTTTTTGGTATATCTGCTGCCCATCTGATATTGACCTTGGCCTGGCTTCTAACCCTGCTTTTGCTTTCTGAATATATAGCTTTGCTAGCTGGCTGTTGCTGACTCTGGCTCGTCTTAATTATGGCTTAGCTTTGTGCACCTGCAGGTTCTTCTGCTCAACTTGCATACCAGCTTCCTGTTCTGAGCATCCTAACAGTATTCAGAGCGTATTTAGACCACCCTATGTGAATGGACCCACCACAGGCAGCTATGGCACTCCTTGTCCTGCTATATCCTGACACTATCCTTAGGGGGTGTAAGACAGGACCCCTTCTCTGGTACCCGACAGCTAATGTATTGTTAACCTCTTGGAGCTGCGATGTCCACATCTCTAAAGCTGCTGTGGCTTTTCCCTGCAGTTTGAATGGTGGTTACTTTTGACATCTGTGCAGTGGAAGGACTGTATGTTGGCTTCTCTGTAACCAGACAGAGCAATATCCGCTTAGTTAGGTCTGCTCTGGGCTCTATAGGTATGGGCTCAGTTACTTCCCCCTATCTCCCAGGGGATTCTCCAACCTAGTGGGAGAATCATGACCCCAGCCTTCATGTTAATATCTTCCCAGCCAATCCCTGGTCAATATGGCAGGTGACCAGCAGGGGACTGAGGGAGGTATAAATAGGCCAGAGTCTGGAGCAGAGAAAGATCTCTTGTTCCTGGGTGAGTAATACCCAGCATGAAGGTGGTAGCATCCCCACAGAAATCAGTAACTGCCAGCACTTTGTGGGGTCCCAGTTGCAGTCTGGCTAGGGGACCCCTGTCCTATTCTCCAAAAGCCTCTCAAAGATCCGGGACACAGGCTGCTAGAGTACTGAAGTTTATTGACCCTACACATGACTGCCTGGAAATCAAGAAACAGTGAATACCAGCCTTTTGAAATTAAAGACTTTCCTTTGCACTCTTGAGAGAACATTAGCTACTACTCTGTACTGTACACTCAGGACTTTATTCCTGTTTTGGCATTCCTATTTGTGCTGTTCATCTATGCACTTCAAAGAGGGCGCCTTCACCCTGCAGAGTTAGTGTCCTCATTTTCAAGTTTGCAGTTGATGGAGTATCCCTAGGCTTAACCTCACCCAATCCAAGTTCTACCCAAAAAAAAAAAAAAAAAAAGAGCTGCACATCCTGTTTGTTGACTCAAGTGTGTGGGAAATGTTGTTTGCCTGGCTGTTGTGTGCCTATCAGGGAACCCCAGATCAAACCTGTCTGTTCGCTACATTTATTAAAGACCATCATTTTTCAAAAACTGTAGAATCCTTCCTACAACTTGGAAATACTCTACCTGGGCAGATGCTTTCCAAAATAAGGCTGGAGCAAAGAGTAATCTATGAGTGCTGGACCAGATTTACTCATAGCCAACACAGGCTGTGTTTTAGGGCAGTATGGGCTACCGGGGGCCGCACACATCAACCTTACAACTGTTACTGTCTCCCAATAAAACATCTCTATGTGCGATCTGGTGGGTCCTCATTGTCACTGTCCCTCTAAAATGTTTGTTGGTAACATAGAGTGCTGTGTACACTATTGTGGGTCTGAACACCAACAACTGAACTGCTAATGGAATAGGACAATATAAATCTCTCCCTAGTAGAGAGAATATACTGTATATGTATTCCTAATAAGTATGAGTCTGCTATATTCATTAAAAACATTTGGCTATCACTATGGCATTGCATACATTTACTCTCTAATGTCTTTTGGCCATTATTAGACCATCCTTATGTTGTGCTAGTCAATAGAGCATTCCTGTTCTTTTCACTTTTGTCATCTGACACTGCTGGACTGATTAGAGAGGATGTTATGGTATGTCCCTGTGTTTGTATGTAGGAAGTCAAGGTTCTTCAGCATCTATTGTAAATATTGTGCTTCTGGTGAACTGTTCCTATTACAGTTAATGGATAACTGAACTACTGTCAGATCCTAGTCATATAGATAAAGTCATATTTTGGGAGTATTGTTTGCTTCTGATGTGTCACTGGTAGGTAGCAGAAGATTCCCCCTAAGACAAAGACCTCAGTAGTGTCTGGTCTTCTCCTTTGCTGCTGATATGGATATTATGCAGCGTGAAGAACTTGTGACAGACCCTCAGGATTGCTTAGATCAGGGGTGCTCAACCTCTTTAAGAGTGAGGGCTGTTTAAATGCTTTGGTAACCCGTCACGGGCCACAGTGAAATGAAATGGTTCAGTATTTTACATTTTTTATTTTGAATAACATAATGAAGATTTTTCTCCTGCAGCAGCTGAATGCTGGCGGGAGGGAGAGGAGAAGAGGCTGGGTTTCAGAGGTTGTAGGAGGAAAATGGAGAGGATCTGTTCCTGTATATGCCACCCCTGCCACCCTTCCTATCCAAGTGTGAAACATAATGTGACAGGGAGGCCCCCTGGTGCATAGGGTAGCGTCGCCATTGCAAACCCTGAAGCTACAGGGGTGTGGAAATGTTTTAAAAAACTACTTGTCCAGGGACTAAATCGGTGTCCCAATCTACTTGTCCGTCATGACAATCTACTTGTCCTGATCAAAAAAAAAAAAAATGTCAATTTTAAATAAAACCGTATTTAAATCTGAGGTGCTGTTAGGAATGTCTGGGACTTTTAATATCAAAATGGTCTATATGTCGACTTAAACGTTTAATTATTTTAACATTGTGCTGTTTTATCTCCTCCCCTCCCTTCCTGTATCCAGCACCGCACCCGGGGACTGTCAGGGAGCAGAGAGACCTTGCAGTGTAATGAGCACTGGTTGGGTGCTTGTCAGGATAGCGGAGTGTCGGGCTTATCCTTTATCCCTTTCGCTGCCAGAGTAATTTCTGCGATTTTTGCACACGCATAAAAAATCATTTTACGCTTGAAGATTACACAAAACCCCCAAACATTATATATTTTCTGAAATCAGAGAACCTAGAGAATAAAATAGCAGTAGTTCCAATTTTATGTTGCATATTACCGCAAAGGTCTAGGAAACGCAACATTTCAGTAAAAAATACACAAAATTAATATTCGGGCACAAAAAAGCAATAACTTACCCTATTTCTTTGTAAAATATAAAAGATGGGGTTGCAGCGAGTAAATAGATATCCAACATGTCAAACCTTAAATTTGCATGCGCTCGTGAAATGGCGAAAAACTTCAGTACGCTATATTTTTGGAAAGGTGACCCATTTAACCACTTCCTGACCGACCGTTGTATATAAACGGCCGGACGGTGGCACTGCAGGGTCGGGTGGCCGTCTATAAACGGCCTCCCCGCACCCTGCTTGTGCGCGCTTCCTGGGAGCGCGCAGCACCGCGATCCGGTGCCCGCTGTGTCCTCCGGACACAGTGAAACACGATCGTCGGACGGGACCTCTGTACGAGGTCCCGATCATGTGATCACTGATTGGCCAATCAGTGATCACATGCAAAGTAGTAAGCAAGATGTCACTTCTGACATCATTGCTTACTATGTGTGAAATCTGTGAATGATCACAGAGGTCACATGGTACAAGGCTATTCACAAAAGCCTTGTACCATGTGACAAGCTGTGACCAATCACAGCTCACTCAGTTCTCCTCAATGAGTGCAAGAATGCACACAGAGAGAAAGAGAAATGATTGCTTTTACATCCTATATGGGTGTAAAAGCAATCAGTGTAAAAAAAAAAAAAAAAAATCTTCATCACCCCTCACAAGTAGTACAGTATCACCATGGTGACACTGTACTGCTAGGGTGACAGTATGTTAAAAAAAAAATAAAAAAAAAATAATATAAAAAAATAAAATAAAAATGTAAAAAAAAATGTTTAAAAATTATAATTTTTGCTTATAAACTAATTTGGATTTTTTTTTTTTTTTACTAAAAAGATAACGGAATAAATTTTGGCTAAGATTTATGATGAAATATTATTTATTTGCAAAATTTTATAAAAAAAACACTTTTTTTCAAAATTTTTGGACATTTCATTTACATAGCAAAAAAAATACAAATCCCAGTGGTGAATAAATACCACCAAAATAAAGCTTTATCTATCTCAAAAAAATGGTAAAAAATTCATTTGGGTACAGTGTTGCATGACCGCGCAATTGTCATTCAAAGTGTGATAGCGCTAAAAGCTGAAAATTGCCCTGGTCAGGAAGGGGGTAAAAGTGTCCGGTCTGGAAGTGGTTAAAGGCCCTTATGGGTCATCAGTATAGTGTTATGGAGGAGGTCTGGTGCTAGAATTATTGCTCTCATTCTGGCATGCGCAGCGATATGTAACATGTGTATCGCAATCCACGTTTTCATGCATAGGCGCCCCGGCGTTTGCTTTTACTTTTGTGTATATGTGGGGGTGGGCCTCCAAATTTTTGCTTGGGTGCAACTTTGATTGTTTTACTATTAAAAAAAAAATTCTATTTAACCTTTTTTTTTCATCACATGGGGACAAAAAGTCCCTTATGTGATGATTTTTTGGTGAAAGGTTCTCTTTAATGAGACATGCAGGGTCTAAAAGACCCTGCATGTCTCCCCTGTTCTCCACTGAATGTAATACAGTGCACATCGTACTACATTACATCTCCGGGAATCTGTGAATGGGGACCTGGAAGTGACATCAAACGTCACTTCCACTACAGGACAAGAAGGGGAGGGGAGTGGAATTTATACAAAACAACACAAATTATAAACACAACATCAAAGAGTCCATATAATTATTTCTGCTTCCAAATGAAGTCTGTAAAGTTTTCATTGCTTCCAACTACTGGCGCAATACATGTTTCCAATAATCTGCACATTACATATCACTCGTGCACAGCATGCAAATCAGCTCCCATGACCAGTATATGCTTACCTCCAGTCTTTGCCCCCAATCATAAATCAAGGTCAAACTCGATTTTGGGCTATGCACCGGATGACTCCTAGGGATGTTCCTTCTCTCCTCTGCTCTTCCCAAACACAGACATTCACTCATGCAAAAAGAATTGGGACCAATGGTGCTCTCCATACATTTAAAACCATTTAGTATTATTCTGTAAAGATAGCACTCACAAGAAAGTTCACACAAAGTGCTATGTTCAACCCATTACATATATCTGGGCAGCTTCCCTCTCGCCACAGACTCTGCCAACCTCAAGATGGCCGCCATATGATGTTACTGATATGGCTCTGCCCCTATACACTTTCTCAGTAGGATCGGAGTGTGCCAGCTATACGCACTTTTATACCCTCTCCATTGCCACCATGGAAACCACAGCGCTCATTTTTATATAACCAGAAATGATGTCACAGTATATCTGATTGGACCGGAAGTGACACCACAGGAGGTTGTTTTAGTCCCTCTGACCCCATATAAGGCATTAAAGTCTTCCATCTCTCTACAGACACCTGAAATGATAGGTCAACGTGCCGAATAATAACAAAAATCACCCGGACAGGTACAATTAGGTCTCCAGCGGCATCCACCTAACTAAATGGGCTGAATAAATGACATAACCAACTTAAATATACACTAAATCCATGTCTAAATCAAATAGCTCATGTATATATAGGTATACTGCACATCTTATACACATATTACCATTTGTTATACATTATAAATAAGTAAATATATACAAAACATATTTAAAACCATATATCATTAAAATAATAAAAATTCAAAATCAGTCAACTAACACCCACCGACTACAATGTCTAAATTACACATTTACCCTCAAAATACTTTCCTTCTATGCTATCTACTTTGCTAGTTAGAATTGTGCATCACTTATAAGGCAGTTTAGATCGAAATCTATATTTAATCCATTAGGGGACAACACCTTAGTTTTATATATCCAATACGATTCCCTACAACTCATCTGCCTGATATAATGCCCCTCTGTATTTGTCCTGTTTACTGTTATTATCAAATGTGAAAGTGAAAGTAAATCCCAAATTTTGGGCTGCCACCAGAGCAAGATTGGAGGGGAAATCTTATGAGGACACTAGTTCTGGTGGAATTCTCTCTCTCTTCCTGATTTGGCTATGGTACAGGAAGTGAAGGGAAAGGGCCCCAATGGAACAAAGATGGCAAAAAAATGACAAAGGTTATAACCTTCCCTTGCTGTATCGGAAATAATGAAAAAAAAAAGTTGAAGTTCAACTTTAAGGGTTTAAGTGTTTCTCTTTTTTTAGTTTTAGGTCATAGAAGAAATAGGGAAAACCCTGTCATTTTTTTTCTGCATTATGGTATTAAGGGAGAAAGCCTAAAAAAAGAAAACTAATGGAGTCATCACATCTAAGAATTGGTAAACTGCAATATATTAAATGTTTGCTTTTAAGTTTAATACCGCATTATTATTATTATTATTATTATACAGTATTTATATAGCGCCAAAGGGTATGCTCAGCGCTGTACAGTGGCAAGGGGGACAGAACATGAAACAAAACCGTAACAATACAATACACGAGGGGTTTGAGGGCCCTGCTCTTTCGAGCTTACAATCTAGGCATTAAGTGCATCATGCCCAAAGATCGCCGCACTCATGGATGAGTGAGTAGTAGTTTTGGGTAAACTAACTCTTTAAAACCAGTAATACAGAAAGCGAACTTCTACTTTTGGAAATAAATATCCACCCGATGTTCATCACATAGTATTAAAATGAAACTTAATCTTTCTATGTCTATTCACCTAATCATCACACTATCTTTTTATCTTCAAATATCTGCAACATTTACCATAAACTAAATGGATTTCACCTGTTATACTGTTTTGCAGTAAATGTAATCCCTTAGCAAAGAGTTTCTGAATATTGTAATACATAAAAAGAGAATTTAAGAAGCTAATCTAATGCTTATTTAATAGTATCAGCTGAGAAAATGTTAAGGGAATGTGCAATTTATTATTAAAAGTCCATTTTAATATGGTGCCATCTGCTTTATTATAATCCCACTACACATTGTTTAAATGTTAGGCATATCATGAAATGCGCTTTAAATATTGTACTCTTTAAATGCTGACATTCAACAGGGCGATTACAATAATACTAATATAGATGGAATAAGACATGAGACTGGACTCTCTAAGATCCTTATTTCGATTTACGGGTTTAATACGGGAGTAATATCATGGCCGTATGGAGTCTGCATATAAAAAAGCATTTCCAGGGAAGTAATTCTTTCATAATTGAATGAATAAGAACATGAATTTTTAGAAGGCCTTTGTTATTGCAGACTGAGCTTTGATCCCTGCTATGATTAATGTGTGCAAATGTGCATACACCTGTTTTTCTATATTCAAAAGGGGATTTTAAGATGAACTCTGCATGGGGCTAAATGTTTCCCTTGAATCACAGCATGATAACATAGGCTTTTCTGTGTGAATTTAAACAGGAACTGTAGTACAGTATGTGCATATTTTATTGTCAGGTTAGCCTGAAAGTCATTTTACTGTGGCTTATATAATTTATGCCATATTTTTAACCATTACGGAACTAGTCACTCTTGTAGACTTGCATTGAGAGAGAAGGACACCAAACCACAGTCATAAACAACCACAGCCACAAATTCTAAAGCCTCTTCGCACTGTACTGTACCCTACGCTCTAAAAATTAATTTTATTAATTTAGAATGGTCTTCCAACACACTGCAACTGTATAACAACTGGAGCTGCATTTTTTTTTTTGCAGCAAGCCACTATTTTAGGTACAGTTGCAAGAAAAGTATGTGAACCCTTTGGGATTACGTGGAGTTTTGCATGAATTGGGCATAAAATGTGCTCTGAACGTCATCTAAGTCACAACAATAGAAGAACACAGTCTTCTGAACATAATACTACACAAACATTAGATGTTGCCATGGTTTAATTGCACATAACATGTAAACATTCACAGTGGAGGGAGGAAAAAGTATGTGAGGACCTAGCTTAATGGCTTCTCCCAGAGCTAATTGGAGCCAGGAGTGAGCCAACCTTGACTCCAATCAGTGTGATGATATTGGATGTGTTGCTGACAGCTGTCCTGCCCTTAAAAAACACACACCTGTTTTGGGTTTACTGGTTTCAAGAAGCACTGTCTGATGTGAACCATGCCTCGCAAAAAGAGCTCTCAGAAGACCTACGATCAAGAATTGTTGACTTGCATGAAGCTGGAAAGGGTTACAAAAGTATTTCCAAAAGCCTTGATGTTCATGTGTCCACGGTAAGACAGACTGTCTACAATTGGAGAAAGTTTAGCACTGTTGCTACTCTCCCTAGGCGTGGTCGTCCTGTAAAAATGACTGCAAGAGCACAGCGCAGAATGCTGCATGAGGTAAAGAAGAATCCCAGAGTGTCAGCTAAAGACCTACAGAAATCTCTGGCACATGCTAACATTTTTGTTGACACATCTACAATAAGGAAAACATTAAACAAGAATGGAGTACATGGGAGGACACCACGGAGGAAGCCATTGCTGTCCAAAAAGAATATTGCAGCACGTTTGAAGTTTGCAAAAGAGCACCTGGATGTTCCACAGCACTGCTGGCAAAATATACTGTGGACAGATGAAACCAAGATTGAGTTGTTTGGGAAGAACACACAACACTATGTGTGGAGAAAAAAAGGCACAGCACACCAACATCAAAACCTCATCCCCACTGTAAAACATGGCGGAGGGAGCATCGTGGTTTGGGGCTGCTTTGCTGCCTCAGGGCCTGGACGGATTGTTGTCATTGATGGGAAAATGAATTCCAGAGTTTATCAAGACATTTTGCAGGAAAACGTACGACCATCTGTCTGCCAACTGAAGCTCCGCAGAGGATGGGTGATGCAACAGGACAATGACCCAAAGCATACAAGTAATTCAACAAAACAATAGCTGCAACAGCACAGAATACACCTTCTGGAGTGGCCCAGTCAGAGTCCTGACCTCAACCCGATTGAAATGCTGTGGCATGACCTTAAGAGAGCGATTCACACCAGACATCCCAAGAATATTGCTACACTGAAACAGTTTTGTGAAGAGGAGTGGTCCAAAATTACTCCAGATCGTTGTGCAGGCCTGATCTGCAACTACAGGAAACGTTTGGTTGAGGTTATTGCTGCCAAAGGAGGGTCAACCAATTATTAAGTCCAAAGGTTCACATACTTTTTCCTCCCTGCACTGTGATTGTTTACATGTTATGTGCAATTAAACCATGGCAACATCTAATGTTTGTGTAGTATTATGTTAAGCAGACTATGTTCTTCTACACAACATACCACAGACTCGACTGTACATTACTACGCATTGCAGTTTTTGGCTATGTTCATAAATGTCCAACACAGATCAGTACCTGCTGCAGTCTGTCACCTTATGACTTCCTACAAAGATGGAATGTTGCAATGTAAACACTTGGGGAGAGGTGACTAAGAAAATTCTTCCACCTGCCTGCAGCAGGCAAATTACATTTTTCTCAAGATCTGTTGTCAAAGAAAAAAAAATAATTGCCGATGTTGTGAACTTTGAAAACTACTTTCTTCACAATACCTATAGATACAGAGTGAATAAGAGTTTTACTGCCAGTTCCGAATATGTATATATTTTCGTCAGTGTTGCCAACCATAAAATGTCAGTTTTAAGTGCAAAATAGTGCAAATATAAATATTTAAGCTATAAATATATAGCTAGTGCTATTAGCAATGTGTGTACATTGTAAGAAAAGTAAAAAAGCATATTTCTCCTTTTCCATGAAGGTCAGGTTAATATAATCCAGCAGTTTTGCCACCTCATCCAACTGGAGAGATTTCCCTTCAATTTTAGTCCTATAGACAATTAGCCACAACACAGAGTTTAGGCGAAATCCCATGTGGCCACCAGGATCAATAGAATAGAGGTCACCTCAATTTCTGGTCTGGATTTAGTGGAATGGTAAACATGGCAGCTGGAGGGTGAATCTCCCCAGCTGGAGCACAGAGACATCGTTAAAAATTGACATAGAAGTTACCAAATAGACTGTAATGCTAATGCATTGTTAAACTAACAATTTGTTAAAAGAGCTTGCAGTAGTTTTCAGTTGGATAGGTGGCTCTATGTGAAGGTTTCCTCTCACCACCTGTTCCAATGAAACCTGGAACACAGTCACCCACAGTCGCACATCTGACCCTTTCTGTGACCCCGTTCTGGCGATGCTCCTGCTCTTGACTCCTCTCCAGGCTCCCCTTCAGAGACTGCAGACATGGTACAAGAGATAGTTAGAGATTGTGGACATGATGCAAGAAATGTTCAGAGATTGTGGACATAATACAAAAGATAGATAGAGATTGTGGACATGATGCAAGAAATGTTCAGAGATTGTGGACATGATACAAGAGATAGTTAGAGATTGTGGACATGATACAAGAAATGTTCAGAGATTGTGGACATGATACAAGAGATAGTTAGAGATTGTGGACATGATACAAGAAATGTTCAGAGATTGTGGACATGATACAAGAGATAGTTAGAGATTGTGGACATGATGCAAGAAATGTTCAGAGATTGTGGACATGATACAAGAGATAGTTAGAGATTGTGGACATGATACAAGAAATGTTCAGAGATTGTGGACATGATACAAGAGATAGTTAGAGATTGTGGACATGATACAAGAAATGTTCAGAGATTGTGGACATGATACAAGAGATAGTTAGAGATTGTGGACATGATGCAAGAAATGTTCAGAGATTGTGGACATGATACAAGAGATAGTTAGAGATTGTGGACATGATGCAAGAAATGTTCAGAGATTGTGGACATGATACAAGAGATAGTTAGAGATTGTGGGCATGATACAAGAGATGTTCAGAGATTGTGGACATGATATAAGAGATAGTTAGAGATTGTGGACATGATACAGGAGATGTTCAGAGATTGTGGACATGATACAGGAGATGGTTATAGGCTGCGGACATGATACAGGAGATGATTAGAGGCTGCGAATAGGATACAGGAAATGGCTAGAGGCTGCAGACAGGATACAGGAGATGGGTACAGGCTTCGGACATACTACAGGAGATACAAATCCAAAACCTCCTGTGCTCAGGGACCCAGATCAGAAGAAAGCCATTCGAATAAAATGATAAATGTTCATCCAACACTGATCATAGGTTGTGCGGCTCTAACACGAAGCTGGGGAAGCTTGATATAGACTGTAGTAGTGAACAAAAAACAAAGCGCACCAACCTTGCGCATTACCTCATTAGGCAATTCATAAATTTATCGATAAATTATACTCACAAGAGTAGCAGTAAAAAAGGGCATGTAACATCCAAAACTCGGACACACAGCCGACCAGCCGGTCTCAGCAGTAAAAAAGGGCATATAACATCCAAAACCAAACACAGGGTTAAGAAACACACGAAAGTTCCGTCCGGAAGGAAGATAAACTCTTGGTCAAGCTGACATGTTTCAAAGGGGGGTCCCTTTTTCCTCAGAGCTCTGAGGAAGAAGGGACCACCCTTCGAAACATGTCATTGGACACGACTGATCACGTGGTAAAAGGCTGCTGTGATTGGCTGGAGATCGCCGGGTGTGTGCCCCCGAGGGCACGCAGGAGGGTGCGTTCTGGGAGGATGTCATATGACGCCCTACCAGAACTGGCCGGCTGCAGTGAAGCCGTCATTCGGCTATCTGCGGTTGGCAAGTGGATAAGTCACTGATCATGACCATAACTAGCCATAACTTTCACACAAACCAGTTAATATACACTTATTGGGATTTTTTTGTTGAAAGACAAGTAGAATGTAGAATATATTTTAGCCTAAATTTATGAAGATATATGTTTTTATTTTTTTTATTGGATATGTTTCATAACAGAAAGTAGAAAATATAGTTTTATTTCAAATGTTTTTTCAAAATTTTCTGTCTTTTTTTGTTTATATAATAATAAAATTTTAAAAAAGTAGTGATCAAATACCACCAAAAGAAAGTTCTATTTGTGTGGAACACAATTATATAAATTTCAGTTGCATACAGTGTTGCATGACCATGCAATTGCCAGTTAAATTAGCACCGTGCTGAATAGCAAAAAATGCCCTGGTCATGAAGGGGGTAAAACGTTTCCGGAGATCAAGTGGTAAAAAGAAAAATTGCTATCTATACAAGATACATATGCCAGTATAGTTTTCATTACAATAAGGTATATTGTTTGTCTAGGTATTAATAGCACTTGCTTTGTTAGTTTGCCAAACAGGATACAGCATCCTGACCATTTATTCAACGTATAATTACCTTGTTTATTAACAGTCAACTCCCATAGTTAGGATTACAGTCTAGAAATTTTGTTGACAAATTTGAGTTGACTGTCAAGTTATTTCAGAGGAATAAATAAGCAGTATCATTTATTCATGGCAGTGTAAAGCATAATTGACGCATGTCAACAAACTGCTTCATATATACAGAACAGCATATGGCTAGAACAGAATTGCTAGTCTGTGCTTTCATCAAAAGTGATTCAGTGCTTTGCCATTAGGAAGAGGACATTGTTGCTGGAGCAGATCTAGGGAACTATGGCCCACAACGTGCACTAATCCTATGTCTCTCAAAAACTTAAAGCCCAATCCTGGTTTTGGGATCCTTTCCATGTGAGAATCTTAAAAAAAAAAATCTTTATATTTATGTAGTGCTACCCTTGTGATAGCTGCGGTGCTGTGGGTATCTTAAGCTTCCCTCCGCACAGCCAGGCAACAGGTATTTTCACACAGACTTGCATCCAGAGTTAGTGACCAGTCCATGAACTTGGTTTTGTTGTTTTATTAGGGGAATTCAACTTGGCTAGGGAAATAGGGATTATGGGATGCCCAATTTGACTTGAAACAACAGAAGGGGGACACTTCCTTCCTATGTATAAAGCAGATCCTGGACTGTTCTTTTCCTGAAAGCCGTCAGTCGTTGAGGATCATTAGCAGCTGCCCCTT
The DNA here is from genome assembly GCF_062004578.1 of Staurois parvus. Lineage (NCBI taxonomy): Eukaryota > Metazoa > Chordata > Amphibia > Anura > Ranidae > Staurois > Staurois parvus. Next base: position 3,751,833 of record NW_028317801.1, on the reverse strand, counting down.
ACGGATGAGAAACCAACAGTCCCTGAAAAATCACTTTAAGTCCTGTAGCTACATGCAGAGACATCTTTTCTCCCCCTACGGAGCTGCTCCTGCCTCCCCAGCCTGCAAGCACTACCAGCCCTTCTGGCTTCTCTGAAGAACTCCTGGATCAAGGATAAAAGGATTTTGCTCAATGCTGTCCTTGGAAGGCTTGCTACATGTGAAACTCAAAGGTGTGAGGGTCTTCATAGGGCTCATAGTTAATGCATGGAATGTTTTAGTTAATTTGACCATACATCACGGCTTCTTACATGATTTATGATTACTGTACTCACTCAGTTTATTCAATTAATTTTTTCCAATTTTTGATCGCCCTTTAGAAGGGTGAAGGTCTTCATAGGGCATATGTATGCACTTATTTAGTTTAACTATTATAATGTTTTGTTTTTAATTTTTGATCGCTTTTCAGAGGTGTGAAGGTCTTCATAGTGCTCACTAAGCTATAAGATTTCACCTAGCGCAGTATCCATTTGAAATAATTTGGCGGTTATTCCTTCCGGTGAGTGCTATTCCATTAGGTGGGGGGGGGGGGCATAAAGTTGAGTGGCACATTTGTAGAGATACTGAAGGATGGATATGTTTTTCACTGTACACTACATATTGGAAGAATGGATACTTTAATACATTATATTAGACATTTGGTTGGGAACTATCACACCTAAAAGGACTTTTTCCTTTCTTTATTTCTTTTCTTTCTTTTGCACTATATTTTATTTGTCCTTTGTTACATAAGAGTGTGTATATATATATATATATATATATATAAAACTAGCACTGCATCTTGTATATTAATATTTATTTTTTTAGTCTATAATATGCCTCCTAAAGCATATTTGTAGCCTCTAACAACACCTGTGGCATAATGTGAACAACAAATCACCCTCGCTACTGTGGCAGAAAACTCAAAAGTGAAAAGAAATATATATTGTGCAAAATAATGCTGCTGCTCAAGTGATATACACTAATAGTACCACAAACGTATAAACCACAGCACATAACACATTAGTATACATAAATTTATAGAAGAAATATGGTGCTGCGCTAAAACAAAAAAGAACAATCCCTGTTTTAGCACAGCACTATCTTTCATCTATAAATTTATTTTGTGGTGTGTGACGTAAATTCAATTCTGGACCAGGAACTGTTTGAATCACCAAGTCAGGGACTGAATTTCCGACACCAGCATATCAGTCCGATCGCGACAGTACCAATCACTGTTCAGCTGTCGCAATCAGGCGCCATATAACCATTTTCTGCATTTCTCTTGGATTCTACATAGGCTACAAATACAGTTTTACATGCAGGTGTAGCCTACAGTGTGTCCAATCCGAAGGAAGTATTTTCATCTCTCTGCAACTAATATTTTAGCTTTTATGAGAGATGAAATATATTCCTTTGATCTGCTGATATACTTTAGAGCTCCTAGAGAGATCGGAGCCCTCTCTTGGTCTCCCTCTGCCTCTGAAGCCAAAATGTCTAGAAGTAGGTGACAAGTTTTGTTGGCATCTAGGTGTCACCTCCAGTCTAGGGGAAGCTCTGTCCCTTCAGATGCTAATTGGTGACCATATGTCTCTGACTTACTTCTGAACACATCTCATATTAAAATGGAATGCTAAATCTACATTGTCATATTTCTACGGATCACATCTCAGCTACTCAAATCTTTACATTTACATCACATGGTGGAACACGTTTTTGGTGCTTGCTGCTCTTTGTTTTTGTTATAGTTTAGTTGTTTGGTTGCTTGTATGGCAGCGCATAAGATCTTATTATTAGTATATTATACATAAATTATGAGTTCATTTGCCCAGTGCTTCGTGTTTGTATCTTCCAATAAAAGTGTCTCCGTGCTCAAAACAATTCCAAAAATTGTGCTTGGTGTCCTCTGCCCTTATGCACTCCTCACTCACCAGATAAGTTGGACTCTTAGCTGTTTGGGCTCAAGAGTCAAAATCGCTTTTCTCTGGTGAGGTGTACTTTCGGATATTTCCAGGGTTCCTGTGCAATATTAACTGGATCCAGAGCTATTATGTAAAAAGCTCAGCTTACCGATAAATCCCACTTCCCTTGTGGCATGGCGGGCTGAGCTGACTCCAGCCTCTGTGAACAGCGAACCTCTGCTGAACAGAATCTCTTGCCGTCCGCACTCCTGGGTCATCCTCAGAGCCTTCCTCGTTGGTGTCTGGCACCCATGCTCATTCCACTCCTGAAGTCTGTAGTCTCTGGCCATCTCCTGCTGCTTGTTTGTAGTCTCTGGCCATTTCTTGTAGCATGCCCATGGGTGGAGCTTGAGAGGGTTAAATGGCAACAATGCCCATGCTCCAGGGTATTAAAAAGAATTGAAGAGGTATGTCAGAATGTAGCCAGTTTCTCCAAAATCTTTTGCATTGCCCTTTCAATATTTAAATAAATCTCTGAAATAAATCTATAACTACTTGGAGTATCTTGCTGTGCGGTGGAAGTATCTTGGCTAGCGGTGGAATCTGCAGGTGGTAGTGGGAGGCCCCAGGTCAAGCTTTTGCATTGGGGTTCACAAGCTTCAAGCTAAGCCTCTGTGCTCCACCCTATGTTAATGAGTAAGGGGTAGTCACACTTGTTACTCATTCACAAAAGAATGTAAATAAAAACACACACCAAAACCCTTTACTTAAAAACATATAACAAAAAAGGTCCCATGGTGTACATTTATCATTAATTATGTCATCCAGAAAGTTAGATCCATCGTCAATCATGATGGACGATGCCCCGCCCACAGAAATTTCCTGTTGACCCAAACACAACAATCAGCGGCTAAATGGTTAGCACTTCCGCCTGGCAGTACTAGGGTCATTGGTTCGAATCCCAATCATGGCATCACCTGCCTGGAATTTGCATGTTCTCCCTGTGCCTGCATAGGTTTCCTCCCACACTCCAAAGACATGCTGGTAGGTGAATTGGCTCCTGTGTAAATTGGCCCTAATATGTATATGTATGAATCTATGTTAGGGACCTTAGATTGTATGCCCCTTGAGGGTTAGGGACTGATGTGAATGTACAATATATATGTAAAGCACTGCGTAAATTGATGGTGCTATATAAGTACCTGAAATAAATAAAAATAAATAAATCTGCACATGGTGATCCAGTTCCCGGTGGGCTCACCGGAAAGGATAGCTCCCTAACCAGCTTCTTTGTGTCAACAAGCTGGCTGGTGATGCTGGTTGACCTCATTGACCAAATATGATCAATGATGCCACCAGGGATACCTGCTAGCTTGTTTACTATGTGAACCAAGCTGGCAGAAGGGCCAAGAAAATGTTCATTCAGTGGTGGTAGTGACACTGCCAAAAAATGAATCAATTCTAGCTGCAGCAGCAGCCACAGGTTTGGGCAGTAAAACATATCAACCTGGGCCACTTAGCCTTCCCAATTGGGGAATCTCAAACAGCTAGAATTCAGTTTGAACTCTCTGGGGATCAAAACCCAAAGTTCATCTCCACTCTCGGCACAGGTTTCCTTATAGCAGTTTCATTTACAGTAGTTGAAATGGAAATAACCACATATGATTATATTTATTACCATTATATTTGCTAACTATAGAAGAGCTAATTTTTTATAAATCTAATTTGTTTTCTTTTTTAGTTGCTTGTAAACTGAGGCCAAATTCTGAAAAAGATTCTGAATGATTAACACTTCTTGTAAGCAAGCCTAACTTCACTATTACAATGTGTGACAGTATAATTACGAACTGAAGTTAAGTTTCAGCTCATTAGCCTAAAATAAGTGCTGTGCACGTTAACTGCCTGGTGCCTACTAAATATAATTGGTGTTACTAATCCTCCTGACACATTAATGCTCCCTAATAGTGGAATGACCTAATACTTGTCACACCTTTCTCACTGTTAGTGACAAATTATTGCTTGGCAAACAGGAGGTCAGCAAGTATTAGATAAATTAGTCAGCCTCCTGTAGATCTGGTCCAGCTTCAGTGCTAGGAGAATATTGGCATTTTAAAATGCAGAAAAAAAATGCACTGGAGTATAAATATACACCATGAGCTGCAATACAGCTTTCACTTTGTTGGTTGTGGATCAGTTCCCATATACAATATACTGTATGTATATATTGTGAAACACTATATGTAAAAACTCAGCAAGCGCTTAAAATAAGGAAGCAGCTATGTACCATTAAGCAGGGCTTAAAATTTAAAGTCCTTGGCTACTAGCCAGGCCTTAAGAGTTACTTGCCAACCAGCAAACACACACAAACAGAGACACCTGTACACACACAGACATGTACACACACACACACACAGAAACATGTACACACACACACATACAGACACATGTATACACACACAGGCACGTACAGACATGCATACACACAGATACATGTACATACACAGAAATATACACACACAGACACATGTACATACACACAGACACATGTACATACATACACAGACACATATACTTACATACACACAAACACACATGTACATGCGCGTACACACAGACACATGTACACACACACATACATATACATACACGCAAACACATGTATAGATACACACATGTACATGCATACACACACACACACAAATGTACACACACACACCTTATATAAAGTTGCAGTACTTTGTTGTTCACTCACAGATCCGGGTACTGCACTCTAGGGGGAGGCAGAGAGCACTGCACACACTCCTTCCTTTGCTTTTACTGCGCTCAGCTATTGAGCAGTCTGACGGCTCCCAGTGCCAATGACAGATCCGGCCTGAGCTCCGAGCCTGCTCAGCAAGATGGCCCTGGGGGACACACTCGCCCCCACCATAATTTCCACTCGCCATTGGCGAGCATGCGAGTGGAAATTTTAAGGCCTGCCATAAAGTAACCATAAAAACCTTTAAAAGGACAGTGCAGCGCTGCACAAATATTTTATGTATTATGAAACACTGGTTGGCAGAATTGTGGATGGTGTCATCTAGGTTTCTCACCGACACACATCTAGTAGTCCTGGAGATAAATGCTTTTTTAGAGCTTTGGGTGGCAAAAATCTCCAGGGTCCTAGTTCCACATTTTACCTGTTAGCTACGCAAAGGTTTTTTTTTTATAGCTATGCTGATCCATGCTATATTCTCTCTTATATTTTTGCTGCTATGGGAGCCTGCTGGTGAGTAAAAAGGCTGACTACTGACAGAACACTAAAAAAGGTGCATGTGGTACCTGTTTTGGGGGTAATCCATTAGGGGGCACCCTGTTAGCCAGAAACTGACATAAGTTTAGTTAGTGACTTGGGCAAGCAGATGTTTTGATTGTTTTATGCTACATACTTGCTGATTAAACCCTTCTGTATTGAGCTGTATGTTTACTTGCTGAATAATAGTGCTGAAGGACAAACCTGCTTGGACTGTTCCTGGGTGTGCTTGTCTCGTGCATGGTTTATCACTGCCACTACCAGTTGAGCTATATATATATTTATGAGCTAGCAATAGTAGTAGTTAGTCATATTAAACCAGTTTTCTTTTTTAGTTCAACTTGTTTTTATTGAATTTTTCAAGTAAATTAACAAGAAGGTTCACAGTTATTCAGTACATACCATCCAAAGTAGTAGTTATTGATCAATTAAACAATCTTGGTCTAAGAATGAGGACCGTTAATTTGATAATATGACTACTATAAACATATATACTGAGAACCATAGGTAAATTGGGGAGGGTAAGGGGAGGGGTGGGGAAAGAAAGAGGAACAAAGAGGGTAAGAATAACATATGAACTAATCCAGTCATTGGATCCAGGTTATACTCCATATATTGAGACTATCAGTTTTGGACTATACATCTAGTGTTTCTTAACCACGAAGCCCAGGATTTACGGAATTTGTGGTTGGGAGAGTGTGTGACTAAGAATATTCTTTCCATGTTGTTTAAATCTTGGATCCAGTCATATTTTTTTTTTAAACACTTCAATACAACATACTTTCACCCCCTTCCTGCTCATTTTTCAGCTTTCAGCACTCTCACACTTTGAATGACAATTGCTCAGTCATGCAACACTGTACCCAAATTACATTTTTATGATTTTATACAGATAACACTTTTTTGGGTGGTATTTAATCACCACTGTGTTTTTATTTTTTGGTATATAAAAAAACAATTGCTGGAAATGTTGAGCCCCCTCTCATTGTTCTTTGTTGCTGTTATATCATTTTGCAAATAATCTTTCTTCATACATTAGGCCATTTATTTTGTAAAAATAACCCAAATCAGTGTATAATATTTAGTTTGTAGGAAAGTTATGGAGACTACATACAGTATATATTCCACTTCACCTCCAAGCTACTTCTGGCACTTGTTGTTTACATATTAAAATCTGTATTTTTGCTATAAAATGTCTTAGAACCCCCAAGCATTATATATTTTTTAAAGCAGAGGCCCTAGAGAATAAATTGGTGGTTTTTGCTTTTTTTTTAATGTTACACAGTATTTGTGCAGCATTTTTTCAAATGCAATTTTTTTTGGGAAAAATAATCTTTTTTGAATTTTAGTGCAAAAAAACAGAATACATTATCCACTTTTTTGTAAAATATAACATATGATGTTATGCCGAGTAAATAGATACCAAGCATGTCATACTTTAAAATTGGGAACGCCTGTGCAACCGTGACAAATGATGTAAATTTTACTATTCATAGGCAACGCTTTCAAAGCCTTTACAGTTCACCACTTTAGACTTACAGAGGAGTTCTGGTGCTAGAATTACTGCCCAGCTGCGGCGATTCCTCACATGTGTGGGATGATTGCTGTTTGTGTACTGGCGGGACCAACACATGCTTTCGCCTTTGAGCGAGGACGGGGTGACGAGGGCACTTTAATTTTTTTTTTGTAATTCATTTTATTTTTTCTAAATTCTACACTGTTGCTTTAATTTTTTTAATCATTTTTTATTGCTGTCACAAAGAATGCAAACATTTCTTGTGACAGCAATAGACACGACAGATACTCTTTATGGAGGGATCTATAAGACTTGAAATCCCTCATCTGCACTTGAAAGCATTCAAAACACCAAGATCAGTTTTTTTTTTAAAGCTTTCAGATTTTTAAAAATGGTGCCGATAGTTTCTGAGTAAACCGTAAGTGATCTCAGGTCATCGCTTCCAGTTTACTATAAGGGAGAGCTGATCAAAGTCAGTCTTGGCTTCGTTCGGCTGTCCGGCCAGCCAGGAGAGTCGCAGAAGGAGGTTGGAGGGAAGGAGATCCCAAGAGAGCCTCAGAAGGTGGCAGGAGGAAGGAGACCACCCTTCCCGCTGGTTGTAGAAGCAATTGAGCGGCTAGTTAGCCACTCCAATTGCTTATACAAGAGAGCTGACCGCTGGCTGTAAAAATGGCACCACTCCGGTATAACCACTGAACGTCCATTGATGTATGGGTATGTCGCTGGTCCGGAAGTCAATATTTAAAAATTAATTGGTCCTGACATACTGACTGCCTATCTCATTTAATGAGGCCCTAAAATGCCAGGACAGTACAAATACTTCCCAAATTACCTCTTTTTGGAAAGTAGACAGTCTGATGTATTTAGTAAGAGGCATGGTGAGTTTTTTGAAGATGTAATTTTTTGTTCCAATTTTTTTGGAAAATGAAGACATAAAAAGAAATATTTTTTTTTCACAATTTTTTTTCACATACTGTCACAAGAGCAGTACAATGTCATCATATGACGTGGTGGTGACCAGGGATACTGACTGGTGAAAATATGTAAACATTATTATTCTTTTCAATTTTTTAAACATTTTTTTCTTTTTTTTTTACAATGACCAGAGCGGCATGGTGTTACCATAGTGACACTATACCACTCTGGGAAAGTGATCAGGATTATTTTATAGTATGATTGCTTATAACAGTGATGGTCAGTTTTCTGTTATAAGCAATCATTTTTATGGATGTCATCCATTTATTGGCATTGTGTAATATTGTGATAGCTGTGATTGGCCACAGCTATCACATTGTACAGATGTGCTGTGATTAGCTCTGTCTATATCATGTGATCACTGTGGCCAGTCACAGAGATCATCACAATAGTACACAATGAATGGCTATGAATGAAAGCCATTTCTTGTGCACAACTATCCTGTGATCTCTATGATTGGTCACAGCAATAACATGGTACCGGGGCCACAGAACACAGGGGGTGACAGGCTGCACTGCAGCACAGCCCCTAGAGTGCTCACAAGTTGTGCAACTGGGATGAAGTTATAACATGTCCATGTTATGTGAATAACAGGGCTCCTGCTTGGCTGTCATCTGTATGTAGGCTGGGTAGGAGGTAGTTAATGTTGAATGTTGTTTCATAGCTTCAACACTTCTTCCGTTCCAATGAGTGCCAGGAAGATACCGCTCATTTATATGCACGTAGGTAGCCTAGACATCTTAAAGTTGATTTCCAGGTATATTTTTGCATAGTTACATTGGTCTTCCACATATAATGTAATTTTAACATCTCAACCCCTGTGGTTTGACAATAATTCAGACCTTTAGCCATGCAAATCAAGGAATAAATAACTATTAAGACTTCCTGACACCAAGGGTGGGATTATGTTACTAGAACAGGGTGGTCCCATAACTATTTACACTTCCCATCCTGTTCTTGGACAGTCAACATCTACAGATCCCATGGTGATTAGATTAAAGTTGAATTCCAGGTATGGCTAATTTTGCATAGTCTAGCTTGGACCAATGTAGCTATGTATGGCCTGTGGAAAGATTGAAATTACTGTAGTAGGCACTGGTACAAAAGTGTCTGCCGCTGATTCCTTGCTGAGTGACTGCCCTTCTGCTTAGAGAACACAGTAGGTTGCTCAATCAACCTGGGCACCATTTTAGAGAACACTCTGCATTCTCTCAATAAATGCAAAGCATTTTCTGATTGGATGAGGTAAAGAGGCGGGGCAGTGACATTGCGATCTTTAACTCGTCCAATACAAAGTGTTTTCTGAATGGCACCTGTGCCGAGTGAGTGACCTGCTATATTCACAAAGCAGAATTGCAATTGCTCAGAATGGGACCTGCAAGCATTGGATTCACTCAGCTTCATCTTTTATATTGAATCTGCATTTCTATAAACCACAACGCACGCTAACGCATTACTGGGAACTGTGGTATGTTGTTAACAAAATAGTGCTTGCACCTTTTTTGGTCCATTTTGGTGCTTTAGGAAGCCAATTTAAATGAATTGCCTACCTTAACGCAATGCATAGCATAAATGCATTCATGTGTTCATGACGTTTCACTTTTATATTACAGACCAGGCATTGACGTTGTAGAGCTTCAATATTACAAAACAAATGCTTGCTTTTTTATGCTCATGTGAACAGTATTTTAAATGAAAAAACAACTTATATATGTAAGTACAAGGATTTTTAGGCTTCACACAAATGGCCATACAGGGGTTGCACAGCATGCAGAGCCTGCACATTCGCTCTCTGGTGATAACGCAGGCTCTGCATGCTGTATGGCCCCTGTACAGCTGTATGCATGAAGACATAAGCATCATTTCTGCAACATTTATTTTTTGTAGTTGTACTTTAAGGTGTGTTTTTCATCCATCTGTGTGGTTAGTGTATTCAATGTGTGGAAATGCATTCCAAAACACATCCATAATGCATTCTAAACACATGTGTTGCGCAGGTAATTTGTAATGCATTTGGCAAATGTATTGTGAGAAACGAAATTGCATGCTTGAAGCTAAACTGTATAAAGTACGTAAATGTACTGCAAAACATACATATGGCTACGTATTTGCATGCTTTCTGAATACACATTGGTGTTCACACACATTACATTCATTTTTCCTTAAGTAAATCATTTCTGACAGGCTACTACTTACAGGAAAAAAGACTTTTAAGATTTTGTTTGGACATCAGATAATTGCAATACGATGTTTCTTGCCAAACCCACAACCATATACATTCAGCAAGTTGGAATTATTTATATTTCCCTTTATAGAAGTGTGTGTTTCTTCAAAAAACATCAGCAAAACTGAATGATGGTGAAAGACATGGAAAAACATAATATAGAAAGGAAAAAAAATCTGCTTGTTCCTAGAACATTGTGGAGAACTGAGAACATTCCATTGTGCACTCATGCAGATTCCAAACTGAGTTAAACACAGGGCATGCCACAAGCAGAAGCAGAGCAGCAGCAAACTGCTGATATAGCGACACAGCTCACACATGAGAAGCATTGTCTGTGGCTCTGCAGTCACAAGGCGTGTGCAAAACTGTTGACTCCATTTTTATTTTTGAAGTATTAGGCCTTCCTTACATCCATAGATGCATATCCTTTTTTTTTTTCCCTTCCTGTGGGACAGCGTGGTTTATATACACAAATGTGGAAGTTAGACACATTATGAAGACTGCACTAGCCATAATCACATTCATCTGTGTTTCGTTTTTTTTGGTTTTGTATGTGGCGCAGACTTTTCATTGTTATTTGTGGGCTACTTTACATTTTGCTTTCTTTAAAACAATGTAGCGGCATGCTGGCAACAAAAGGCAGCTACAAGAACATATGGTAAACAGATACAGTGGGGATCGAAAGTTTGGGCACCCCAGCTAAAAATTTGTATTAATGTGCATAAAGAAGCCAAGGAAAGATGGAAAAATCTCCAAAAGGCATCAAATTACAGATTAGACATTCTTATAATATGTCAACAAAAGTTAGATTTTATTTCCATCATTTACACTTTCAAAATAACAGAAAACAAAAAATTGGCATCTGCAAATGTTTGGGCACCGTGCAGAAACGTCACGTCGCCGGTGCAACGTGGAGGTCCGGCGGCCGTCTTGGATGCTGGAGGGTCAGTCACTTGCACCTATCTATGCTGTTGCACTTTACATGCTGATTTTACCTATTTAATATTTGTTTTGGCTACTTAATAAACGAGTACTTTAATTACTACGCTATGGATACTTTCCTTGGTCTCCCTTGAGGAGCTTTAATATTTCTAGAGCCCTGCTGTGATCTATCCACCAGACCTAGAGAGGGGGATTTCCTGTAATCCAGGAACCTTCACCCGCAGATCCCTTAAAGGGGACCTGTGGCACAGCGGATCCAGTTCCATCCTATGAGGGCAGTACTTCACCATAAGTTCCAGTCCAGTCATTGACCAGAGAAGAGAGATATTCATAAGATTTATATACATCGAGTATTTCAAATACGCTTCTGGTTAGTGCGCATTTGTATCATATGAACGGGGAGCACCATCACAGGACTGGAATTTGATGTGTTTTCACTACCAACTTTATTTGTCACTGACTGATTGATACTCACCATTATTTACTGCGTTACTTATCAGGCATCTTTTATTGACTATCAGCGCTGCATATTATTGTTTACATGAGAAGCATTGTCTGTGGCTCTGCAGTCACAAGGCGTGCACAAAACTGTTGACTCCAAGTTTATTTTTGAAGTATTATGCCTTCCTTACATCCATAGATGCATGTTCTTTTTTTGTTTCCCTTCCTGTGGGACAACTGCACAGCGTGGTCTATATACACAAATGTGGAAGTTAGACACATTATGAAGACTGCACTAGCTGTAATCACATTCATCTGTGTTTTGTTTTTTTTTTGGTTTTGTATGTGGCGCAGATTTTTTATTGTTATTTGTGGACTACTTTACATTTTGCTTTCTTTAAAACAATGTAGCGGCATGCTGGAAACAAAAGGCAGCTACAAGAACATATGGTAAACAGATACTGTATTTGAACACCCTAAGCTAAAAAAAAAATCCTTTTCAACATAACCCTTTGGCGCCGACTGCCTCCCGACCTCGCCCCCTCGGTTCTAAAAGCCGGGAAGCAGAAGTGAGCCTTCAGGTCATGTGACCTCTGTGATTGGCTGTTTCATCAGTCACATGATCAGATCCCGATTGCATCAGGAGCTTACTGATTACTGCCGGCTACCGTGCTGGGAGTGTGCAGAGCCAGGGAGTGCACTCTCAGCATGGTAAATAGTTTTAAAAGGGCTGCATATATGCAGCCACTCACCATTAAGGCCCATATATATACACCATATTGCCAAAAGTATTGGGACACCTCTCCAAATCATTGGATTCGGGTGTTCCAATCACCTCCATGGCCACAGGTGTATAAAATCAAGCACCTGGGCATGCAGACTGCTTCTACAAGCATTTGTGAAAGAATGGTTCGCTCTCAGGAGCTCAGTGAATTCAATAGTAGTACCATGATAGGTTCCCACCTGTGCAATAAGTCCATACATGAAATTTCCTGGCTACTAAACATTCCACGGTCAACTGTTAGTGGTATTATAACAAAGTGGAAGCAACTGGAAACAGCAGCAACTCAGCCACGTAGTGGTAGGCCATGAAAGATGACAGAGCGGGGTCAGAGCGGGGTCAGTGCATGCTGAAGTGCACAGTGCGCAGAAGTCGCCAACTGTCTGCAGAGTCAATAGCTAAAGACCTCCAAACTTCATGTGGCCTTCAGATTAGCACAACAACAGGGTGTAGAGAGCTTCATGGAATGGGTTTCCATGGTCGAGCAGCTGCATCCAAGCATTACATTACCAAGTGCAATGCAAAGCATCGGATGCAGTGGTGTAAAGCACGCCACCACTGGACTCTAGAGCAGTAGAGACGTGTTCTCTGGAGTGATGAATCACGCTTCTCTGATTCGATCCATTATGCTCCCCAATCCACTGATCAGATCCATCCTGCGGTGATCGTTGGCATGCAACCTATATCTAGTGACACCGGACCCGCTCCACGAAAAAGGTAAGTTGTAAAGCAAGCCGACGATCCCCGCAGGATGGATCGGATCTGCGGATTGGGGAGCATAATGGATCAGACTCTGATCCATTATGCTCAATCCGCAGATCCGATCCATCGTGCAGGGATCATCATCTTGCTTTACAACTTACCTTTTTGTGGAGCGGGTCCGGTGTCACCCCATGCGATAGGTGTCACCCGGTGCGGTTCGCACCCCCGCACCTGCCTCGGGATGCCACTGGTGTCAGGAGTGATATGGATGGAGGTGAGGACAGGGTGTGTGTTTACCATAATATGATTCTAGCAACTGTTTATCACTACTCAGGAGTGATATGGACCGAGTTTTGAGCAATGGGTAATGTGCTACTAGCAATTGTTTATTCATTCTTAAAAGAGCAAAATGGTAGATGGTGAGCATTTCTTATTTTAGGATTGTGAGTTGTTTGGTTTGCAGTAAAAGTTGTTTCTTTTGCATTTCAAGATTTAGATAAATCATTAAGGGCCCACTCACATACAGTTGCAAGAAAAAGTATGTGAACCCCTTGGGATTACGTGGAGTTTTGCATGAATTGGGCATAAAATGTGCTCTGAACGTCATCTAAGTCACAACAATAGAAGAACACAGTCTGCTAAACATAATACTACACAAACATTAGATGTTGCCATGGTTTAATTGCACATAACATGTAAACATTCACAGTGCAGGGAGGAAAAAGTATGTGAGGCCCTAGCTTAATGACTTCTCCCAGAGCTAATTGGAGCCAGGAGTGAGCCAACCTTGACTCCAATCAGTGTGATGATATTGGATGTGTTGCTGACAGCTGTCCTGCCCTTTAAAAAACACACACCTGTTTTGGGTTTACTGGTTTCAAGAAGCACTGTCTGATGTGAACCATGCCTCACAGAAAAGAGCTCTCAGAAGACCTACGATCAAGAATTGTTGACTTGCATGAAGCTGGAAAGGGTTACAAAAGTATCTCCAAAAGCCTTGATGTTCATGTGTCCAAGGTAAGACAGACTGTCTACAAATGGAGAAAGTTTAGCACTGTTGCTACTCTCCCTAGGCGTGGTCGTCCTGTAAAAATGACTGCAAGAGCACAGCGCAGAATGCTGCATGAGGTAAAGAAGAATCCCAGAGTGTCAGCTAAAGACCTACAGAAATCTCTGGCACATGCTAACATTTTTGTTGACACATCTACAATAAGGAAAACATTAAACAAGAATGGAGTACATGGGAGGACACCACGGAGGAAGCCATTGCTGTCCAAAAAGAATATTGCAGCACGTTTGAAGTTTGCAAAAGAGCACCTGGATGTTCCACAGCACTACTGGCAAAATATACTTTGGACAGATGAAACCAAGATTGAGTTGTTTGGGAAGAACACACAACACTATGTGTGGAGAAAAAAAGGCACGGCACACCAACATCAAAACCTCATCCCCACTGTAAAACATGGCGGAGGGAGCATCATGGTTTGGGGCTGCTTTGCTGCCTCAGGGCCTGGACGGATTGTTGTCATTGATGGGAAAATAAATTCCAGAGTTTATCAAGACATTTTGCAGGAAAACGTACAACCATCTGTCCGACCACTGAAGCTCCGCAGAGGATGGGTGATGCAACAGGACAATGACCCAAAGCATACAAGTAATTGAACAAAACAATGGCTGCAACAGCACAGAATACGCCTTCTGGAGTGGCCCAGTCAGAGTCCTGACCTCAACCCGATTGAAATGCTGTGGCATGACCTTAAGAGAGCGATTCACACCAGACATCCCAAGAATATTGCTACACTGAAACAGTTTTGTGAAGAGGAGTGGTCCAAAATTACTCCAGATCGTTGTGCGGGTCTGATCTGCAACTACAGGAAACGTTTGGTTGAGGTTATTGCTGCCAAAGGAGGGTCAACCAGTTATTAAGTCCAAAGGTTCACATACTTTTTCCTCCCTGCACTGTGAATGTTTACATGTTATGTGCAATTAAACCATGGCAACATCTAATGTTTGTGTAGTATTATGTTCAGCAGACTGTGTTCTTCTATTGTTGTGACTTAGATGACATTCAGAGCACATTTTATGCCCAATTCATGCAAAACTCCACATAATCCCAAGGGGTTCACATACTTTTTCTTGCAACTGTATATGCACACATATTCTGATAGGTGATTTGGGTGGACTTACTCTTTAAGATTATTGAAAAGGTTTGACATTATAACAGAAATGTAATACCTTCATGTACAGTATGCAGTATCTGCATCACACAGACATGCTCTGTGAGAATTGCAAATATGTGTAGGCTAGTACATCTTCGTGGTGCAGTTCCTTCACTATATCCATTAGAGGGCAGACTTGTTCTAACATTTGTTCCCTTCAACTTTTGATTGCTTTGTTTTCAGTAAGTACACAATGATGAGGATTATAAAAAAAACAATGATGAAAAACACAATAACTATACTTGTTTAACCACTTGCCCTCCTGAGGATTTACCCCCCCCCCTTCCTGACCAGGCTATTTTTTGCGTTACGGCACTGCGTTACTTTAACTGACATTTACTCAGTCATGTAATGCTACACCTAAATGAAATATACATACTTATTTTTCCACAAATTGAGCTTTCTTTCGGTGATATTTGATGGCCTGTACGGTTTTTATTTCTTGCGCTATAAAAAAAAAGGCCGACAATTTTGTGAAAAAAAAAAACAATATTTTTGACTTTTTGCTATTAAACATGTCCAGTAAAAAATTAAAAAATCAAATTTCGTCATAAATTTAGGCCACAATGTATTCTGCTACATGTCTTTGGTGTAAAAAATCCCAAAACATGTAAATTAAGTGGTTTACGTGAACGTTATAGCGTTTACAAATGGCGGTATGTATGTACAGTTGCAAGAAAAAGTATGTGAACCCCTTGGGATTATGTGGAGTTTTGCATGAATTGGGCATAAAATGTGCTCTGAATGTCATCTAAGTCACAACAATAGAAGAACACAGTCTGCTGAACATAATACTACACAAACATTAGATGTTGCCATGGTTTAATTGCACATAACATGTAAACATTCACAGTGCAGGGAGGAAAAAGTATGTGAACCTTTGGACTTAATAACTGGTTGACCCTCCTTTGGCAGCAATAACCTCAACCAAACGTTTCCTGTAGTTGCAGATCAGACCCGCACAACGATCTGGAGTAATTTTGGACCACTCCTCTTCACAAAACTGTTTCAGTGTAGCAATATTCTTGGGATGTCTGGTGTGAATCGCTCTCTTAAGGTCATGCCACAGCATTTCAATCGGGTTGAGGTCAGGACTCTGACTGGGCCACTCCAGAAGGCGTATTCTGTGCTGTTGCAGCCATTGTTTTGTTGAATTACTTGTATGCTTTGGGTCATTGTCCTGTTGCATCACCCATCCTCTGCGGAGCTTCAGTGGTCGGACAGATGGTTGTACGTTTTCCTGCAAAATGTCTTGATAAACTCTGGAATTTATTTTCCCATCAATGACAACAATCCGTCCAGGCCCTGAGGCAGCAAAGCAGCCCCAAACCATGATGCTCCCTCCGCCATGTTTTACAGTGGGGATGAGGTTTTGATGTTGGTGTGCCGTGCCTTTTTTTCTCCACACATAGTGTTGTGTGTTCTTCCCAAACAACTCAATCTTGGTTTCATCTGTCCAAAGTATATTTTGCCAGTAGTGCTGTGGAACATCCAGGTGCTCTTTTGCAAACTTCAAACGTGCTGCAATATTCTTTTTGGACAGCAATGGCTTCCTCCGTGGTGTCCTCCCATGTACTCCATTCTTGTTTAATGTTTTCCTTATTGTAGATGTGTCAACAAAAATGTTAGCATGTGCCAGAGATTTCTGTAGGTCTTTAGCTGACACTCTGGGATTCTTCTTTACCTCATGCAGCATTCTGCGCTGTGCTCTTGCAGTCATTTTTACAGGACGACCACGCCTAGGGAGAGTAGCAACAGTGCTAAACTTTCTCCATTTGTAGACAGTCTGTCTTACCTTGGACACATGAACATCAAGGCTTTTGGAGATACTTTTGTAACCCTTTCCAGCTTCATGCAAGTCAACAATTCTTGATCGTAGGTCTTCTGAGAGCTCTTTTCTGTGAGGCATGGTTCACATCAGACAGTGCTTCTTGAAACCAGTAAACCCAAAACAGGTGTGTGTTTTTTAAAGGGCAGGACAGCTGTCAGCAACACATCCAATATCATCACACTGATTGGAGTCAAGGTTGGCTCACTCCTGGCTCCAATTAGCTCTGGGAGAAGTCATTAAGCTAGGGCCTCACATACTTTTTCCTCCCTGCACTGTGAATGTTTACATGTTATGTGCAATTAAACCATGGCAACATCTAATGTTTGTGTAGTATTATGTTTAGCAGACTGTGTTCTTCTATTGTTGTGACTTAGATGACGTTCAGAGCACATTTTATGCCCAATTCATGCAAAACTCCACGTAATCCCAAGGGGTTCACATACTTTTTCTTGCAACTGTATGTGTATATATACTGTATATATATGTATGTATATATATATATATATATATACTGGAATTTTTTTAATTGTTTTTTTAATTTTTACTAGTAATGACAGCAATCAGCGACTTATAGCATTACTGCAGGACTGCGGTGGGCATTCTGACACTGGGGTGGGGAAATGATTTGTTGTCACTGACATCCCCAGTGACACCAATACAGTGATCAGTGCTAAAAAAAACACTGACACTGTACTAATGGCACTGGGCAGGAAGGGGTTAACATGAGAGGTAATCAAAGAGTTAACTGTGTGCTGGGCGTGTTTTACTATGGGGCCATGTGTTTGTGCTTCACTGTAAGCACACTGCTTTGTATGGCTGTGCACAGCAATGCAAAGCAGTGTGTATGAGCTGACAGGGAGGAGAACTGTTTTGTTTACAAACTGTTCTCCTCCCTATCGGAGATCCTCAGCAATCACTAGGCGCCGGCGAGTAATCACGCCGGGATAAGGTGATTGACATCCTTGGCCGTGAATGGGTCACTCTCAGGAGCTCAGTGAATTCAAGCATGATAGGTTGCCACCTGTGCAATAAGTTCATCCATGAAATTTCCTTGCAACTAAATATTCTACGGTCAACTGTTAGTGGTATTATAACAAAGTGGAAGTAACTGGGAACAACAGCAACTCAGCCATGAAGTGGTAGGCCACAGAAAATGACAGAGCCGGGTCAGTGCATGCTGAAGTGCACAGTGCGCAGAAGTCACCAACTGTCTGCAGAGTCAGTAGCTAAAGACCTCCAACTTCATGTGGCCTTCAGATTAGCACAACAGTGCATAGAGAGCTTCATGGAATGGGTTTCCATGGCTGAGCAGCAGCATCCAGGCCTTACATCACCAAGTGCAATAGAAAGCATTGGATGCAGTTGTGTAAAGCACCCTACCACTGGACTCTAGAGCAATGGAGACGTGTTCTCGGGAGTGATGAATCACGCTTCTCTGTCTGGCAATCCGATGGACTTGTCTGGGTTTGGGGGTTGCCAGGATAGTGGTACTTGCCAAATGTAAAGTTTGGTGGAGGGGGGATTATGGTGTGGGGTTGTTCTTCAGGGGTTGGGCTTGGCCCCTTAGTTCCACTGAAGGGAACTCTGAAGGTATCAGCATACAAAGACCTTTTGGACAATTTCATGCTCCCAACTTTGTGGGAACAATTTGGGGATGGTCCCTTCTTGTTCCAACATGACTGCGCACCAGTGCACAAAGCAAGGTTCATAAAGACATGGATGAGTGAGTTTGGGGTGGAGGAAATTGACTGGCCTGCACACAGTCCTGACCTCAACCCGATAGAACACCTTTGGGATGAATTAGAGAGGAGACTGCGAGCCGGGCCTTCTCGTCCAACATCAGTGCCTGACCTCACAAATGTACTTCTAACCCTTCACTGTTCCATCCAAAACTAACATAGAAATGTGGATTTAATTTAACTTTAAAATGACAGGTTTCCGAATGTCTATAGTGTGATCCTGGGATATGATGATGTGTTCATACACTGCTGATTGTGTCTGTTCATTATGTCTGTGCAGAATTATCCTCCTGTAAGAGGAGGACATGGGATGGGGGAGATGATAGGACTGGAAGAGAATGAGGACATGGGATGGAGGAGATGGGACTGGAGGAGAATGAGGACATGGGATGGGGGGATGAGACTGCAGAAGGAGGAGGATGTGGGATTGAGAAGGAGGAAGACATGGGATGGAAGTGATGGGACTGGAGGAGGACATGGGATGGAGAAGGACATAAGATGGATGAGATGGGACTGAAGGAGGAGAAGGACATTGGATGGAGGAGGAGGACATGGAATGTAGGAGATAGGATTGGAGGAGGAGGACATGGGATGTAAGAGGAAGAGGACTTTGGATGGAGGAGATGGGACTGCAGAAGGAGGAAGATGTGGGCTTGAGAAGGAGGAGGACATAGGATGGAGGTGATGGGACTGGAGGAGGAAGACATGGGATGGAGAAGGACATGAGATGGATTAGATGGGACTGAAGGAGGAGAAGGACATGGGATGGAGGAGGAGGACATGAGATGGAGGAGATGGGACTGCAGGAAGAAGAGGATGTGAGATGTAGGAGATGGGATTTCAGGAGAAGGAGGACGTAGGATGGAGGAGGAGTACATGGGATGCAGGAGATGGGACTGGAGGAGGAGGAGGACATGGGATGGAGGAGGACATAAGATGGAGGAGATGGGACTAAAGAAGGAGAAGGACATGAGATGGAGGAGATGGTATTGGAGGAGGAAGAGAACATGGGATGGATGAGGAGGAGAACATGGAATGGGGGAGATGATACTAGAGGAGGAAATAACATGGGATGGAAGAGGAGGAGGGCATGGGCTGGGAGAGAGAAGACTAAAAGAGGAAGACATGGGATGGGGAGAAGGGACTGGAGGAGGACATGTGATGGAGAAGTAGGTGGACATAGGATGGGACTTAGTGGGATGGCCAGTGGGCATATTCAGTGGGACGGCTAGCGGGCGACCCTGTGGAATGTTGGTGGTCAAGCCTGGGGGGCCAGGCCTAAAGCTGTCTAAGGGGCCCCTAAATTTCTGATTGCCGCCCTGGCCCTACAGAACAGACAATGCACAGTCCACGTGTTCATCTATTGCTTCTCTGCAAACAGGAAACAGGAACCTATTTTTTAGACATAGAACATAGAAAACACTGTCATCTACTGGTTGAAGAATATATCTCTACTGAACACTGACACTGATGTCGTTGTACAAAAATACATGAACACTGTATTCTAACATTACGTTAGCCCAATATGAAAAAGTGGATGATACGCTGAGAGCTTGTTCAAATTGAGTGATGAATTTTTGGTATAAATAGCAGGTTTAAGCTCCTGCTAACAATACTAATGGTGCCCAGTGGACAAAAGATGAAAAGTAGTGGTAGAAGCAAAGGGCAGTAAATTCTCCTAATAGATTTTCACAAAGTCAAGAAAGAAGTAATTAATGGGTTAATTACTTGTTCACCAGCTCCACTGTGTCTCACACCCATTTTAATTCATTGGTGGCTATCTCCCAACTGCCCTGCTCCTTCCCGGTCTTTTTTATTTATGTGGCCCCTCCTGCTTCTAGGCACTGTGGATCTTGTAGTTTCTCTTGGCTGCAAGGGTATTGGCATTGTTCCTAGCCCAAACTACATCTCCCAGCATTTATTGGTCCATGCTTGAAAGAATCACAAGGATCAAAGTCTGAATAGGCTCTATCTTGTGACAAAAAATAGGAACTACATTCAGGAAATGTTAACAATAATAAGGCATTATAAAACCTGTATAGTTCAGTAACAGCAATTCTGGTTACAGCTGCTTCTTATTTTCTCTTGCAGCTCCATTAGTGTTACTTGCTAACCCTTGTGAATCCTGCAGTGATAAAAATATATTTTGAAGCATATTGCCATATTTTTTATTACTAATCAACAGCTGGAGCCTCGTTTATTATAGTGTACAAAACCTTTTTTACGCATCCCTTTTCTATAGCCTTTTATTTGATATAAAAGGTACGCTAAATGAAAGTGGATATTTGTTTGCGCTATTTTGTCTTCTTTGTAGAATAATAATGTATTACCTTGTGTATGAATTCTGCTTTGTTAAAAAAAACTTTCTGTGAAGCCAGTAATAGCTAAAATTTCCAGTTATTATGCTTACATGTTTACACACTAATAACACATTTGTTTTATGCAGAAAATAACATAAACCAGATTAATGTGAATTTCTTTTGTGACAGGCCTTCCTTAGCGGAAACAGGAAAGTCATGTTAATGGCTGAGGATGGTACAGTCTTCTTCCTGGTGCTTCAAGCTGCTAATGGATTGCCTGAAAGCTGAGCAGCAAGTAGCACTTAAAATGGTTCTAAAGGCTGAAGGTTTTGTACTTTGAAGGTAAAAAACCTTCAGTGTGCAGCTCCCCCTGCAGCCCCCCTAATACTTACCTGAGCCCCATCTCCATCGTACGATGTGCACGAGACACAGAGATGGCTTGGGAGCGAGCATGCACATTTGCCCCAAAAGCAAGCAGCTTGCTGTGGTGGCATTTAGCAAGAGGGGGGGGGGGGGCAGAGGCATCAGTGGGGGACCCGAGAAGAGGAGAATCAGGGCTGCTCTGTTCAAAGCCATTGTACAGAGTAGGTAAGTATGACATGTTTGTTATTTTAAAGAAAAACAAGCCTTTAGAACCACTTTAACACTGAGGGGAAGTGGGGTAACATTTTTTTTTGCCATTTTATCTGTTTTTTTTTTCATGATGAGGCCCAACCTGTTGGTCTGTAAGGTCTTTCCATTGCAATGTAAAACTGTTCTCTTCATTGGAGTCTCTTGGTCAATTTACTCGATGATTCATTATTTAGAGACTGACCAGACCCCTTCTGAATGACATTTCAAATAATTTACAGTATAATGGTTGATGTTAAAGTGACTGTATTCCTGGGTTTAAAAATGTTTAGAAATGCACCAGTATAAAAAGAGAGTGTATACGTGCCTGTTTTGCCATTTGTTCATTTGATCATTGCTGTCTTCAGTTGTTGCAGAGAAATGGCATTCAATGTGTTGTGTGCCTGGTCCACCAAAACATGCAGTGGTTCCTTCTGCCTGCCCCTACATCAATACAGGCAAACTAGTGATTAAGAAATGGAAGGAAGGAACTGAGATGTGTCGATTGTGAAGGTTTTTTTTCTTTGTTTATTTTTTGTATTTTTAATGCTGTAGCTCTTAAACAGAATAAAGATTCAGATTAATGGGTGGTGGACCAGGATAATGTGAAGCCTCTTCTTCTGTAGGTGGTGCTTTGCAACTTTTTTTAATTAATTTGCAACCAGGACCGTATCTTGGAAGCAAAGGTTACAGTTTACAGATCATCTTTCTGGATGCGAACACACATGCATATATAATGCTTTTGGGTTTAATACTGGAATCACTGACTATGTGTGTAATGGCTAGTTGAATGTCTGGAATGCATTAAAGCATGACATTGTTTAAGAAGACTCAATTCTGGAGCTCTATTTTATTTTAAAATTATACATTCAAAAACAAAATGGCAGATGTGGTTTAATAGCAGCTTGCTTCATAAATTTATGGCTCAGTGGTGTTTGCTTGTTATTCTCTTTCATGCAAGCAGTCGTTCATTAGTAGCAACTTTCAATTTATTTTTATAGTACTTTCATGCAGCTTTACTACTGCACAGTGCTACCCTTAAATTGATGAAAGGTTTACTGTATCTAATATATTCCACTTGTTGTGTTGTGTGTAAGTCTTCATGGAGATAAAGCTGCTAAACAGATATCTCATAAGTCGCATATAAGCCAGTTTATTGAAAATGCATTTCAGAAACATTTTCACATTGCGTCCAAAGTAAAAGTCACAATCAAGGTCAGTTATTAATCTGTACACAAGTGTATATTGTTCCTGCTAGGGATCCCAGCCACCTTGTGACAATAAGTGTGGTAGACAATAAGCAGATGGTCCCCCTGTGCTCTAAATATGGGAAATAAACCTAATGAAAAGATAAATAGCAGCTAAACACCTGGTCCTATACCTATAGGTCAAATAATACTTAAAAATAGAAAATGGTGTAGTGCTATATAAAGACCCAATAAGTGTGACAATAAGTGCTACAAGCAACACAAGGTCTGAATGAGAGACCAAATAAAGTGACCTATATAATAAATATGGTGAGCCCAATCCCTGTAAGGGATGCAGACAGTGTGACCATTGGTACCCAATAATGGAACACAAGTCTAAATAAATGTGTATACCTGTGGAGAAATAAAAAACACACTAAGTGCTCAAAAACATCACTTAGATATTGTATACAAGACAATGGTGCGACACAGTCCAGTTAGTAAAAACAACGATGGACATTGTGCTTCACTCTTCCTGGGCAGGCAGATACCCTCAAATTGGTATTCAGCTCCTCCGCTTCTCCCGCACTTCCGCTTCCAGCTCCCTCATCCAGATGTTAGGGATGGGGGGGTGGATGGGAATGGGACTGGCTGGCTGTGGTGTTGGCTCTATAGAGAGCTGCTGGCCGGCACCGAGTGCTCTCCGCTCTCAGCTCAGACTGGCAGGGCGGCTCTCACCCTCCGAGTGATGAGGCAATCCTATAATTAAACTTAATTGTTGGGGGAAGGGCACAATGAGGCTCGGGGTGATTGAGTAACCATGGTACTATGGTACTGTGTGTCATGTGTCACAGCCCAGCTGTGTCATGTGATTAGCTGTGGCCAAATCACAGCTAAGCACAAAAAAAAAAAACCCTGAATGAATCAAGTCGTTCAGGTAAATGCTTGCTTATAGCAAAGTAATTCTTTGCTATAAGCAAATTGTGTAAAAAAAAAAAAAATACTGATCACTTCCACAAGGTAGTACTTCCACAAGTGCTGTTACTATGGTAACATTGTACTACTTTGGTCATAGTGAAATATGAAAAAAAAAATCTTAAAAAAATGAAAAGAAATGTAATAAAAAATTAAACATAATAAAAAAAATAAAAACAATTATATATATTTTTTTCATACTGTCACCAGTCAGTGTCCCTGATCACCGCCATGCCAGTTATATGATGACGCTGTGCTGCACTGGTGACAGTATGTAAAAAAAAATAGTGAAAATAATTTTTTACATTTTTTTTAATTTTCCGAAAAATTATGACAAAAAAAATACAACTTCAAAAAACTCGCTATGCCTCTTATGAAGTACGTCGGACTGTCTACTTTGCAAAAAGTCATTTGGGGGATATCTGTACTGTTCTGACATTCTTGGACCTCAAGAAATTAGATTGGCTGTCAGTACTTCAGGATTGATCAATATTCAGATCTATACCATAGTTTGGGAACTCTATAATTTCCTACAAACTAAACAATACATCCTAATTTGGGTTATTTTCACCAAAGACATGTAGCAGAATACATCTTGGCCTAAATTTATGAAGAACAATTATTTATTTGCAAACTTTTATAACAAAAACAAAGAAAAACGTGTTTTTTTTTCCAAATTTTCGGTATTTTTTTGTTAATTTAGCAAAAAATAAAAACCCCAGTGGTGATTAAATACCACTAAAAGAAAGCTCTAGTTGTGTGAAGAAAATGATAAAAGTTTAGTTTGGGTACAATGTTGTATGACCGTGCAATTGTCATTCAAAGTGTGAGAGTGCTGAAACCTGAAAAATGACCGACCCATTTTGGTTTAGTAAAAAAACAGAAAGAAAAATGTGGGTGAGGGTGGGCCAGCAAATCCTACAAATTCCTAGTTTGACAATGTGGCTATTACATATACAGAGGTGCTGTCAATTAATAAACTAGAACAGTTTCAATCTATCTAGACTCAATCTATCCAAATCCAAGCTCATAATATTTCCTCCTCATGTGGACCTTCCCCTGACTTCTCTGTCAAGATCGATGGTGCAACTATCTACCTGCCCCCGCATGCCAGGGTTCTGGGTAAAATCCTGGACTCTGAGCTCAGTTTTCGGCCCCACATCCAGTCACTATTCAAAGTTTGCTACCTCAACCTCTGCAATTTCTTCAAATATGCCCCTTCCTAACCAATGACACCACAAAGCTTCTAATTCACTCCCTGGTTATCTCTTGCCTTGACTACTGCAACTCCTTTCTCATTGGATAACCTTTACATAGGCTATCCCCCTTTCAGTCTATCATGAGTGCTGTTGCCAGACTCATCCACCTTACCAACCATTCAGCGTCTGCTATCCCTCTCTGCCAATCCCTCCACTGGCTTCTGTTTACCCAATAGATTAAATTCAAAAGACTAACATCAACTTACAAAGCCATCCACAACTCTGTCCCAGCAACATAACTAACCTTGTATCAAAATAACAGACAAATTGTTCTCTTCATAGCACCCAAAACTTCCTGTTCTCTAGCTCTCTTGTCACCTTCTTTGATGCTCACCTCAAGGACTTCTCTAGAGCCTCTAACATTTTTTGCGACTCCCTACCCCAATCTGTCCACTATCTCCTGCCTCCACCTAATATCGTACTTTTTTTTTTCTCCATCAGCTCATCCCCCACAGTTAATACCTTTTGTATCACTTGACCCTTCCTTTTAGATTGTATGTTTTAATGAGCAGTGCCCTCTGATTCCTCCTGTATTGAATTGTATTGTAACTTGTATGTCTGCCCAAACTGTTGTAAAGCACTGCGCAAACTGTAATCATTTTACATGTGCTAATGTTCTGAATGGACTAAAACTCAGTTTGTAGTTCCATTTTCTCCATGTGCTTCAGGCCTGAACTGAGGTCCAGAACACAATGGACCACTGCCTGAACACTGATGCACCCCCAAGCCATGAGTGAAGGGTGTGAAGGGTTAACTATGGGGCTAACCACCCCACTGCTGCTTAGATTGTTGTTCTGCTAGCTGAAAAATCTCTACGCAGGGTGCAATTGAGAACGCAACCATCGCATTCTGAGTTTTACATTAAGACTAGGAATTTTGATAGGAATTCAGTATTTCATTATGTTCATATAGCACACTTTTACTAGTATTAATAGAAAAAATTTAATTTCATTGCACCATTTTTGTTTACAATCCAAGTAAGTAAGAATCAACTCCTAGCTAAATCCAGTCAGTGACCATAAAGAACAATGTTCATTCATGCAAGTACTGAAAATAATGCAGTGTAAAGAATTGTTTGCAGCAACCCATTGGTAGCCTACCAGATGATGACCCTGAGTCTCCATTCATATCTGTAAATTCTGTGAATGTGCTAAAAAAACACGAATTGAGCTTGCCGGCCAGCAAATACAGGTTTTCATGTGTGGAAAAATACGAGACAAACGTGATAAAATGCGTAATAAAAACACTCAAACTCTGTGCTCGAAAAAGTTGTAGGAGCTTCTTTTGGCATGTTTGTCGCACATCTGGCATGTTTGTCGCACTATTCAAAGGGCTGCCCTCTGCGTGTCATGTAAAGAAATGTGCAAATAAAAATACATGCCTCTAGCATGCAGCCTTACTGTTTTACTTTGCTGAAATGCTAGCTTGTTTTTTGATTGTCCTCTGCACTTCATTATGAAATGAGCTTCAATCGATGTTAAACCCTAAACCAAAAATGTAATATATTGCCGCTGACCAATCATTAGATGTGATGGCTGCATTAGTTCTCTTTTTGTAACCTTTTTTTCCCCTCTGTTTTCACCTTGTAATGTGGTCAGTAACCCCAATATTAAAGTGCCCTCACTCTGGATGAAGGAGCACAGGGGCACCTTTGTACAGCAGCATAGTTAGTCTGGGGTGGAGGGGAGTATTAGATGTCCAAGTTCAATATCACTTTAAGAAACAAGGACTGTTTACTGTCTCCTGTGTGCAAGGTCTGAAGAAAATGCGTGTTGGCTGGCTATGCAGGACTATAGGAGACCCAAACTCAGCAACTCCTAAGGGGGTAGTGCTACATTTGTTCATCATAAGTAATCTATACACATCCACAAATCAACGGCCCTGTAATCTATTTTTCACTAAATAGTTTTTATAATGTGTTTTTCTGATTCCTTGTGATGTCCCCCATGAGCTCCTGAACCTCTCCTTCTCTCCTCACTTCTGTTTGTTTGAAATGCGCAGTGCATGTTAGTTGCAGTCATGTGCACTGCTCTATGCACACTACACATCCCATAGTACATAGCTCATAATCCGTAGTCTATCTAGGAAGTGGACAAGAGACTGTGACTACATTCCTACATACAGTGGGACCATGGAGAACAAATGTAGCCACCTTCTAACAAGAAGTCAGATCACAACAGCAAAAAATGGAATTTGAAGATTTGGAGGAGGCTGAGAGCATTTGAATGTACTCTTTGAGTTAAAAATACATACTTGAATAGATTATTTTAAAGGCGGATTAAAGCATCACTTTAACCACTTTACAACCACATTATAGCTGAATGATGGCTACAGCATGGTTGTCCAGTTCTGGGAGGGTGTCATATGACTTTCTCCCAGAACGCGCCCCCCCAGGTGCCCCCAGGGCATGCACTCGGCGCTGTCTTTGATCATTGTATTCTACTATGATCACATGACACGGTAAAAGGACAATCAAGCGCGGCTTTTTACCACATGATCAGCTGTGTCCAATGACACAGCTGATCACAAAGTAAATACAGTTGCTCGTTATCGTTATCAGCAGCACTTTCCTAATGCTGTCACAGCGTATGGAAAGTACCGCCAATAACCAGCAAGTGTCAGAGGACATCTGCACTGATAATCAGTGCCTTTATTATCAGTGCAGCCTCAAAAGTACCCATCAGTGCCACCCATCAGTACCCAGCAGTACCACCCATCAGTGCCATCAGTCAGTACCGCCAGTCAGTGCTGTCAGTCAGTGCTGCTAGTCAGTTCCATCTATCAGTGCCCATCATTGCCACCTACCAGTGCCCATCAGTGCTGCATATCAGTGCAGCGTTATCAGTGCCTCCTCATCAATTCCCATCAGTGCAGCCTATCAGTGCCCATCAGTGCTGCTGCTTGCAGTACGGGATGTACTGCCAAGCAGATATTCTGACAGGAAACTTCAATGAACTACCCCGATGCTCCACAGAGCCGTGGTTTTTCATTGAAAACTACAATCCCACAGCCGCTAAGGCTGTCGGGACCTGCAGTTCATTCATGGAAGTTCGTGAATGAATGATGTGGCCTTGTGGGCGGAGCTTCGCACGGCCACGCTGTTCTCAAATGTGAGAGATAGTATGGGTAGAGTTTTCCCCGTACTATCTGTCAAAGGGGGGGGGGGGGGGGCGGTGGGGTGTGGCTGCGGCTATGGGAACATGTTACATGTTCCACCTTTCCCAAAGGTGAACTTATCCTTTGAGCTAAAAAGAAAGGTGGCAGATGCTGGGGAACTGCTTATTCCAAACAATGTCAAATAGTATGACAATGAATAAAGTGAAACGTCAGCAGTTAAAAAAAGTTAAATACTTTTAAGAAATGTCTCAAATACTAGCGCCAAAAATTTCTTATGATCCGCAACATCCAATCAAAAGTCACTATTTATTAATCAAAACAGAGTAGGGTGACTGCTGCCTGGACATGTCACTACGGTACCTTGTTTATTGATTTTTACCACTGAAATTTTAATACATGGGGAGATCGTTGTAGTTCTGACAGCATGAAGTAAGTTGTGCCTCTAAAATGCTATTATTGCCTCTTTTGTGCAAATTCCTGCATGTCTTCTATATGATAGTAACAGTTTAAAAGGGAATGAAATAGAACATGACTTGATCTTAACTTTCCACTGGGTGTCAGTGTCTTCTCTAGTTTGTGTCACTGTAATTATCCTTTTTCCCCTGAACTATAGTATGAGGGCTTTGTTTCAATCAACAATAACAAAATAATGTTTTTTTGTGGCAGCTAAAAATTTAAATCATGTTAAAACTCTAAGATTGAATTTTTAGTGCATATATAAAGCCCAACTATTGGAAACCTAAAATTTGTCCCTTGCAATAGGGCTGCGCCCACACTGCAAGTGTTGGCTGCTGATTAAGTCTAGGGGAGAATAAAAACACCTCTACTTACCTGATCTTCCACTTCCCTAGCAGGCCGAGCTCCCTTACACTCTGGCAGTGGACTGTCTCTCGGCATCCTTGTGTCCAGTGCAGGGCTATAGACAGCACATTGGTCTTGATGTCATCAGAGGACCTTAGAAGAAGCTCCAGGGTCCAATTTGGTATTGCTAAGGAGCCTGCAGGAGCAAAGGATTTGATAAGTAAATCTGCTTTAGCATATCCCTTAGACAGAAATAAGCAATTCATTTTTAGGTTTCTTGGAGTTCAAACTTTAAGGGTAACTCCACTTTCCTGGGAAAACATTTTGCAAAAAAAAATTATATACAGCGTATACAATTGCAACATATTGTATCAGAATGTTATTAAAAATTACATTTCCATTTCAATGTGCAGCCCTGTAATTTACTAAAAAAAAGCAATATGGCAACAGTTGGTGTACAGAATGCCCCCAGATTTGTCATTTCCTGCTTGTGTGATTGGCTCACTGTTTTTCCCAGCAGTCTGAATTAAGATACAATTCAGATTTTGAACATCCCCTGCAAAAAAATATAATTTTTGGTGATATACTCCCAAAGGTAGATCAAAATGGATGCAGACCCTGCCACTTTCCTCATTGGCATCCTGCAAGTGCAGCAGCTGATTGATAATTATGAAATCCTGTAGAAATTCCCTCTGCACATGGTCACAGACAAACAAACAGCTACTTCTTCAGAATAGCAAAAGATAGGAATCTGCAACAAAGTTTATTAAAATTCTTACAATGTACATAGGGAAATAATGTTTCTCAACAAATGTTGAGTTACTCTTTAAAGTGGAACTTAACAAAAGAACATACATTCCACATTAATAGTTATGCCACCAAACTTAGTGTATGCTATAAATTGCCCATAGCATTGGTCCTGTTTCTTTTTTCTGGTGACCACCATTTTGTTGAAGCCCAGAGCAATCACTTCCTTACTGGAAACTCTCCCCCTCTCCTTGGTCTCAAAACTACGTGTCACATTCTTCAATTAAAATATATACATTTCTAGCCTTGATTGTATGTCTTTGCTCAGTTATATAGGAAGGCTAACAGTAGCTTTACAGTGCTGAAATTCACAGGCTGCTGATGAGGCTGAAAGGAGAGACTATATCAGGGAGATAAGATAAAACACTCTCCTTGTAAGTTTAACTCTTTTGTGTCTCCCTGGCAGCAGAGTTTTCTCCTGTCACCTCTGCTGCTTTCTTTTTTTCACCCTAATCTCTGTTCCCTGACACAGTCAGCCAGTCACAGTCATTGTCATTCTTCTTGCTTTCTTCCCCCTTCAGCAACAGTAAATCTTAAAGCTGTCAGCAGATCGGCCTCTAGTGGCTGATTTTAGGCACAGTGTAAAGAATAGAGAGCACCTGAGCATGTGCAGAGCAGGGTGAGACAGTGCATTACTGTATTTTAAACAGGCTCATGTACACGGGCGTTTGGAAAACTCTTCTGAACGGTAGAAACTGACAACATAGGTTAAAAAAACGTCAGTATAGCCAAGTTTGCATACCGCGTTTATGTGCGTTTGCATCTAGAGCGTTTTTAAAAGATAACCTCAAGAGACCTTCCCAAATGCCCAGAATGCACTGAAAAATACAAAAAAATTAACTATTTCAGACATTTTGAGAGAAATAGAGAGAGCAGAAGCAGAGAGAGCAGTATGTGTTGAGATTACCTGTCTTTTCTGGTTGTATTCACTATGGATCACATCATGAGCATAATGCAGCACGTTCTACCATTCACGCAAAACCTGGAACTGACTGCGCTGGCGTACTAGCTCCATTTGAATACATGGAAAACGCTTTGCATGCATTTCTGATGAAAAAAGGCTCTGGACAGCATCTGGATATGGAACAGTTAAAAAATACTTCTAAACGCTAACGCTTATAAACGCGGTTAGCCGCATTTACAAGCATTTGACTTTTGAAACACCAGTAAAATCTACTCCTGAACGCAAGTTTGGTGCATTCAAAAAAATGACTGTAAACTCAACTGCCTGTAAACGACGATATGTACATGGACACATAGGAAAACATTAGGGAGAGTTCAGGGGCTGCTGAAAAAAATGCAGAACAGCTCCTGAACGTCAGTTTAGCAGCTGCAGTGTACATGAGCCATAATGCTTTACATAGCTATACCTGCAGAAGAGGCCAGCCTGAATTGATCTATCAGGACTTAATTTTCTAACTAAAGTTCCACTTTAAGTACAGTGGTGGAAAAAAAAATCTGGGGAACTCATAAGGAGGGTCTAAGAAGCTCCTTATAATTCCAAATAACAAAAACACGTAAGACTGCTTGTAGAGGCGCACTGAGGTTTGGGTATCTACAGACATCTCTTTCTCCTTGCAGCTGAGCTTCCTCCCCGCTCCTGCAGCTCTCACACCTACAGTGCAGCAGCAGGGAGTTTTGTATTTGGGGGTGGAGCCTGAGGGGGATTAACATACACATGTTGCCTATCAAGTCCACTCCCCTTGTGATTCACAGCAGGCAGTAGGCGGAT
The DNA here is from genome assembly GCF_062004578.1 of Staurois parvus. Classification (NCBI taxonomy): domain Eukaryota; kingdom Metazoa; phylum Chordata; class Amphibia; order Anura; family Ranidae; genus Staurois; species Staurois parvus. The sequence continues at coordinate 3,720,465 of NW_028317801.1, read as the reverse complement.
CCTTAACCAACAGACAGACTGCTATTATCTTTAGAATCCACCGACTGCCTGCTGTCAATTACAAGGAGAGAGTATACCTGATGGGGAAATAGGGTTTCAGCTTCCACATCAAGCTCCACCCATTGCAGCTTCACAGGTTGCTAGGAGGCTATCAGCTGTAAAGCTGACAGCTTCTTTAACAACTAGTAACAGGAAGGGGGTAGCAGCAGAAAATATGCCGCTCTGCTACACTTTATACAGGAACAGGCACCCTGCCTGTCTCTGTACACCAACTTAGAATAGGTCCTAATTACTTCCAGTTTTGTTATCTACAAACTGGATGTAATAATTTTTTAATCTGGAGCATTAATTAGGAACTATGTGAACCCGGTTTACATGCAACAGGGATGTTTGAATCTGGCCCAGGCCGGATAGGAGCAGTGCAGGGGCAGGTGGCCGTATATAACGGGCCTCCCCACCACCTGCTTGTGCGCGATCCCTGGGAGCGCGCAGCACCCCGATCCGGTGCCCGCTGTATCCTCTGGACACAGTGAACCACCGATCGTTGTACGGGACCTCTGTGCGAGGGCCCGATCATGTGATCACTGATTAGCCAATCAGTGATCACATGAAGAGTAGTAAGCAAGATGTCACTTCTGACATCATTGCTTACTACATGTGAAATCTGTGAATGATCACAGAGGTCAGATGGTACAAGGCTAAAAAAAATTTAAAAATCCTCCTGCGCTATTATGTGTAACGAGCTAATAAGCAGCTAGCACTAAAATGCCACAACCTCGGCACCAATAGGGGATGCAATATGATATAAGTGCAGTACAGCGCTACAGAACATAAACAAAATGAAAACAATATACATGAAAAGCACAAATATAACACATCAATGTGCAACAGGAAAAAAACATACACTTGCATAGAGCTGACCCCTTGTGAAAAGGATCCTCAATTGAGGGATCAATAAGTGCAATCAGTGTGTGTATCCCTTGCCGAGAATAAATAGCATACAACTAGGTGTATTAAAGGATAAGATATGCGGAAACGCCATGGGCAGCCAGATAATCAATAAATGTCCATAAAATGGAAAAAACACTCCTCATGCAGGTGTGAGCAAATTCGTGCCAATCCTCAGTGTCTGGGGTGCCCGCTCACCTTCCTATAAATACAATGTGAATATGATATCAAACCAAAAAACCTTAAACCCACTCTAATTCCTAATTAGAAAAAACTTTCATCCCCTGAAAGTTTAAAATCAAATAAATTATTCCAAAAAAGAATGTTCCCTCTTTCAACAAATTTCCACCTATATTGAAGCACCAAGACCTCCCCCTTATCAGTGATAATTATATAAGCAAACTGACAAAAATCATAAAGTCCAGTGTCTCGGTAGTCAATAAATCAAAAGTGTAGAACTTGAAAATTTTCTTGCAATGTTGATTGTGTCCAATGACTTTTGTGAGAAACCTCAAAATTAAAGAAACTCAAAATAGTGCATTAACATAACACAAACAGAAGAAAAAATAAATAAATAAATATATATATATATATATATATACACACATACATACACACATATATGTATATCAAAAAAATGTGCAACACTAAGTGAGACAAAAAACTGTGAAACACTTGTGAAACAATCCGAGAAAAATTATTCCCAACAACACTCGTGCTCAAGAAAATATATAATCCTGAAGTGATACACTCAGTGAGAATCCTAACCCACACGTGACACTTCTAGTGAGTAAGGCAAATATACCCTTACCAGCAGTAGGAAAACCAGCGCCTTTATAATACAACTTGTAGAAATCCTCCAAAAGAACTTTCTCCTCCTCTCCTCCTTCACTTGTTACTAGAGTAACACTGTAATACCATCCTCAATCACAAGTCTTGATCACAGATTTACCAGGCTCCAATCATGTAATGGAAAATAACCATGGTGTGACTCCGCATATATTCAAGATAGTATCACTTTAATGAATCTGCTTACATTTTAAGTTAATTTAGAATGCGATTTGGAACAAACCCCACTTTCTGGGGATTACCAGGCAGTTCCCACACGAGGTGTACAGCGATTCCCACAACAAAGATGGCCGCCGTAACACTTCCGGTTCCTGCTCCCTGCGTTTGACGTCACTTCCTCTTGACGCGTTTCGTCATATCCGGGACTTAGTCATAAGAGATAAGGACGTCCGGACACCTGGCCGCAATATATAACGCTCCTCAATTTGTTGACGATACTCCGATCGCCATATTGGAACAGGGAAACACCGCCCTTACTAAACCGAACAACGGGATCTTAAACTAACAGGAAATATCCTCCCTGTGCAATCGGAACACGGTACCATAAACAACCACATCCAACATAACATCTATATCACATAACCCAAATCCAGAAAAATACATTAATATATATCCTAACTGGCAAATCATGGTTTCTCACTAAATACAAACATTAATTAAAAACATTATTTTATTTACTTAATACCCCGTACTACATGTATGTCCTAGCAACAATCTCATCAAATATGATAAGCTATATCTAAACTAGTATCTCTACTAACTTATCACCCCCTACTGGTCATAATTAATATTTCCATCTCATTTAAAATATAAATTCAAATAAATTTCACATATAATTATAATCTCTTATAAAATATTAATTATTTCTTTTTACCCTAAAAAACTAGGAAAATATTTTTAAAATTGAATAAAATTAAAAACTAAAATAAAATTAAATTAAAATTAAAATAAAAAACTTTCTCTTTTTTTTAAATATTAGAAATAAAACAATTCAGGTCTAAATCCACATTTAATCCTCTGGGTCTAAGTGTTCTTAACTGGAATATCCAGAATGTTTCATTTTGTGATAAAATTTTAATTTTATCACTACCTCTCCAATGGGCTTCTATAGAATCAATTCCACAGAATTTCAGGGTCCCCGGATCGCAGTTATGGACATTCCTGAAATGTCTGGAAAGGCAGTGATCTTTCTTGCCTTTTCTAATATTATTAACATGTTCGCTCAATCTTTTATGAAGGGGTCTTGACGTTCTACCCACATACTGTAAGTGGCACGAACATTCTAATAAATATGTAACAAATGCCGAATTACACGAAATAAATTTTTTTATTTCAAAACTCTTTCCAGCATTTTGTGAAGTAAATTCTGTTATAGATCTACTATTAATACCTGTTGTTTTACATATGGAGCATTTTTTACAAGGGTAAAATCCTTTAATATTAAACATATTCATCTTCTTTTTCATGGGGGGAGAAATAACATTTTTTACTAAAATATCCCTTAAATTATTTGTTCTCCTATAAATAAAAGTAGGTTTTTCCGGTATTAACTGGCCCAAAATCCTGTCCTTTTTGATAATTGGCCAGTGTTTATTAAAAATAGATTCTATCTCTTTGTATTGGCAATTATATCTAGATATAAACGCATAATCCACCCTCTTATTTTTCTCTTTTATTTGTTTTGATTGATATCTAACTTTTTGATCTCCAATATAATTCTTACTAATTTCAAACCTAATTTTTTCTAACTTAATGGGGTCATACCCTTTCTGGACAAACCTGTCCTTAATTAACTCTGTTTGTTCTATATAATCCTTCAGTCTAGAACAATTACGCATAATTCTAACGAATTGACTTTTGGGTATACCATTTATCCAAATAGGGTGGTGACAACTATTCGTCGGTATAAAGCCGTTTCTATCTGTTTCCTTGAAATATGTTTTAGTAAAAAGAGAATCATTTTCTTTAAAAATATTAAGATCTAAAAAGTTAATAGACATAAAATCAACAGTAAACAAAAAACCTAAATTATATTCATTATTCTCTAAAATTAAGAGGAACTCTTTCAGTGATTGTAGGGAACCTTCCCACATAACCAAAATATCATCAATGTAACGTTTCCACAATATGAGTTCCTTCCTTCTATTTTTAAAAATGTCCTTCTCCTCCCAGTTTGCTAAAAATATATTAGCAAGGCTGGGCGCAAACTTTGCGCCCATTGCAACCCCTTTTTTTTGTACAAAAAAATCTCCATTATACCAAAAATAATTCTTATCTAAACAAAATTCAAGTAACTGGATAATAAACTTTCTCTGCTTAATGTGAAGATCAGAGAAGTTTTTCAAAGCCCATTTAATGGCTTTAATGCCATCATTATGTTTAATATTCGTATATAAAGCATTAACATCAATTGTAACTAACAGAGTCTCCTTAGTAATTCTCATATTATTCACTATATTAATGACATCACTGCTATCCTTTAATTATGAAGGCATTTTTCTCACTATCGGCTGTAGATAAAAATCAATATATTCACCCGTTCTTGAATGTAAAGATCCAATCCCATTAATTATAGGTCTACCCGGGGGATTGGTCAGATTTTTATGAATTTTAGGTAGATAATAAATAATTGGCGTTTTACAATGATTGGGAATCAAGTATCTCCCTTCTTTTTCTGATAAAATACCATCTTTTTCTGCTTCCTTCACTAGATTATGGAGCGTTTTTTTATACAGTTTTACTGGATTATTTTTAATTTTCATATATGTTTCCTGATCATTTAACATATGTTCCATTTCTTTTTCATATGCAGATCTATCAAAAACAACCACCCCCCCCTTATCTGTGGGTCTGATAACAATATTTTTCTTTTCTTTCAGGGATTTTAGTCCTAATTGAAAAGCTTGATCTTCCTGATATTTTTTCCTTTCCATCTCTGTTAAATCATCAATGACCATATTTTTAAAGACCTCTATGTAATGATTCTTATTATTAGTAGGATTAAATGTTGAATAATTTCTAAGTCCACTATGTGCGTAAATATCACTAGGGCTATTTTTATTCGCATTTTTATTAGGACCCGGTAATGAGGCAAAATATTTTTTAATATTTAATTTTCTCATATATTTGTTAATATCTACATAAGTACCAAATCTATCCAATTTTGCCTTCGGTGCAAATTTTAGACCTTTATCCAAAACTTTCATCTCATCTTTAGTAAGAGTTGCTGAACTAATATTGCAAATGCCTTCCCCTATACCTCCTTCCTTTTCCTCTTGTTGTCTCTTTGTTCCTTCGCTTGCCCTTCTGGGCTTGCTTGTTCCACCCTTTCTAGGGGTACCATTCTTTCTATTTCCCCACTGTATTGATCTGATGGGTTCCTTTGTATACCCCTCCCCCATCCCGGTTGGTAGAAGGGGACTGTTGGATATGGACCCGGCGGTCTTCCTCTGTGACCCCTTGGAAAAAAATTTCCCCTCCTTGGGTTCCCCCCATACTGTTGGGGATTACCCCAATCATCCAAAGGTTGGAATCTATTGTAAACAGGGATCGGAAATTGATTGTTATAAGAATTTCCTCCATTACCTCTCCCTTTATTCCTCCATGGGGAGTTAAATTGTCTTTTTTGTGGATTCGGAGCTGTATGTAAATCCTTCCCCTCATTTTTCTTAACATTAGAGGGGTGGGTAGTTTTTATAGGTGAATTGGCCGGTGTAGAATTTTCTGATTTACAATTTTGTGATATTATATCCTGCCACTTGTAAATATTATTATTTTTATAATCTCCTATATCTCTAATGTATTTTCTATGTTTTCTTTTTTTCACCTCCAAATCCTTCTTATCCAATTGTTCATGCAATTTTTTTGATAAGGCATTAAAATCTTTATGATCTTTGAACCCTTCAATTTTATACTTAAGTTCATTTAGTTGGGATTCTACTAGTATTAGCTTCCTTTTTTTTCTCTCCATCAACATATTCAAAAGTTGTCTTTCACATTTATGGAAAAATTCCATCCACTCTTTATTTGATTCCTCATCAATGAGGCCATCATTGGGACCTATATCCCATCTCAGGTGTCTAGGTACAATGTCATCTGCCAAATATTTTTCTAAAGTTACCATATCCCACCAAATTTGAATCTTTTTCTCCATATTATATCCTATTTTTTTGAACATGTGTTCTACATTATCATCCAACACCGTATGCGTTGTGGAAAATACCTCATCCAAATTAATTTGTCTAGAACCAATATAATTAAATATATCCATAATCACTTCGAAACACACTCCCTAGTGCTAATACTTATAAATACAATGTGAATATGATATCAAACCAAAAAACCTTAAACCCACTCTAATTCCTAATTAGAAAAAAACTTTCATCCCCTGAAAGTTTAAAATCAAATAAATTATTCCAAAAAAGAATCTTCCCTCTTTCAACAAATTTCCACCTATATTGAAGCACCAAGACCTCCCCCTTATCAGTGATAATTATATAAGCAAACTGACAAAAATCATAAAGTCCAGTGTCTCGGTAGTCAATAAATCAAAAGTGTAGAACTTGAAAATTTTCTTGCAATGTTGATTGTGTCCAATGACTTTTGTGAGAAACCTCAAATTTGAATTTATATTTTAAATGAGATGGAAATATTAATTATGACCAGTAGGGGGTGATAAGTTAGTAGAGATACTAGTTTAGATATAGCTTATCATATTTGATGAGATTGTTGCTAGGACATACATGTAGTACGGGGTATTAAGTAAATAAAATAATGTTTTTAATTAATGTTTGTATTTAGTGAGAAACCATGATTTGCCAGATAGGATATATATTAATGTATTTTTCTGGATTTGGGTTATGTGATATAGATGTTATGTTGGATGTGGTTGTTTATGGTACCATGTTCCGATTGCACAGGGAGGATATTTCCTGTTAGTTTAAGATCCCGTTGTTCGGTTTAGTAAGGGCGGTGTTTCCCTGTTCCAATATGGCGATCAGAGTATCGTCAACAAATTGAGGAGCGTTATATATTGCGGCCAGGTGTCCGGACGTCCTTATCTCTTATGACTAAGTCCCAGATATGACGAAACACGTCAAGAGGAAGTGACGTCAAACGCAGGGAGCAGGAACCGAAAGTGTTACGGCGGCCATCTTTGTTGTGGGAATCGCTGTACACCTCGTGTGGGAACTGCCTGGTAATCCCCAGAAAGTGGGGTTTGTTCCAAATCGCATTCTAAATTAACTTAAAATGTAAGCAGATTCATTAAAGTGATACTATCTTGAATATATGCGGAGTCACACCATGGTTATTTTCCATTACATGATTGGAGCCTGGTAAATCTGTGATCAAGACTTGTGATTGAGGATGGTATTACAGTGTTACTCTAGTAACAAGTGAAGGAGGAGAGGAGGAGAAAGTTCTTTTGGAGGATTTCTACAAGTTGTATTATAAAGGCGCTGGTTTTCCTACTGCTGGTAAGGGTATATTTGCCTTACTCACTAGAAGTGTCACGTGTGGGTTAGGATTCTCACTGAGTGTATCACTTCAGGATTATATATTTTCTTGAGCACGAGTGTTGTTGGGAATAATTTTTCTCGGATTGTTTCACAAGTGTTTCACAGTTTTTTGTCTCACTTAGCGCTCACCTTCCTGCCCAGGCCCCTCAGGACCAATGAGCCTATCAAGCAACAGAGTATTCCTCCAGGACGATAAAGGGTCTCCTCAGCAGTAGTGGTGGGACTCCCTTCTCCTCTAATGGGTAGGCATCCAATGATAGGTGATATTGTTGGACAGGTGGTACTCCATACATGTCCCCAGTAAGGCAAAAGATAACTTTTTGTTCCTTAACAAAACACTTTCATCATGTCCTGTCTTCTGGCAGGGCAAGGTTTGGTTCTTCTTCACAAGCGGTCAGCTCTATGCAAGTGTATGTTTTTTTCCTGTTGCACATTGATGTGTTATATTTGTGCTTTTCACGGTACAAGGCTAGTCACAACAGCCTTGTACCATGTGACAAGCTGTGACCAATCACAGCTCACATAATATTCCCCAATGGCTGCAAGAATGCAGCCAGAGAGAATGAGAAATTATTGCTTTTACCTTATGGGTGTAAAAGCAATCAGTGTAAAAAAAAAAAAAAAAAAAAATCTTCATAACCCCCCACAAGTATTACAATGTCACCATGGTGACACTGTACTGCTAGGGTGACAGTATGTAAAAAAAAATTCATAAATAAAAATATAAATGCACAAAAAAATGTAAAACATTATAATTTTTGGTTATAAACTAATTTGGGTTTTTTTTTTATTAAAAAGATAATTGAATACATTTTGGTCAAGATTTATGAAGAAATATTATTTATATGCAAAATTTTAGACAAAGACAAACACTTTTTTTCAAAATGTTTGGACTTTTTCATTTATATAGCAAAAAAAAAAAAAATCCCATTGGTGAATAAATACCACCAAAATAAAGTTGTATCTGTCTCAAAAAATTGCTAAAAAATTCATATAGGTCATTCAGAGTGTGATAGCGCTGAAAGCTGACAATTGGCCTGGACAGGAAGGGGGTAAAAGTGTCCGGACTTGAAGTGGTTAAAGGGTCATTGTGCCAGAAAAGTGTTGTAGGGATTTATTAAATTACCCCAAAGAGTGTGTTTAGGTAATCTGCAATAGCAGTTTTTTCTCCAGGCTGAATTTCATAAAAGAGGACCATTGTTTTCTTTCTTGAAGCAGTGGCTTTTCTACAGTAGTCCAACACCTTACCCCTCCTCCCTCCCAAGTCAGATCTACATTTTAACAAGCAGAAACAACAGCTACACAGAAAAGCACATACCATACAGTACCAAGATAGGCTGCTGCTTTAAAGCAAAAATAAAGGGAGCCTTACTTATCTTTCCCCAGCTGGAGCTGGCATCTTCTTCTGTGTGCCAGTCTTTGACCATTGTCATTGGCTGGTGACATCACTTCTGGGCATGTGCAGGAGCCAGTGTTACCAGCACACAGGGGTCAGCCTGGCTCTGTAAGCTGAGCTGAACATGGACAGCTCAGGTCACATGTTGGAGATTGCTCTGATCAAGCAGGGTGCATATTATTGTAGAAGAGACAGCCTGTTATAAAGAAGACTTAATTTCCACTTTAAGTCTTTGTTCTTTCACAGTGCCCTCCAATCCCCGAATATTATGCAGCAACAGGGCCTATCTGATCTGGGGACTGACTGGACTGACCATTTGGAAATTCGGTCAGTGCCCGAGGGCCCAGGGTCAATAGGGGGCCCCATGAGATGCCCCTGGTACCTTTTTATTGGCTTTTTTTGAGTTTGGGCAAGGACACAGGGGCCCCATGATCCCCTATTGCCCGGGGGCCCCATGAGTTGTCAGTCCACCCCTGTCTGGGGGTGCAGTAAAAAAAGTCAGGGGGCATAATGTTGTAGTGCTACCCTCAGAGGAGCTGCTTGTATTTTTGCCCAGGTTTTCCCCTGCTTCGCCCCACAGCCAGGCACACTTCCGCTCGTTGTCTTCAATGACCAGTCTAGGGGATGTCTGTTTTTGAAGTTTTATTAGAACTGGGGATATGAATGGGGACTTTTAGTCTGATACTCAAAAATTAGAACCATTCACAATGAAGTCATTTGAACTTATGTCTTAGTTGAGCACTACTGAAGTTCTGGCTGAAATCAGATAGCAGACTTCTCTTTGAAGTGTAGCAACAAGTATTTTCAGGAGTGAGCAAAGTCCCTTTAGCAGTAGTAGTAGCAGGGCTGAGCTCCTCAGGTACAAGCCTGTTATGGCAGACTGTGGCAGTCCAAAAGTAATAAAAACTGAGAAAAGTCCTTTGCAGCAGCAACAGTTGGACAAGCTCTTCAGAACACCAGCCAGTGTTCCCCTTTTCTCAGACCCATGCTGACTATAAAGCACCAGAGGGGTAGCAACGCACACAGAGTCCCCGAGATTTCTAAATGTCTGTACTCACAAGTCCAAGAACAGAATGGCAGCCTCCTTCCAATCTTCCAAGGGACTCTCTCCAGTGATACCAGACAGATCTTTGACAGACAGCTCCCCTCAGTCAGCATACTATAGAACCAGGGTCATTCTTTCTGACTTCAGGCCCTCAGGTCGCCCTTCTGAGGCCACATGGCCACAAGTGTCAGGCAACGTAGCCTGCCTCCATCCTAGCTTGGCACAATCCTCTCCAGGAAAAGAAGGTGAACCTAAGTGCTCCCAGGACATAAATGCCACTCCCAGCATGCAATGGGGCCACCCTCCCCTGCAATTGGCCAGGGCTGTATCCACATTCATGCTGCTCATTTGCCTAGCCCCTACCCATGTTCTGGAAGGCTCTCATAGCTTCCTGAAGGTGGGCAGAACTCAGACAAACTCAAGCAGCACCAGAGCATCATGAGCAGACCTGACAAATCCATCACAGCACTCTGTTAAGCAATTAGATTTTCCTAACTGTCTCTCTGTTAAGAAGAGGGACAAGGCTATACTCATCCTACCTCTACAAATCCTGGCACCTAACTAGTAGGGTGTTCCAATGTCAATAGTGTGGCAGAGATGCATGGAACCAGTATTCCCTATTTACTCGGCTTGCTTCTGTACCACTGAATCATAACAGGTAGTGCAGAGGCAGTGCAGGAGTGAACAGGGAATGCTAGTATATAATCACCTGTCATTGGATTAGGATTGTTAAACAGAACCTGTGCCCCCTTATATCAGATGTCCCTATCAGAGTCCCTCCTTATATCAGGAGTCCTCCTCAGAGTTCCATCTTACATCAGGGATCCTATAAGAGTCCCCCCTTACAGCCAGGGCGGTCATAATGCATGAGTACTGTCACGATCGCGGCATCAGACCCCAGACCTTCTCACCAAACTCGTGACCAAAGGACTGGCTGATCCAAACCGCGATGTGATGTGCGTAACAATACCACGCCCAGCTGCACCCTGCACAAAGATTTTCCAGCTAATGGACTACAATCTATGTACCTGCAACCTGAGCGATTGTTACTGGGTCGGGTTAATTACGCAACTAGCCCTCCACACTGCCACCACCTCCTGTTTGTACAGAGAAAGAGGAAACTCGCGTTATCAGTTATAACACTATAATGATTGAAATAATCGTTTGTATAAAATGGTCCGCAGGCCTGTTATACAGAGGTTTAAACAAGTCTGGGGATTATCTAGATATGAATTATGAAATTATATGTAGCACGGTTCACGAGTTCTATGTTTCGGCTCCCCTGATGGTCTGAGATAATTCAAACGACCCATCAAACTGTTCGCCTGCTCCTAGCCAATCTGACTGGATGTCTGGTTTTTAGGTAAGTCTCTCATATTCCAAGATATGAGACATAGTGGAAAAATGGAGTTTAACAGAGTTTATCTGATTCTGTCACCTCCACTGGGTTAGGCTCATCAGGTCAGCATTTCTTTCAACTTCTGGGAAGGCTCGTTATCTGTTTTACGAGGTGTGAAACTACACAGGCACGTTGGTCAGTGAGGCTCCAATTCTCTTGGGAACACTGGCCTTAGTGAGAAAGGCTACTCTTTCATAGACCACTCGGCACCGAGCTAGAAATGCCTTGCCCGGCCAGTGACCCATAAACAGTACACATACACACACTGGCCAGAGGTCTCCTCTCAGTGAGAGGGAGGGGTGGAAAGATGAGGGGAGAAAATGGAGATGCCTAACAAAATGGTTGAACCGCGTCCATCTCTGAGGCGCACGTTTGCGACAGGTACCCCTGGGCACTGCCCATTGGCCCCAGGTGCATGAGGGCCCCAGGATAATCTTGCCTTACATTATACTTGTCAACTGTCCTAGATTTGCTGGAACAGTCACACTTTTTATTAAGCTGTCTCGGGATGGCCCTGGCAGCGTCCCAAAACCTGGATTGTGCTCTCCCAAACCCAGAATTGTGGCCTCCTTACTCCCCTCTGCATGTATACTGTGTCCTTTGTGTTCATTAGTGTTTGATTGAAGGCATGTTTTCTCATTGTTTAAAATCACTTTGAAAGTGCTAATAAATAAATGTTTAATTCTATCAACTATTTATACTTTAATTCTTGAGAGTAGGTGCATAAATTGGGGCAGGGTGGTAGGGGCCCCACTGCATTACTTTGCCCAGGGGCCTATGGTGCTATTAATACGGCCCTGCTTGCATCAGGTGTCCTCACCACAGTGCCCCTTACAAAAATGTCCATATCAAACTGCCCCCTTACATCAGTTGCCTCATCAGAGTGCCCCCTTACATCAATTGACTCATCAGAGTGCCTCCTTACATCAGTTGCCCCCCTCAGAGTGCCCTCTTTACATCAACTGTCCCCATCAGAGTGCTGCCTTACATCAACTGTCCCCTTCAAGTCTCATGGATTTAGGGATGCACTCTCAAAGATCAATCAAAACTAAAATCTGGGGGGGGGGACATTGTCCACCCCAGCACACCCCTAGATCCGGGCTTGTGCAGCAAATATTAACTTTCCCAGGGCCTGTATTTGCATATAGGCACATAGCTTACCTCCACGTGACAGGCCTCGGGATGGGTTGCTGAAACACTAAAGATTGATTTATGAAATGCAGGTAAAGGCATGCCCTTATCCTGCAGCCAGGAAAGGGACTGTAGGCATTGTGGAAGAGCAGACACAAAATACAGCAGTATGTCGTTGCAACATACTATGTCAGCTTATATGTGCAGTTGTCATTGATGGTTGTGTAGTGTAGCCATGAGTTTTCTTGTGGAAAACCTTTCCTCAGAGATAAATGGGGCTTGCCATTGCCAATCCCATTGTGAAGATGGTAGTTGCTTGGCTAGTACACTGACCAATTGGATCCAGTAAGGTCTGAGTCATTAACCTGGAATAAGTATACATATCTGTGCAGTCAGAGTAAACAGACATTCCTTTTGTAGTAAGTGGGTAAAATCGACAGCCAGGAATTTAGCATTTGCAGAATGAGAGATAGGTATGGGTGCCTCCAATTCTCTTTCAGGAAAGGTTTCCTTTAAAGCTGAATTCCAGAAACATAAGAAAGACACAAATCAATGCAGCTCTGTATTTAATAATACATTGTAAATTTTATTTTAACCACTTCCCGATGGCCGTATGCATACACTATATTGCCAAAAGTATTGCCAAATCATTGGATTCAGGTATTCCAATCACCTTCATGGCCACAGGTGTATAAAATTAAGCACCCAGGCATGCAGACTGCTTTTTCTATGCTGATGGCTTAAGAGATCTCTTCACTGGAACTAAGGTGCCAAGCCCAACCCGTGAAAGACATCCCCACACCATAATCCCCCCTCCACCAAACTTTACAGTTTGCACAGTGCAGTCAGGCAAGTGCCCTTCTCTTGTCAACTGCCAAACCCAGACACGTCCATTGGATTGCCAGACAGAGAAGCAGGATGTGTCACTCCAGAGAACACGTCTCCACTGCTCTAGAGTCCAGTGGCTTTGTGCTTTACACCACTGCATCCAATGATTTGCATTGCACTTGGTGATGTAAGGCTTGGATGTAGCTGCTCAGCCATGGAAACCCATTCCATGAAGCTCTCTATGCACTGTTGTTGTGCTAATCTGAAGGCCACATGAAGTTTGGAGGTCTTTAGCTATTGACTCTTCAGACAGTTGGCAACTTCTGCGCACTGTGCTCTACCAGATGCGCTGACCCTGCTCTGCATTTTCTGTGACCTACCACTTTTGTGTGTTGCTGTTGTTCCCAGTTGCTTCCACTTTGTTATAATACCACTAACAGTTGACTGTGGAATATTTAGTAGCAAGGAAATTTCACGGATGGACTTATTGCACAGGTGGAAACCTATCACGGTAGCATGCTTGAATTCACTGAGCTCCTGAGAGCAACCCATTCTTTCACAAATGTTTGTAGAAGCAGTCTGCATGCCTAGGTGCTTGATTCTATATACCTGTGGCCATGGAGGTGATTGGGACATCTGAATCCAATGATTTGGAGGGGCGTCCCAATACTTTTGCCAATATAGTGTATATATAGTATTTAATTTTCCTAGAGTTTCGCTTTTATATTTTATGCTTGTAAAAATAGTGTATCTGATCATAATATTTAAAGGATCATCGGTGGTTTGCAATAATGGCAGGCTCACATGTTATTAGAGCTTATATAATTTTTTAATAAAACATTTATTTATTGTCTTTTAATATTCAGTCGTATTAAGCACATACATCTGCAATGTAAATTATGGAGTGCTGTGCTCTGTTTGAATAGCCTAGATTTGTGATAACTACATTATAACAACATATGTTTGACAATATGATAGTTTTGACACTTTATATTTGCTTTAAAAACAACCTACTGAAGTATAAGCAAGGATTTAAATGAAAAAGGTTATGATCTGAAAAAAATCACACTTTTGATTTCATCTGATAATTATCGTAATAATTGTGTCTTTTGAGAAAATGCTAGATCTCTGTCCAAAGCAAAAATAGTTTTTCAAATAGTTTTTCACACAACACATTCTGCACATTTATACTGTTTTTATTGAAAATGAATTATAGTGACTTTTGTTCCCCTTCCTTTTCATTCTGGCAAGCTATGTCATTGCCAGCAGCAAGGCTAAAAGGCATTTTGTCTAGTCACTGCATGTATGGAGAGATGAAAAAACAGTGAAGCTTTTTTTTTTAAACAAATTCATGCACTCTGTGAATTGATATAGGATCAAAAAACTTCCACACCAAGTGACAAGCAGAAGCTTGCCCAATAAATATGAGAAAATTCATGTAAGGTACTCTACAGTATGTGTACAACCTGCCTGCCATCATTTGGGATTATGGTTTGAACTAGGGTTGCCACCTCATCCCTTTAAAACCAAACACATATTAATTACAGAGGTTCTGAGGCTAATTTAATGCAGATAAGGCACTAGGTGAGTTTGATTAACACTTTAATCAACCACAGAACCTGTGTAATTAATATGTGTTTGGTTTCATATGACGTCCTTTCCAGATCGCGCTTTGGACTGTCTACTTTACAAAAAGGGGTCATTTGGGGGATATCAGTACTGTTCTGACATTTGTGGGCCTCAAGAAATTAGATTGGCTGTCAGTACTTCAGGATTGATCAATTTTCAGATATATCCCATAGTTTGTGAACTCTATAACTTTCCTACAGACTAAATAATAAATACTGATTTGGGTTATTTTCACCAAAGGAATGTAGCAGAATACATCTTGGCCTAAATTTCTGAAGAACAATTATTTATTTGCAAACTTTTAACAGAAACAAAGAAAAACGTGTTTTTTTTGTAAATTTAGCAAACAATAAAAAACCCCAGCGGTGATTAAATACCACCAAAAGAAAACTCTAGTTGTGTGAACAAAATGAGAAAATTTTAGTTTGGGTACAGTGTTGCATGACTGCGCAATTGTCATTCATTGTGAGAGCGCTGAAACCTGAAAATTGGCCTGGGCAGAAAGGGGGTAAAAGTGCCCGGTAAGTGGTTAAAGGGATGAGGTGGCAACCCTAGTTTGAACCTGATGGTTTTGGGGCAAATATATACAGCGTGTAAAATAAGTATTGAACACGTCACCATTTTTCTAGGTAAATATATTTCTGAAGGTGCTATGGACATGAAATTTTCATTACTTTCCATACATACAAAGATACTAAAACAAATAAGTTTAGAAATTAAGTTATCTGTAATAAAATAGAATGACACAGGGAAAAAGTATTGAACACACTACCTGAAATGTATTTAATACTTCGTACAAAATCCTTTGTTGGTAATGACAGCTTCAAGGTGCCTCCTGTATGGAGAAACTAGTCGCATGCATTGCTCAGGTGTGATTTTGGTCCATTCTTCCACACAGTCTTCAAATCTTGAAGGTTCCATGGGCCTCTTCTAAAAACTCTGATCTTTAGTTCTTTCCATAGATTTTCTATTGGATTCAAGTCAGGTGATTGGCTGAGCCATTCTAGCAGCTTTATTATCTTTCTTTGAAACCAGTTTAAAGTTTCCTTGGCTTTGTGTTTGGGATCTTTGTCTGAAATGTCCACCTAAGGGGTAGTGCTACATTGAGTAAAAAATTCAGTGTATTAATTTTTAGGGGGACCCCACACCATTTTTTATTTTCTAAAGGAAGAGTACACATTGTTTACAGAGATAGTACACATTGTATGTAAAAAAAGCTGGAGGCTATGATTTGTCTGCTACGCTCTCCTTACATATGTATCAAAGTGACTAGTTTTCTTCTTCTAAACCTAATTTTTCTCAATGATGCCTTTATATGTCAATGCTATGGGATGTATCTTTTTCCATGTTAACCATACCAAGGATCCTAGTCTCAACCTCAGTCTGAACCTCATCCCTAACACCAAGAATGCTAAATGGCATACGAGTTGGTGTCACACATGCGTGCATCTTCGCGTCATGGGAATACCGTCACTTATGTTTAAAATGCTAGGCTGGAATTTTAGGGGTGGCCTAGAGTCCTTTTTATTTCTGGAAAAATATTCTGAAAAAAATTAACAGAAACTAATGGATAAAGTAAAAAAGAACCTGGCTTACATGCTCGCAGATCAGATGCGGAGAGCAGATAAGAATTGCTGAAGGAGTGTATTTTCCTTTTACATGCTTATCCGAAATGTCGGTAGATTAAACAGACAAAATAAACCTGTAGAAAGAAATAAGAAACCTCCTATGGCATGTTCTGAATTCACACACAGCAGGATTTAATACAGGTTTACAGATACTAATCCGTATACACATGAGACAGTCACTAAGGGGGTGTTCAGGGTTATCTGCAGTATGGAATTCTAATGCCAGCAGAGGCAATATGCACCTGAAAGGAAGCTAGACCAGGTTACAAATTAGCTCAATTATACGGAATTAGCTGAATAATAATGAATATGAACTCTGGAAATCTAATTCATCCATTTTGATTGCTCCTTGTCATTTTAATCAATTAATTTTATGTTGTCATTCTAACAAGTACATGAGCTTGCTGTTTCTTTTGGGAGAAAGCTGCAGGCGGTCCATATTATGTCCAGGGAGCTTTACTATAGCAAGAAGAGCAAGATGTATAGCATTATTGACATGAATAATTGATTCTGCTCCATAAAACAGCTGTTGGGTTATGGTTTAAAGAGGTCCTGTGGGGAGTTCTCACCTTCTAAAGCAGGACCCAACCCATAGATAAGGCAGCACTGGATGTCCAAAATCTGAGGAACAAATAACAATCACAGCTTTCTGGTTATGCTGTGATTAACCTCTTTCACCGCCTGTGGCTTCCCATCACCTAATGAAGCTACCATGTCATTTGATGGCCAATAGGAAGGCAGTCAAGGGACTACAGAAAAGACTCATTTTGTTTCTGAACATTACTTAAGTTAAGAATTTAATTTTGTCATATTCGCTATGTTGAACCAGTTCGTTTTCAGAATTGTTTTTGTATCTTCTGCATTAGTTTCGTACTGTATATTTGTTGGTCCAGGTGATTCGAAAAATATTGCAGCTTTTCTGGAAGACTGGAGTATATTCAATAAATTATCAAATCGAATGGATTTGATATTTTCGGACACTAGTCCATTCCACCATGAGAAATGGCATGAGCTGATTGGACAATATTGACCGGTGACATGTACAAGCAAAATAACAAATGGAACAAAATTTGGATTCATTCATTATCCAAATCCAAACTATCAAAAAAATTAAAAAATTTAATTCATTTCCCCATGGGCCCGAACTACTACCACATCATGTGACGTCATCCAAATGAAACTAATGAGGTATAACTTTTTGGGAGGTGTCCAGAAGGTGGCTGGGGAGGTGATAAATGTGCAGGAGACCTGAACAGAGTGTTCTTTCCCTTAAGGGAGATTTCAGACTCTCTTGGGGCTGCTGCCCCTGGAGGCAACTCTTCTAGGACAAGAGATTGCAGTCTGGGCCTTAGCAGATGTTGGGCTGAGGGTCTGGAAAAGATTGTCTGAGGATTAAATTTGCTAAAGGGTATTGCACTGAACCCTTGGTCTGGAGAAGGATCTTGTACCTTGTAATCTCTCTCACTGAAAATCTCCCTTTGGATACTGGGTGACAGATAGCTCCAGGGACACTATGAGTAAAGACGTTGCTGGGGACTAAGAGATGTGAAAGTGCCATAAGGGATAATTACTCGAAGTGGCTTTACGGACAGATGCTGTAGGGTCCCATATACACACACTGGCTATTTCCTGCTCCAGAAAGCTGCTTTTGGAAGATTAGAGAGAAGTTTGTCCTCTTTATGGCCTCATCCATGAGTTTTCATGGACATTTTTTTCATCTGGAGGAAGGGAGGAGGGACTTTCTCAACTAAGTACACCCTCCTACCTGCATGCATGAGCTAAGGGCAAATGGATTCCAGGAAGTACATGCTACCCTTACTCAAGATGACAGCTGCTAGAAATGCTAAGAGGGTGTTTTTCAAAGTGATGTATCATCAAAAGAAAGCATAGAGACATGGATAGATGGGTGAGTTTGCTTTGTATAAAAAAAATGAATTGAATATTGTTTTCAGTTTGAGGTGCTCAGATACAGATTCACTTTAAGATCTGATGGCTGAGTGGGATTTCAGGATTAAGCAAGGATAGGTTACAGAATGGTGTGTACCACAATTCTCCCTCCTTCCACCTTGCTGGAGATTGTCAAAGAATTACCTTAGTATGGGACTGTTTATCATCCTCATGGACTCTGTGTAATCACTTACCAAATGTATGGATTTGCATTATTCTCACTGTTGTAGATTGTTCACTTTTATTTCCAGTAAAAAGATGAACTCCTTCCTGCCCAGCCTTGGTGTCTCTAAAACAGGATCTTTACTCCTGGGTGGGCAGGAAGGACTGCCCAATCACGTGATCACTGTTGCATCCTTACTAGACACTAGGAGCTGTCTATGACAGCTCCGTTGCTGTGCTGGGAGCATGCACTGAGTACACTCTTAGCACAGAACCCTTGTCTGCCAATAGATGCATGTATAGAGTGTGGGTGGTAAAGCCAACCCTCCTTGCTGATGCACATATGAGTTACATGGGCAGCCGCAGGTTAAAATGCAACAAGCAGCATCTGTGCTGGGTGAAGATTAAGAAGTGATGTGGGAAGTTACAGGTGTAAATCAGCATGCACAGCCAGTAACTGGGGATTAGAGTAATTGTGCGTACTAGTATAAACAAGATCGGCCCAGGAGTTGGTGGTGATTAGGGAAAGGAGGTAGAAGTAAAAACCCCTCATGGTACACACACCACATGTTTGGCTGGACTTTCTGAGCCCTAATCTGAACCATGGCAAATGGCAGGGCCCTGTGTCAGGGGTGCATGGGGGATGTTATGGACTTGAATCAGAAGGATGGGGGTGAGTCGTCTCAAACCAACAAAGGTGCATGTGTTGGCAGAACAGTGTAACAGAGTAACAGTGGGGAATACCAGCATACTTTTCCTAAAAAAAGGATAGGATAGCTGATGAGACAGGTATGCCTGCAGCATCTATCCAGCTTACCTAGATTTGATCAAATTTCCTAAGACAGTTACAACTAGCGTAAGTAAGCATATATATAGGTAAGGCATTGTTAATCACCGTCTTCCACTCATGAATTATACATTTATTCATATTTAGACTTATCGAGCTAACAAGGTCTAAATGCGATACCACAAGAGGGCAATATTTCAACAGCTGTGCCAAGATAAACGTATGGCTAATAATTAAAATTTTAAATAATCTGTTAGAAAGTTATATACAGAGAGATACATAAGATGCGAGGTCATCCTGGGCAATATTGTATACCAATTTTAACTATATGTAATTGATAATAAAGTAATTATGATTATGTACCTTGATAATATGTTATTTTTACATGTAAATTAATATAAACATAACAGATGATGTGAAAAAACTATAAAAATCTGTGCTGGTTCAAATAAATAACAAGCTGCCAACACTAAATTCCAATACAAGACATTTTCAAAACATACATATTAAAGTGTAGCGCTAAAAAATTAATTAATCAGTGATAATGCAATCCTAGCTACTAGCTTGTAAAGCTAGATATGATAATAATCAAATACAATATCTAAATCATAAAAATATATAAAATGATATACAAAATGATATAATAGAAGTGAATCCCAATTCCAGAAATTTAGTATATCAAAAGCGCAAACGTGAATCTTCAATTGCTAGATGACCGTGCTCAAAAAAGGCTTACCAGATATATTTGACCATCATGTTATAGAGTGGTCAAAATCAGCTTAAGAATGGTAATTAAGCAGCCACTCCAGCCTCCTCCATAGCACCCAAATGTAGCTTAAATATCGTTCGCCCACTCCGTATTGACCATCAATGTATGAGTTGTCAGGCATTAAAAGTGGCATGTGCATGAAATAAAAAGGCTTCCCATAGTGTAAAATCATCTAAAACGAGTTATTAAGCCAAAGAAGTGCACTTACAAACTCCAAGATCAATAAAGCGCTGTGTCTAAAACCATCCACGTCTTACCACTTCCAAGATGACCGCGAGCATACACGTATGTGTGGTGACGTACGCCCATTTGGATGCTATGGAGGCTGAAGCTGCTGCTTAAATACCATTCTTGAGCTGATTTTGACCACTCTATAACATGATGGTCAAATATATCTGAGAAGCCTTTATTGAGCATGGAGTGGGGTGACACGTGTTTGCAGGGATATCGTTTTGGTCATCTAGAAATTGAAGATTCACGTTTGCACTTTTGATATATAGAACTAAATTTCTGGAATTGGGACTCACTTCTATTATATCATTTTGTATATAATTTTATATATTTTTATGATTTAGATATTGTATTTGATTATTATCATATCTAGCTTTACAAGCTAGTAGCGAGGATTGCATTATCACTGATGAATTAATTTTTTAGCACTACACTTTTATATGTGTGTTTTGATAACAGATGGTGTAACATAACGATAAATTATTAATTTTGATAGATCAATTTTAATACATTCTTATTTTTTACTCTAACCCATGATAGCCTGTTTTTAGATTGATTGTTATATACAAGCTATATTTTTTCTCATAGGCTCACGTATCTAGTAGGAATAGCTTTGGGTTTTAATGTTTTGTTATATTAATGTAAGTAGATTGATGATCATTGTGAGCAAACCACATCAGTGTGATGAGATACGGTTATTAACATCCACTTCTGTTAATTTGCTGATTTAAACTGTGCCTGTGTCCTTTGACTATGGATGCCAGTTTTTATACTGATGTGTCTCTTTTTTGAAGGAACAAGGGATTCTTCTGAAATGAGTTGAAAGTTGAAGTTCAGCTATGCTTTTATTTTTTATTGTGTCCCTACCTTCTGACCTGGACCAGAGTGGTGTATTAACAAGCTGGAGCTCAATGAATCGCTGCTTTGCGACAATCCTGTCTGCTGTTGTACACATACATGTTTTATCAGCCACTCAACAAGGTATACTTTTATTTAGCCATCACTGAATATATCACCGCTGGCTACTCTTTGTAGCGCTCTCCCCTCCACCATTCCTGCATGTTTTCTGGATCACATCCTCTCCTTGATAGACAGACTGCTTGGGGTTGAGCACCTGCCAGAGAAGCATATTGAGAGACTGCATTACATTTATTCCATACTGATACAACAGATCCCCCTTCTACTGTAAGGTTAGAATTTTTATGTAACACAGTGTGGGTGAGGTGCTATGCAGAATTCTTCTGTGAACTCACAGTAAGTGGGCATCATTCAACCTGGAAGAGGCAAGATGACTGGAATGGGACAAAGAAGTAAAGGGCTTTGCAAGAGCATGAAGAGGGTAAGTAGTGATTTAAAAACGTTTTTTTTGGAATTCAGACACTTTCTGCACTGTGATGGCTTACTATGATGCATGCCACCTCATGGACTTACCTCTTTAATTTGCCATGAACAGTTTTAGGTTCCTTTTACATGGTCAACGAGGGGGCAATAAAAACAGGCGGGTGATTTGCATTTTTACTGCTTACAGCCATGCCCACCTACAAGTTGACATGGTGCCACTTGGAGCAGTACAAACTATGGCTCAGCAATTGTAATGCTAAAAGCAGAGTTTGACAGGCAGCACTGCCTGTCAAACTCTCCCATGTAAATTAAGGGGGCTGCTCTGCAACTGTGAGCCCAATGCTTGGCTTGGATTTGTGGCACAGTCCCTCAATGTATAATTGCAACAGTTAAAAAAAAAAAAAAGTAAAAAGAAAAAAGGCATCAGGGGGCACCACTATTGCCTCCTGAATACCTGCTGACCTCCTTTCACTGTCCTCTGAAAAGTGATCACTTCTCAAGGGTCCAATAAGCTAAACTGCAAGTGTGAAAGGAAAGAGAAAAGCCTCTGCACCACAGATGTATCACAAAAGTCTTAGTTTATTGTATAAATCCTCCACATCTATGGCAATGACATTTCCTGCCCTAGGACCACCCCCTCTGATGCATTTCACCAAATCACGATTTAATTTTAGAAGTGCTAAAATAGAGGTGCCTTACTGAGCACTTGATGTACAGATATCACTAAACTTCCAGCTCTTGGACACGAACGATGCTGCTTTCTCACACATCAGCTGCTCTGCCTGCCCATCCTCTCTGTTGCCCATTTACAGAAGGCTTTGTATGCATTCACATAATACAAAGCTCTCTTTGATTCGACGAGGAGGGGAGGGGAGGACAAGTGGTGGACTGACAACTCATGGGGCCCTGGGCAATAGGGGACCATGTGGCCCCTGTGTCCTTGCTCAAACTCAAAAAAGCCTATGAAAAAGGTACCAGGGGCATCTCATGGGGCCCCCTACTGACCCTGGGCCCTCGGGCGGTGCCCCAGTTTCCAAATGGTTAGTCCACCCCTGGGGAGGACAGAGCAGCTGCACATGAAGCTGAGACCTGAATAAGCATTGGAAGTATAATGATTGCTGTACTCCCTGCGTTCAGCAAAAATGTAAATCAAAGAGATAAGTCCATGAGGTGTCATGCACTTTGTTGCACTTAACCCATAGTAAGTCAGCACATTTTAGCAGGTTTCTGAATTCGTGAAGTTTATGTTTGAACAGCTCGTCCCTCCGGGTGGACGCCATACGGCATCCTTTCAAGCATGCGCAGTGCGCCTGCCCGCAGGGCCACTCTGCAGCACAATCTGTCAACGGCCGCGTACCTCGGACACGGCCAATGACAGATCTGTGTACCAGCCCCGTTGCCAGTACCATGTGACCTGCTGTCACAGCAAGTCACATGACAGTTGTATACAATGGATGGCTTCCTTTCATGCCATCCATTGTATACAAGTGTGTCTAGCTGTGAATGGTCACAGCGATCACATGCACAAGCTGGGCCAATCACAGACCATCTGTGTCATGTGATTAGCCGTGGCCAAATCACAGCTAAGCACAAAAAAAAAAACCCTGAATGAATCGATGTCATTCAGGTAAATGCTTGCTTAAAGCAAAGTAATTCTTTGCTATAAGCAAACTGTGTAAAAAACAAAAATACTGATCACTTCCCCAAAGTAGTACAATGTTACTATGGTAACATTATACTACTTTGGTCATAGTGAAATATGAAAGAAAATCTTAAAAAAAGAGAAACAAATGTAATAAAAAATTAAAACTAATAAAAATTTTTAAAAAATTATAAAATTTTTTTCATACTGTCACCAGTCAGTGTCCCTGATCACCGCCATGCCAGTTATATGATGACGCTGTACTGCACTGGTGACAGTATGTAAAAAAAAAGAGTGAAAATAATTTTTTTTATTTTTTCAATTTCTGAAAAATTATGACAAAACAATTACAACTTCAAAAACTCGCCATGCCTCTTATGAAATACGTTGGACTGTCTACTTTGCAAAAAGGGGTAATTTGGGGGATATCTGTACTGTTCTGACATTCTTGGACCTCAAGAAATTATATTGGCCGTCAGTACTTAAGGATTGATCAATATTCAGATATATCCCATAGTTTTTGAACTCTATAATTTTCTTATAGCAGAATATATCTTGGCCTAAATTTATAAAGAACAATTATTTATTTACAAACTTTTATAACAGAAACAAAGAAAAACGTGTTTTTTTTAAAAAAAAACTTCGTCATTTTTTTGTTAATTTAGCAAAAAATAAAAACCCCAGTGGTGAATAAATACCACCAAAAGAAAGCTCTAGTTGTGTGAACAAAATGAGAAAATTTTAGTTTGGGTATTATGGTGTATGACCGTGCAATTGTCATTCAAAGTGTGAGAGCGCTGAAACCTGAAAAATGGCCTGGGCAGGAAGGGGGTAAAAGTGCCCGGTATGGAAGCGGTTAAAGGATGTAATATATCGCTTACCAGTTTTTGAGTGTAGTGGCTGCATTAATAGTAAATAAATAAATTATTGTGCTGCGCTCCCTAAAAACAAAAAACAGCATGTGCATATATATCAATTTTCAGAAACATGCATCAAACCCTCTTAATTGTGTTCCACTAAAAATCCACCCAAGCATCAAAAACATCCCAATATAATACACAAAAAATCCTCATTAAAAGTCACCCATGCATCAAAAAACATCCCAGTGTAATAAACAAAAGTCCTCTTTCCCATAAATCAGCTTCAATCAAATGAATTCCAGGTTTCCAAGTTCCTTATAGCAACACTGCTGCTCTATTATGTGCTCACCTATATTCACAGCCTATCAGGCTAATAAACGCAGTTTATCCCACCCACGCATCAAAAATCATCACAGTATAATAAACATAAGTCCTCTTTCCCATAAATCAGCTTCAATCAAATGGATTAATTCCAGGTTTCCAAGTTCCTTATAGCAACACTGCTGCTCTATTATGCGCTCACCTCAATTCATAGCCTATCAGGCTAATAAACGCAGTTTATCCCACATGAGGATGAAGGATCCCTTGGATAACCACCTTCTTTGGATCTCTCCACACTTCAGTGTTCCTGATTAGCCACCTGGACACTTAATCCTCTTCTATGGACATACGGATAAATGAATATAATATGCCTCTTCCACCCCTCCTGGGGAATGAACCTCCTAAAGATTACTCCAGCAATCTCCACATGTATGGTAATAAAGGGAAACAAAGAATAGTGCTTTATCCAATTCCCCCTGATGAAGCCACGTGACCGGAGGCGTAACGCGTAGGGGAGGGGCTCTGACGTCACCGCATTCGATCGGCTTTGCTGTGATACGGCGAGTACTGAGAGAGAGTGTGATACACACTGATGGCTATTTTTACTGATGGGCTTGTTTTTATCTGTTACAATGTGAGCGTGGCAAACTTAGTTTTGCAATAAAGTGTTTTAAAAGGATAAAGCACTATTCTTTGTTTCCCTTTATTACCATACATGTGGAGATTGCTGGAGTAATCTTTAGGAGGTTCATTCCCCAGGAGGGGTGGAAGAGGCATATTATATCCATTTATCCGTATGTCCATAGAAGAGGATTAAGTGTCCAGGTGGCTAATCAGGAACACTGAAGTGTGGAGAGATCCAAAGAAGGTGGTTATCCAAGGGATCCTTCATCCTCATGTGGGATAAACTGCGTTTATTAGCCTGATAGGCTATGAATTGAGGTGAGCGCATAACAGAGCAGCAGTGTTGCTATAAGGAACTTGGAAACCTGGAATTAATCCATTTGATTGAAGCTGATTTATGGGAAAGAGGACTTATGTTTATTATACTGTGATGATTTTTGATGCGTGGGTGGGATAAACTGCGTTTATTAGCCTGATAGGCTGTGTATATAGGTGAGCACATAATAGAGCAGCAGTGTTGCTATAAGGAACTTGGAAACCTGGAATTCATTTGATTGAAGCTGATTTATGGGAAAGAGGACTTTTGTTTATTACACTGGGATGTTTTTTGATGCATGGGTGACTTTTAATGAGGATTTTTTGTGTATTATATTGGGATGTTTTTGATGCATGGGTGGATTTTTAGTGGAACACAATTAAGAGGGTTATTGCATGTTTCTGAAAATTGATATATATGCACATGCTGTTTTTTGTTTTTAGGGAGCGCAGCACAATAATTTATTTATTTACTATTATATACACTATTATATGAGTTGGGTGTGAAGTGTTTGCGAACCACATATTGTTTTTATTTTTGGTTTATTTTATGTTTTTATTCATTTTTTAAAAAATAGTATATTTTATTTTGTTACACATTTTGAAGGTGAAAGTCACTATATTGGCTCACGAGTCTTTTTAAAAAAAAATTTTTTAGTGGCTGCATTAGTTTTCTTTTGTCAGGCTAAGAATATTTTCCCTGCTTTCTGTACCTACCCCGTAATTTGCTGTGAATCCTTATCAGACAGCACTTCTCCAGATTTTGCTAGCAATAAAAAGGGGGGGGGGATCAGTAACTAGCCTGTAATAGGCACTTATGTATGAAGGAAACAACTGTGACCTCTATTTCTATATCCACTCTCTGAAATCTAGGCAGGCACTATGTGTTAATAGATGTTTTGTTCCTAAGGATAAATACCAGACAGTATAGAATAATAGCCTCCTATCAGCTGACTCTGGGTCACAGGAGAAGGAAAGTAAATGTATTCTTGTGACCCACAAAAGAAAAATGGCCAAAAAAGCTGTACTTTTCTTTAAAACACTATCTAGTGACAGAACTACCTTGCATGAGATTATATATATGAGAATAGTTGTTGCAGCTGTGTTTGTATAAGCGGCATGTTAACAATAAGAAATGTCCTAAAAAGAAACCTCTAAAAACTTACCACCACATAACATAACATGGCTTTTGGTGCTTTTTCACAAATCTGGGTCTAGTCCTGAGAGATTTAGGAAGGCAGTAGGTACTATCCAACAAATCCAGCAATAAAACCTTTTCAAATAAACATTGTATCCTAATGGACTTTGTACTGTAATGTTCAGTTTATTTCTACCAGTAATTCCAATCCTAAATTTATGTACTGCAGGAAAACGATCACATTTTAATTGGCTTTGGGATGAATTCTCTGCATGCCTAATGGATTCTCTTTCTCTCAATCAGTCCCAATTATCTTGTTCACTTGTATGGTGGCATGTCTGTGCTGTTTACATGTTCCTCCGAGGTTCATTATACTGTACATATAGATTACATAAAGTGAGCATGTTATTATATATGCTGTTTATGAAAACAAGCAATGCTTTACATTTACGTTTGGTATTAACATATTGAAGTTATCTGTACAAATCTTTATAAATGATAGAAGTAAAATAGTTGTTTTTTTTCCCCTCATTCTCATTTCTCGCCTCTCTCTTCCTGCCACTTTTATTTCCTCTCTGCTTTCTCTCCCTGTCTCCTTTCATCTACCTTTCACTATTTACCTCTCCCTGTCTTTTTGTATCTACCTTGCACTCTCTTAGGATTTGTCTCCTTGGTTTTCACTCTCAATCTCTTGAATTTTTATTGAATCAAAATATATTAGCCTGGCTATAATAATTTTTGACTATTAAAGTATATGAACCCTCACTTTGTAAGACAATGCGTTTGGTTTGAAATAGAACAGAAAGGCAAAACATTTGTGTGTGTATGTATATATATATATATAAATATATATATATATATATATATATATGAGTATGTACAGTATATACTGTATAAAACATTCTAAATACCCTTTTTTAATTTTTTAAAAGTGATTACACAGTCTCTGTTTTAAGCTGCGTAAGAGACTTAGAGCAGTGTGGGTGGAGAAACAGCAGTACACTGACCATCTCAGTGAATGGCTGTGCAGGGGGCATGTCAGCACAAGTCTGATCATTGGAGGACAGGCTGGTTGTTAAGGATGAATTTGTCTAGTGTGGTCATTTTTAAATGGGAAAGCAGGTAGACAGGCAGGATCCCCAGGTATTTCACACAAAGAAAGCAATGCAATGAGAACAGGATACATTTTAACACATTGGGAATATGAAATGTTGGGGTAACATATTTTTTAAGGCAGTCTATGTAAATGGTACTGATATGCATGTACAGTATAAGCAGCAGCCACCTTGTACTGCTTCTGTTGACAGTGTAAGAAATTAGTAAATCTTGCTCACCTTCTTCTGGCAACCATCTATTCTTGCTTATACTCAGTTTCTTGCATCTTTCTCTTTGGGTTGGTTGGGCATGCTATTCCTAAGCATCTGCCATGTGCCACTGTAATATTTTCAGCCACCAAATACATATTCTGCTCATCCTGAACATAAAGATTCCATCTTATCCTTTCTTGAACTCCATGATTTTATGTGCCTAAATATGACTGTGCCCAAATGCCCTATTCTGGTCACTGATCCTGATGCAAAATCTTAACAAGCACCCAAAAATATGTAATCCTTATCATAAAAAATATAACACATTTAAAAATAAACAGGTGTATTATACGGAGTTCTTTGTCAAGATACTTACAGCTGGTAGAAGGTAGTCTCATTCAGCCAGGCATATTCTGTAATGTTGAAGATGATTATCATGTTTAAGCCAGTTCTAGTGAGTATCAGAAACATACCCTAACATATACTTCCAGACAAGTAGCACAGACACCTAAATACAAGCAACATAAAATGTATCAAGGTAGATGTTGATTGTTCGAGAACAGGCCGGGAGGTGGGAAACAGTAGCTGATACCGAGATCCATTGGTATAGAGCCAAATTAATAGTGACCAGTAATGTATTAAAAATTAGAAAGGATGATGACATGTTATCCAGAGTAAAGAGTAAGAAGGATTTTATTATCCACTTGAAAGTTATTAAAACCATTGTTCATAGTCATACAGTATGTCCAATGTAAATGAAGGAAAAGGTGGGTGTTATAGCTCAAATGTGTGAATGTGGTCAATAAAATTGGCTTACTGCTGAGGAACCGGTACATCCAGACCAGGGTGCAGGAGGCGGTGGAGAGGAATCCTGTGATCTGCTCTGCTGGAAGATAGGTCGCCAACTGTGAGAAGGTACCACGCACAGAACAGGATGCTGCCGCAGATGTCCCCGAAACTCTCACACCGGAAATGACGTTAGCGCGTGCCAGAAGTCATAGCAACCAGGTCTTGTTGTGGTCTGCCCCAGGCACTCTGGCTTCTCTGTCCATCCATCAGCATCCATCTGTCGGTTTCTGCGCTTCACATTGTGAATGGAGCCTAAAATTGAATATGGGCAAACTGGCTGAATCTTTAATTCCCATATAATTTAAGATGTTCACTCATGTGAAGCATGTAACACCAATGCAAGAGGGTATGCAAATATTTTCTTTTTATTGTCAGAAGGTGACCCAAAAAGTTTGTTCTCATAAAGCCTGCTGCAATGTCTATCACTATTTATATTACTATACATAGAAATAGTGTAAACCTATAAAATGTAAACTTAAGACAATCTGGAATTTTTTGACTATTGTGGGAATGTCAGGTCTTTCTGCTCACTTTTACTCAAAAGTATGGGGTTGATTTACTAAACACAAATAGACTGTGCACTTTGCAAGTGCAGTTGCACTAATTTCCACTAGAGCTTTGTGAATGTGGTGAAGCTCTGCTGATTTCCATCAGCAATTGTGCACACAAAAATGCAGTTTTTTTCTTTCTTTTTATTTTTCTTGCACCAGATTGGGTATTCTTTACAAAGTGAAGCTTTACAATAGTCACTCAACTCTATTTGCCCTTAGTAAATCAACCTCATAGTCTTAGTACCTCTTCAGGATATTGAAGTACCATGCAGTTTGGTCGCTGCGCCACGCATGCGCTTCCTACAGGCATTGGAGGTGCTTTTAACAGTTAATGGCACCCATGCCCATCTAACAAGGGCAAAGTGTTCCGGTGTGGTTTGGAAATGATCACGGAAATGCACATTTCCCACAACACAATTGATATGGCTGGGCCTTGAGGTCAGGGTAGACACTTTCTCAGTGTTTCTTCACACACGCTGCTCCTTCAGTAATGTGCCACAAGGAAGAAGGAGCCATAAACACCACCTGGACTAAAAGGGCTGTGCACACCGCAGGAAAGGGCTGTGCACAAACAGCATGCTGGTTTCCTTTAACCCCTTGGCGGCGGTGCCTTCCGACCCTTTAAGGGTTTCAGAAGCTGGGAGGCGGGGTTTACGGTCATGTGACCTCTGTGACATGCCCCAGAGGACAGAGGAGATTGGGACCTTTTCGTGAGTACCGGATATGTGTGCTGGTAGCTCACAGTGCGCGCACTCTCAGCACGTTTTTTTTAACAGAACGCAAATGTGCGGCCGCTCAGCGTGTAGGCCCAGACGCCGGGAGGCTGCACATTTGCATTCAGCTGGCGTGAAGAGGTTAAACTGTGGACTCAATCCAGGTGTTACCAATCCTGGAGAAAACTGCAAAACCTGTTTTCTTCACATAGAGCAGACATCCCAAGAGCCCCTCAAACTGCATAAGGCTAAGTTCACACTAGATTTGTTAGCAGGTGTTAGACAGGCATTTGGGAAGCGTTTTTAATGCTTCTCAAATGCCTATGAAAATTCTACACATGGCAGCACATCGTGCTGTTCACAAGGAAGCATTAGCGTTGTGTCGCAGCAAATTGAGGCCTCATGTCGAGTTAGGAGGAGTTGAAGCCTTCCATTCAAGTCTATGGTGCCTGGCAGGCGTTTGCGGGGCGCTTACGAGGCGTTTGCGGAGAGTTAATACCATTAAACTTCATGATAGGTGTTTGTGGTGCAGTTTTATTGCTTAGCAAACACCTATCAAATGCCTCAAAAACGCGCATAGGGCATTTGGCGAGCGTTTGGGGAGAAATTAGTTAAGTGTGAATTAGCCCTAAGTGAGAATCCTGGTTGACATCTAGCGCTTCTATCAAGGTGACCAGGCACAGCACTATCACATTCATTGTTTTATCTTTCTTCATAGCAGCCACTTTTCAGTCTGTTTTGCAGAAAAATAGAAAGAGGCATTTTATGATTGATTGAAAATGAGGAGATATCTGTATGTGCAAGTTAAAATTCAGGAAGTATATTTTCTCCCTGAAGGACAGAAGATAGATAATTGATTTAATTTTCCCTTTGAGATGACCTGTTTCATTGGATTACCTATAGGTTGTGGAAAAGTAAGATGTGTAACATCTGCTTGGAAGATTGATCTGCCCAGAGGAGACATAGTTTAAGTGATATTCTAGTTACAATGGGTTGCCCGGATGGTTTACATTCGTTTTGCTGATTAGCCCAAAGGCTCTTACCAGTATGGTGCATATTAAGAGATTTGTAAATGATATAACATACATACATTATACAATATATAGAATTTAGAATCTATGCCTGAAAAGGAGCAATTTAATGTTCAATTGATTTCATCAAAGTATTTTATCAATTTTATAAAAGAGCTTCAGACAAAACTTAAAACTAATGCATAATTATATTATGCTTTATTTCATTATTTCTCAAAAAAAGAGTGCCCTCTGAGTTCTGTCAGAAGTGTTGCATCATATATTTTTACAAATTGTCACGTATCTCCATTTTCATGGCCACAGCACCATGAAAACAATCTAGTCCAGGGTGGGCATTCAGGGGACCCTCAGAATTCAGAAGGGGACAGAAGTGTGCCTCCGTCTATACCTGCTCCTTCTCCCGCCCACTGCCATGCTGCCACAATCGCACTGTGCCAAAGATTGGAAGGTAGAACCATGAAAAAGTAGGGAGAGGGAGCATCTGAGGACTCTGATGTGAATGGGGGGACTGAGGACACTGTTGTAAATAGGGGACTGAGGGCTGTGATGTGAAAGGGGGGATACTGAAGACTCTGATGTGAAAGCGAGATGGGTGGGACTGAGGACTCTACTATGAAACGGAGGAGGACTGAGGGGCTTCAGATGGGATGTAATTTTAGACTGGGGTGCCTTCAGATTTTGCATTCAAAGGATGCCTTAACTGAAAAAAGGTTACGAAACACAGCTGTTTTATAGTATTTTTTTTAGTTGGTGCTGACATACAAGGACAACATTCATGGTATAAAGCCATACACAGCTACAGTCAGTCACTCTTGGTGCAGAATCCTGCTCAAAAAACCTTATGATCCAAAGAGGGGATTGATTTAAAATGATTTTACTATTGTGCTACAGCCTGAAAATAGTGCACTGATGGGAGGGGGGTTGAGAAAAAGTCCTCAAAAGAGTGAATCATGGGTATATGCCTTTTAAATAGATACACTTTAAGGGTCTGTTTAAAGTTTTGTGGGATTGCCTCCAGTCTAGAAAAAAATCTAGAGAAAGGGAACAGCATGAAGAAAAAATACAAAAAGTGATAGTGAGATGTTGTTGCCAATGAGGGAAAAAAGGTACAAGTTTGTGTTCAGAGTAAAGGTTCCATATTGGAGTATGGCAGCAGAGTAGGTGATGGCTTGTTGAGAGCTGTATGTGTTAAAGCAGAACTCCAGGCTCCCCCCCAAAATAAAAGTTTTTAATATGAGGACACTTAAGCGGAATTCCACCTGGAAAAAAAAAAGTAAAAGTCAGCAGCTAAAAAAACTGTAGCTGTTGACTTTTAAAATACAGACACTTACCTGTCCTTTGGTCCAGCGGTATCCTCACAACCGCTGGTTTCACCGGACGCCTCCTCTCCCCGGTGCCAGCATCTTCAGTGTGGGCCCCTGGCTGTGACAGTTTGCTGCTTCACAGCCGGGTGCCCACTGTGCATGCGCATGAAGCGCTGCACTTTGTGGATGGCCCCATAGTCTTCTGGGACCTATCACATGTCCCAGAAGACTACGAGGAGGGAGGGTAGGAGGACAGCTTTCGCTTCCGATCGCCTAGGCGATCGCAATGGAAGTGGGAGTGGGTACCTGTCAAATTCAGGTACCTGCTCCCAAAAGGTGCCAATCCTTAATGGGGAGCGGGGGACAAAGGCTTAAAGCAAAACTTCCCCTTTTGGGTGGAGCTTCGCTTTAACTGTCCAGAGATCCAGCATTGTCCTCACCCGAGCCGATTCTTAAATTGGCTTTGAGTGCAGGTGCTGGCATCTTCAGTAGGGGAAACCAGCACTGAAGCCTTGTGGCTTCACAGCTGGATGCATACTGCACATGAATAAAGTGTGCTATGCTTTGTGAATGGACCCGCAGTCTTCTGGGACCTGTGAAGTGTACCAGAAGGCTGTGGGGGATTGAGGGGGCCAAACTTCCAGCTCAGATTGCTGTGGCACATCAGATCGGAAGTGGGAGCATATACCTGTCAAAACCAGGTACACGCTCCTCCCTCCCCCCAGAAAGGGCCAAATTTGGCAATGTAGGGGGGAATGATGTAGACAAGCGGAACTTCCACTTTTGGATGAAGCTCTGCTTTAAGGTGGACCTGAAATCAAAAAATGAAGAGCACAGCTTCTTTAGTTAAAGTTCTCTTTAAGGTTCTCATGAATAATATAGGGTAGTTAGACATCTAGAACCTTTTTTCCTAAAGTACACATATTTATTTCTATACAAAGACAAGGGGGAAAGAGAGAATGGCCGGTGGATGCTTCTGGTTTTAGGAATAATACAGAAGACATGTAATTAGAACAGGCTTTTTAAACGTAACCATTGACATTTCTCTCATTGGTAGTTGGCTATTGGTCATATTCATGAGATTGTAACTTGAACTGGTTGACGTCAGATGCAGAAGAAGTGACAATGGAGCTGTGAGGGAGATCAGAGAGCTGTCAGTGCTAATGGAGGGCAAACAAAGAGGTGAGTCTGCGATAATAATCAAGCATGTTCCCCCCTAACACAAAGCTTACATTAGAACTGAAAGTAAAACTTTTTTTTCAATCAGATAAGCAATGATTATAAATCCAAAACAGCCAAAACAGGAAGTGAGAGGAGATACCTTCAAAGTGAGGGAATCCCTGTTTGTCAACAGGGTCACTAAAGCTAGTGTCCCCAGTGGAAGATTACCCCTCTATTCCAGTTGTGGTGACCTCTAAATACTTGGTATTTTCTTTCACTTTTGGAGATAATGGTCACTAGGGGCATTCAGCACCTGATAGGGCAGAATGGACTAGGGTGGAGGTAACAAATATAGTGTGGACCAGAGTTCTAAAGGAGTAAAGGAATCCTGGAAAGTCCCAGTAATCTCATTGTCCAGATAGCAGCACATATCCTATACAGAACATCAAGTTTGCTAATTAAAGGTTTCACATAGTGATGTATAAAGGCTGTTATTTGACATGGTTGACTTCAAGCATGTTACATGTATAGAGTTTTCTGCATTGAAAATTGTTTTCTGCTTTGAAAACCCAGAATGCCTTGTACATAAATTAGTATGAAGACACTCTGTATGTAAAAAAACAAAACAAAAAAAAAGAAAGGCATAGAACTATAATTGGGACATATAACGAATGGATAAGCATTTCACTATATGGAAAAGTATGTAATAAAATAAAGAACATCAGCATTGATTCCCTTTAAAAAGGAAAACGGTTAAATATGTATGGCTCAATAATCAACCTAGAATCTAATTTATGTCCTATGTAGTACGCAAGATAGGAGAGGTGTTGCAGCACAAGATCAAGTTTCATATAATGAAAGCAGTTTCTTAAAGATATTTATAATGGCGGGAATTGCATAGTATGAAAATGTGGACTCTGCTGGGAGAAACTGTATTTAATAAGAACATAATCTTCTCATGGAATATCCCAGAAATAGAAACATGCAAAAAAATGATAATCCTCTAATTAGAGCAAACCTTTTGAAAAAGGTGTAATTGCAAACTTAACATCCCCTCTGATATCTTTGATTAATAATTTAGGATACAGTATGTCCCTCAATGCTTGAGTCCTTTATAGTTGCTGGTTTCATAATAATGAATTAAAGTAGCCTCTAGTTTTTTCATAAAACAGATAATAATAATATAGTGTGCATTTTTTGCTCTCCAAGCTTGGCAGGCTGTCCTTCCCCGGTGGACTGCAGGGCAGTGGAGCTCCATCTGTCAGCTTCCTCCTTCAGCTTCCAGCCTCCAGCCTGGAAGCAAGACCACCTTCTCTGGGGCCCCCTCCCAGGCTACACAGCAGCATGTCTCAGCACTCCATATTCCACCTGACTCCCCTGCTGGCCAGGCTCTGCCATATTTAAGGGCTGATCTGCCACACTGGCAGGCCCCTCTGCCTGGGAGTGGTCAGAATTCCATAAACATGTAGATTATCCCCTCCTCACCTCTGCCTACTGGCTTCTAGAAGCTCCTCCAAGATTCTAGAGCAGAGGGAGGTACCAGAGGACTAACTTGTAGAGCCCTCCAGCCCTGACCTGAAGTATACCCTCTAACTAAACCCAGGACTCTAATTACTCTGACAAACTATGTACAGCAGAGCGCTCTACAACCGCATACACAGGCAGTGAGATAAGGACACAGAGCCATTGTCAATCATCACTGTGGGGGAGGAGTAGCTGGAGGGGTCAAATTCTGGTCAGGGCTGAGAGACTCTGCAGGCCAGCCCCTCTGGAATTTCCCCCTGCTCTGAGGCTTTCGGAGGAGGGTCTTGGAGGCAATGGGTGGATCTGAAGAGTGGCTGGCTACACTCTTGAGGAATCTCAGCCAATCCCTAACAGGGCACTTAGCAGGGGGCTAGGACTCCCTAAAAAGTGTTAGAGCTTGCTAAGTAGCAGGGGAGTGGTGGTGGGTGAGGAGTGTGGAGTAGGAAGATGTGAGACTGGAGGTGGATGGGAGTGGAAGAAAGCTCAGGACTCACTGGCCCCCTTGGACCACCTGTATGGCAGGGAAGGAGCAGCCCAGCTGATAGATCTGGTAGCAGCAGCCATCCCACAAGTGGTACAGGAGAGGATCTGAGTGAGTACACCTGCACCACCTGGGCAGATAGGGAATGGAGCACTCTGATATGAAACCAGATTAGCACCCTACTAGTGACTGTTACCCATTTCAAGAAACAGGAGCCAGATCCCCTGCTCAGGAAGAAAGTCTCCTGATTGCTGGGTGAAGAGGAGTTCACCTAGGGTCTGGGGTGGTACAGCTAGGAGCTGCTGACTACCACTCCAACAGAGACTGTGTCAGAGAAAAGAAGCTGGGAATAGTTCAGGAATTTGTCCTCAGATCTCAGTTCCCTTGGGCATCCTATACACCCCTTATCCTATACAAGTTCTAATCCCCTAAATAAAATAACAAAACAAATTCTCAAGGACTGTTTTCTGTCTATGGATGAGAGCTGGAGGGGAAGTATGCTGAATGACCAGCTGTGCAAAACTATAGGGGGACCCAATTCAACAGCATCCCCTAAGGGATTAGTGCTACAATAATAAACATGAGTGCCGCCACCTAGGACAGGGCCTCTTTGGAGAGAGGGGGTTTCCTTACTGGGAAATTAACCACTAATGTAATCAAAGTATTTGGGAGCAGAGGAACTACTGTAAACGGCATATAATATTAACTACTTATAAATGCACATCAGTACTCAAAAAATACAAGGTGCGACAAATTAATTCCTGGAATGGACTGGTAATAATCCTATTAAACACCACTGCATTCTTCAAAAGATTGGATGAAATTTTAAGATGATGTACTCTCTGATCTTCTGTCAAGATTCGAGGCACCATATTTGTGGAAATCTTTCTCATTCCCAAATCCTTCATTAGAATATCCCACAATGTTTTCCTGTTCATGTTCAATTCTTCTGCTATCATTCTCACACTTAATCTGAGTGGACAGGGGTTTGCATTCTGTCCACATTTGCATTCGTCCTTTGTGTTTTTTAGGTGCCCATTTCTTGCGCCATTGTGGACATCTTCCCACCCCTCCTTAAAGTAATTCTAAAAATTCATTTTTTTTTTGGAAAAATAACAAACCTGTCTATACTTACCTGCCATGTGCAGTGGTTTTGCACAGAACAGTCTGAATCCTCCTCTTCTTGGGTCCCTTGCAGGCTCTCCTGGCCCCTCCCTGCTGTTCGGTAACCCCACAGCAAGCAGGTTGCTATGGGGGCACCTGCTGCTCTGTGTGTCCATGCCACGGTTTTACCTCACCCCCTCTCTCTTCTTATTGGCTGATTAGCTATGATTGACAGCAGCGGGAGCCAATGGCTCCCACTTGCTGTCTCAGCCACTGAGGAGGAGGCAGAGACCATTGCTGGATCGCGATGAGGCTCAGGTAAATATTGAGGGGGCTGGGGGCACTGCTGCACACAGAAAGTTTTTTATCTTCATGCATAGAATGCATGAAGGTAAAAAGCCTTGAGCCTTTACAACCACTTTAAACCCCCATCTCATAAGAAAACACAATTGTTTTCATGGAATGTTCACTGTAAGCCTGTTGTAACAGAGATAAAGTTTCACTCACATTTTTGCCAATTTTTACGCATAATGTGCTGCTCCAGATTCCTGTCACCCATTTCCACCAACAGTGCAGCACACACGTTATTTCTTCACTACTCTGTAAAGACTGGTCTGCGACCTAGGCGAGTGCAAGTTAGAACACGTCAGAACACGCTCAAATGTGACGGGCTGTGTGATTCACCACCATGGTGCTATGCTGTGGGCATTCCGGGAATTAAATTGTTTCACCTTGTACAAGGTTTATGTAAGAATAAAAAATAATAGTAGTACATACATCCAATGTACAAATATATATATTATCAGCAAAGGACCCAACAAGAGTTCTGGTGGAATTGTGTACATATCCCTGGATATACTCTATATATATATATGGATATTAATAAAGCTACCTCCAGATGAATGTTGTAACAAAGTTCAGTTGCAGGGGCCCATGGGGGTAATCACAATGCAGCATTCATCTTTGTTTTGGAGTGCCTCCCTTCTCCAAATACAAACCCCCCCCCAATGACAAAACCACCTGCAGTACAAATTCCCCACCTCCTGAATTGTACTCATTAAACCTCACCATGGCATTGCTGTTACATCCCCACAGTCCACCACCTGCTGGGGAGTTCCTTCCCCTCATCTCCAATGGTAGCACCTGTGCAGATACAGAAGGCGCCATACACTATACTTGCAGGACGGAGATGAGCCTTGGGCTTCAGGTGGAGCTTGTCATCTCTGCTGCACCCTCTTACCTGTTTCTGCACAGGCAATCACCTAGAAGCTCATGTGACAAGTCACGTCCCAGTCTGCATTTATATGTGTCTGCCAGCAGAATGCTCTCCATTCACAATCCAGTGCAGTATAGTAATGTCACAAAGTGCCATTGGTGTCTACTGCTACTGAATTACTTAGCCGCGCCCCTTTCTCCACATTAAAACATTGTACATGGGGCAGCTGCTCCTCCTGCATGCCCACCCATTACTTTGACTCCCATTTGACACCCATTACTTTGCCATGTACCCTAGTAAAGTGTTGGCTTACCATCTTCAGGTTCAGGTGTGCACAGCAGTTCACCATCACAAGCAAAAGCAAAGCATCAAATAATCAATACTTCCCTCCCACAAAAAAGTCTAGGTAGATCATGTGATATTGTCATGAGACATCATTAGTAACCCCAAACACAGCCAGGAGCACCCTCACCCCTTCCCTCCCTTCTTCTCTAAGCTAATCACAGAAATGTTTCTAAGACGGATTACCCCACAACCACTCGGGCCAGACACACTAATTATTATAGTTGGAATAAAAATCAGAGCAAAATTCTGGATACTTTCTTTCCAAGAACAGCGCCCTAAAATCAAGGACTATGCTTGGAAGCCAAGAACATTTAGTAACCCTATCAAGACCTATTACCTGTATATAATATAAAAACTGTATTTGCATTAAATCTCTAATAGCTGCATGATCTTTTATGTGTAACCATACATGATTGTAATACCAATCAATACACAAACATGTGTTGATAATAATGAATAAATGAATTAGAAAAATATATATCAAAATTGGTGATAAAAAAAATAAAAAAATAAAAGTCTGTGCAAAATTATTCAAATTTGTGTCCTTCAATGATTAAATAAATATTCAATTAAGAAATAAATATCAAAAATAAATGGAAAAATATGGAAAATAAATAAAAGGTAAAAATTCAATGAATCTTGTGCAGAAACGCAAAACAAACTTGGTGCAGAGTTCAGCAAGGATGAAATATCTGTGTGCTCTCCTTCCAATCAGCCTGAGGTGATGCAGGTGAAGGTTGCAGATAGAGGGCTACTATGTAAGCCTGGATGGTCATATGGATCTCTCCCTCCTCAGATCTTTTCTTGATCCAGCCCTTTAGGCATTCCTCATACAGATCATGTAAATAGAGAAAAGTGCATAGTGCTTTATCGTTGATAAAAAAAAACACTTTAATATGCGCTCAATATGTACTCACATTGATTAAAAACAAGTTTGTTTTGCATTTTTGCACAAAATTCATTGAATTTTTACCTTTTATTTATTTTCCATATTTTTCAATTTTTATTTTTGATATTTGTTTCTTAATTGAATATTTATTTAATCATCGAAGGGCACAAATTTGAATAATTTTGCACAGACTTTTATTTATTTATTTTTTTTATCACCAATTTTGATATATATTTTTCTAATTCATTTATTCATTATTATCAACACATGTTTGGGTATTTATTGGTATTACAATCATGTATGGTTACACATAAAAGATCATGCAGTTATTAGAGATTTAATGCAAATACAGTTTTTATATTATATACAGGTAATAGGTCTTGATAGAGCGCGGCATCTATATTTTCTTCATTTGTATGCACTGATAACTCACATTTATGAGGATGAGCAAGGTAGCCTGCGATCTTATTGATAGAAGCTGTTTATTATACACCTTATTGGCTCACAAGTAAATTTTTAATATTCATTTAGTAATCCTGCCCAAATATAATTTCATGCCTATAGTGACAACATCCTAGGGTATAAATTCTCAGTTTTTGATGTGCTTACCTTTGGAGACTGAACAGAATAATTGTCAAATATTTTTCAAAAAAGTATGTAAACCATAACAATGAATTTATTTTATGTACTCCCTTTTGATCAAGTAACTATATCTGTTCTTTTTTCCACTCCTAGGGTGACACTGCTGCTCCTCCATAGATACAATATGACGAGTGCGCTTTGTCAACCTGGGACAGGAAGTATGTTATTGGAATGTTAAAAAAAAAGCCTGAAAAAAAACTCCAAAAACAAAACCAATGCAGCCACCATATCTAATGACTGATAAATTGCAATATTTCATATTTTTGTTCTTGGGTTTAGTATGCTGTTTCCTTTCTCTTTCTATTTTATTGTCATTATCACTATTTTATTGTTCTTTTCTGCTTCCGATCCAAAATAAAGGAAGCAAAACACAAAAAAAAAAAAAAAGAAAAAATCATAATTGCTTTGCTTGTAGCAATGAATCATTTTACAAAGGGAAACTACAATCTAGTCTTCACCCATGTGACCCAAATCCCTGTTCTCCAGAGGTGATAAGGAAACACAAGCAGTGATAATTTAATCTTTCCAAGTACTAAGTAGTTATTATTGCTCTGAGCTTTTGATGCCTTTTCTGCTGTTCCAAGTCAAATAATATTAGTCTTTTTCTGTTATATGTCCATTAAAGGGAAAGCATGGTGTTTTTGTATTAATTTTCTGCATATACAGTATTTAGTTCTGGATTGAAAAATACATATGGAAGATACTGTATATTTTTTTGCTATTTTAGTCAAGTTCATATCAAATGTTTTATAGAAATATTTCATATTTAAGCTATTCAATGTTGACACTTTTATAAATTAATCCTTTATCTCTTTTTTATTACTTTTATTAAATCTTTATTTTACAAATAAATATTTAATACAAAGTTCTTCCTTGACACTTATCTTGCAGAGCATAATGAGCTTTCTAAATACAAAGTTCAGCACTCTTTGCTTGCTTGTTGACTGCCTTTGCCAGACTCAAAATCCACACAAGAAGAAAGGGAGTGTCTTGTGACTAGACCTGAATAATAGGAAATCAAATTACAGAAGCTATTCAGGCTATTTACAGCATAGTAGCGAAGCACTTAAGGTGTTACTAAACCTAGAAACCTGCATTCCCTCTATCTGGTCTCCCACAGTACACATTACATGGAAATGCAATTTTTTCAGTAAATATAAACTGCTAAATACCTTTTCTCATCAGCAGTATATAGCAGTCTTGTGACTTCTATCAGTGTCCAGCAGAGCACATGTTAAAGCTTGTAGGAGGAGCTTTCTTTCTGCTCTAGGAGGATGCAAAACCCATGACCTCTGTCTGCACAGTACTGATTGGCCCCGTGCTGATCACAAGATCCCCCAAGACATAAAAAACCTCTCTTGCAGTACACACTAAACTGAGCATGTGCAGAGTGTCTCCATGACATGTCTTATCAGGAGATAAGGGGGAGACACTGGAAGAAGTGGAGGATCAGTGAAGTCAGGATCAAACAGTGTTTTTTAAACAGTGCAGAGGATTAACCCCTTTGGTTCTACAGTGGATATAACAAGCATGCTTTACTACATATACAGACTGATTGTACTGTTGTTGGTTTAGTAACACTGTAAGAAATGCTGGATGTAGCGGTCCCTAGCATATCACTTGTTGGCTGTGAATGGTGAATATAAAATTTCACATATACACATTACATAATGAAGAGTGACAATACTGCATATATGTGAATATATGACGGAAGACATTTAAGTATTACAAACTATTAGCGAGCCGTAAATGAGCTGTTAAGCAGCCCTTATTGGCTATTTATTGCTATAGGCACTGTGAGAAAAATTAAGGGTGCTCTGCTGACAATTACATACAAGAACAACAGTAGGGGTTCCAGCGATTAGCTGCGAGTAGGCAGCCCCATTGAAAGGAAAACAAGGCGGCCAGCTCTCACAGGTAATTGTGCCCACTCACATGTAATCGTTCAAGCTGCAATCACATGCGAGTGATCGTCCGCATCCAGGGCTGATCACTCAAATGTGATCTTAATATGAATGATTACATGTGAGTGAGTGCGATTAGCTGCAGGAGATGGGAGTCTCCAATTGCTTTCAATGGGGTTGCCTACCCACAGCTAAACGTTCGAACCCCCAAAGTGGTTCTTGCATGTAATTGCCAGCAGGGTGCATTTGCAAGCGTGAATGCACCCTAACCCTCACAGTTCACAGCAGAAGCACAGAATTTATTGAACGTGTTCTCTAACCAGATCAGTTCATCTGCTCCCCCCTCCCCACCGCCCAGAAAACGTGTTTGGTATTTAATTTACAGATTAGAAGGTTAGAAAGCTGCTGAGTTAGCGCTGGGAGGGGGGATGTGCAGAGTGAGCTATGCTTTTGAAAGAACAGCTTAAAATTTTATCTCACCTTTCCAGAAAAAAATGAAAAAGGAACTAGCCCAGGACACCCTCCCCACCCTCTTGGTCCCTGCTGTACTTACCTCCAGGGCAGCTGAGCTGTCTGTGCCCTTGCAGCAAGTCCAGTGGTTCAGGGATTTGAAATCCCAACTCTTCCTTTTTTCCATGCAGCGCTTCTACTATGGACCAGATCGATTTGATTGATCAGTGCCATCACAGTGAAGCGATCTGGTCTGTACCAGCGGCACTGACAGAGAAGAGGGAGAATAGTAGGGATTTCAAATCCCCTGACCACTGAACTGGCTGCAGGGGCACAGACAGCTCACTTAAAGAGATGGAGGAGAAAAACTGATCATGAAATTATAGCAATTAGCACTCACATTTAGCATGTACAATGACTCTTAGTACAGGCAAAACAGAAGCAGATAAAGAGCTTCAATAAATATTACTAAAAATCCTTGCAATTTATGTAACTGACCTGGAAGATATTTTTTCTCAACAGGTGTAGTGCCGTTTATTCATAGAAGATAATTGTCTTGATTTTTTAACTGTACACTATTTAAAAAAGCGAAAAATAAACTTTTGTGCTTGGTTTCACAATTTGTCCAATTTGATTTATGTCTTATTGAACCTTCTATTTTAATGCAGTTTAAAGAGAAAAACAAGCTTTCCTGAGCAAATATTGGTCATCACTGGATCTTTTTAATTTACCTTACTCAACAAAAAGACACCTAATTACCTTGGTATCTAGTCTGAATGAGAAAATCAATGCAGAGAATTAGCAACGTACCTAGTATTATGCTTGTGTATCCAAAAGTACTCCAGTCAATAAATAGCCCTCTCCTATTAAGTTGTCTTTAAACGCCTGTTAACCCGAAGTGCGATGACAGTTACCATTTTGTTTTACAACTATATAAATTATAAGCTAAGCTACAGTAAAGTGCATGGCAAATGCCTGAGCTACAGTCCCTGAGATAAAGCGTATAAGTATATTTTCCTTGTGAGAAAAACAGATAATCTAAGCAATAAAAGCATAAAGTAAGATGCAAATTAGCAACTATGTTATTTGTAAATTATATTAAAAATATTTGTAAAAAAAAAGAGCTTTCATTTGCTTGCAGTTTGAATTTTGAATTTCTATCTCCACAAATTTAAGACTTTAATTGAATCAAAACATGAAAACAACCTAACTTTTATTTTCTAATGTTTATTTTCTAGTATTGGTAGTAAGAATAATGCCCTTGTACTGGTGGAAGGAAGAATTGCCTCCTACATTGGTTGACAGTGGAAAGAAGACCTGCCCCTTACATTGATGGTCACTGGAAGGAGGAATTGCCCCTTACCCTAGGTTTACACCTAAGCATTTTTTGCAGCGTTTTGCGTTTTTCAGAAACGCAGTACAGTCCATTTAACATGATTTCCTATGGGACATGTTCACACCTGTGTGTTTGTTCCCAGTGCGTTTTTTTGGAAAGGGTCAGGTACTTTTTTGAATGCAAAAAGTTGCATTTTTGTTTCTATAGACTTCAATGGAAACACTGCAGAAAAGCATGTAATGCATTTTTGCTGCGTTTTTGATATGTTTTGCAATTTAAATCTGCCTTTCAACATGAAAGAGAAAAAACACAAAAAAACAGAACGCATTAAAAATGCATAAAAAATGCAAAAGGCAATGCAAAACGCAATGCAGAAACAGCTCAAACACAACCTGCATAGTTGTGAACCTTGCCTTACATTGGTGGTCAGTGGGAGGAAGAATTGGTCCTTACATTGGTGGTCAGTGGGAGGAAGAATTGGTCCTTACATTGGTGGTCAGTGGGAGGAAGAATGGCTCCTTACAGTACATTGATGGTCAGTGGGAGGAAGAATTGCTCCTTACATTGGTTGTCAGTGGGAAGAAGAATTGCTCCTTTCATTGGTGGTCAGTGGGAAGCAGAATTGCTCCTTTCATTGGTGGTCAGTGGGAAGAAGAACTGCTTCTTAGATTGGTGGCCAATGGGAAGAATTGCCCCTTACAATGGTGGTTGGAGGGAAGGAGAATGATCCCCTACATGGTTAGTCAGTGAGAGGAAGTATTTCCCATTCACTGTACTGTATCTATGGAGGAGTGTTGTCATCACCCTAGGCTACTCTCTACTAATTTGGATTGCAGAACATCTCCCTATCATAACATAGGGGAAGTTGTTTTGTAGTCCAGGTACTGTGACATGCACAGGGCTGATAACACCACTTGAGATTTCAGTGCACCAGAGGAAACAGTGCAAAGTAAGTTACAACTCATTGGATTTCAGGCAAGATGAGGAGGTATTTTTCTGAAGTAGCCACATCTGTACACAGAAAACATGGGGAAATTCGAATTTATTGCAGAGATGTACAGAATATCTTTTTATACCCATACATAAACCTTAGTTATTAGGTATATACCATTCCTAGTTCTTTAAATAATAATAATAATAATAATATA
This sequence comes from Staurois parvus, assembly GCF_062004578.1. Taxonomy (NCBI): domain Eukaryota; kingdom Metazoa; phylum Chordata; class Amphibia; order Anura; family Ranidae; genus Staurois; species Staurois parvus. Next base: position 3,676,001 of record NW_028317801.1, on the reverse strand, counting down.
ATGCCTTTCTTATGTCTTTTCTTCTAAAGACACTAAAATAAAGTACTAAAACGTGATCAAAGTAGAAAGAGTATTGTAAATTATCAGTCAGCCATATTCGGCTTGCTCAATAAATACTGAAATATGTCTGAAATTGAGGAATTTATATGATATATAAACCTTTCACTCAAGCGCTCTTTCTGCCTATATGCCATTACTATATGGTTAGCAATAGCTGGATTATCTGCTCCATAGCAAGGTCTTTCCATTCCACTCATTTTTACATGTTTGTAGAATACCCATTAATAAAATCAGTAAAGCTGGTAAACTAACCATTTATTCTTCATTCGTTTTCACCATGTCCTATGAAAACATTACTTTTCTCTAATGCTATTTTTCATTTTCAGTTTAGCAGTAGCAAAGTTGAAGTTGTAATGAAAGCAAACATTATCAAACTGGCTGGTGATATTCATGAAAAAATTGAAATGCGGTGCAGTGTGTAAAATGCAATTGGAGAATAATTTATGGAGGGCACAGACAATGAAATACAATACACACCACAGCCAGTGGCCACTTTATAACTAAATTAAGACATTTCATATAGCATTTAATAGAATGAAAATTTGTTCAAGAGGTCCTGGTTTATGAGAATTAGCATTACATTATTAGGTAATGAAAGTAGGCGGGTTTTTGGTTTGCTTGTATTATCTCCCTATTGATGTACTTATATCTGATAATGCTTAGTTAAATTGTCACTAAAGGCAAAACTTTTTCTTTCATTTTGGAAAGAGTAAGGGAGGTTATAACCCCTCTAAGTTTTTTTTAACCATCTATGTCCCATTGTAAAGATTTCCTTTCACTTCTTGCCCCATAGCCAGAACAGGAAGTGAGGGGAAATCTCTCCAAAGTGTCCCTGTTGGAAGATGTCTCCTCTATCTGATCTATTCTGATGTCAACCTAAAAATTGTGATTTTCTTTTGTTTTCACCGTCGATGATAAGAGTGAACAGGAGAAATAGAGAGAGAATCTCCGTAAGAGAGTGCAGATAGCAAACAAATCTGGCAAGAGTTCTAATCCCTCTCCACTCTATCCAAATCTATAACAAAGATTTTCCTTTAGTGGCACTTTAATCATTGCTGGATCTTGAGATATTTGCTTCTAATGATCTAGTGGTTCTAAAGACTAAAGCTTTTTACATGAATACATTCTCTGCATTAGAGTAAAAAAAACCTTCAAATGTTGCTCTCCCCCTAAATACTTATCTTAGCCTGATTTTGATCCAGCACTGTGCCTGGGAGTAGTGGTGTTCTTCTTTCTCCTCACTGGAAATGGAAGCAACAGCGGGAGCCATTGGCTCATGCTGCTGTCAGCCAAATGCAGTGAGGAGGAAGCCGGGTGCAGGGCCAAGCTGTGCTATATGTGTTTATAGACACAAACAGCCTGGCTTGGAAGTGAGCCCACAGTGTCTGCACCTATATCCATAGCTAGCGGGGGGGGGAAGACACTGAAGGGGAGGAGTCAAGAGCTCCAGTGGGGGACCCGAGAGGATGAGGTTCAGGGTCGTTCTGTTATTTATGTTATTTAAAATGGAAAAAAAATGCTTTAACAATGCTTTAAATGAAAGGAGAACAAGAGATCAATACATTCCAAAGTCCAGCTGCAGGGTTTCATTCTACAGATTGAATTTAAAACTTTTACAGCAAATACATACATTAATTTTAAGAGCATTCCAGGAAGTCAAAAAAGAGGGGTTGTGAAAAAGAATTCACAGAAAAAGTGGTTACATCATGGACAGAATGCGATACTCAGAATAATTCCCAAAAATTATGCTTTATTACACAATAATTATAGACAATAGGGTAAATACCCTGGTTCACCATCACCTCAGTATGAGATAATACACACAGACCTAAAATCACATAAAAGCAACACCAAGACCGGTCTTAATATAAATACGCTGCATAAGCAATGACAGAAACCTGTCTAGTGCATTTGCAGCACCAACACATTGGTTACACCACCAGCAGGGGTTGTGTCCAAAAATTGTACCATCAGGTATGTGGCAAACATTTGATCCCTCTTAATGACATAAGAAAGTAGGAAATTTCTCCTCCCTCTCGGTGTGCCCAGGTGTCCAGTCTTTTAATTGTGTTATATGACCAGCTGTCTTGCGAAGTAATTAGCTCTTTTTCCCTTTGAGAATGATTGCCAGCAACTGATTTGCATATATAGGTGGTACTGGGCCCAGCATAAATAGGAAGCTGAAAGGCAGATGTCTCATTGGTTCTGACGAAGCCGAGTGAGATACGCCCATCGGCGAAACGCGTTGACATCATACGTCACTTCCAGTCACACACATTGGCGCCATACACGCTGACCAGCAGGGAAGCTGCCATATTTGTGTGCTGCACAGGCACCAAGGGGAGAACAGAGCCCACCAGTCACAGTCACAATGTTAGCGGCTGTTTCCGGGACCATGCCTGGTAATCTAGACGGAGGAAACTTTAAGAAAGTATCACCTATGGCTCAGGTGGTGAGTGAACTGTCACACAGCTAGATGAAAAGGCGTTTATTCGCCACTCTACACATACATCAGCAGAAATATATTGATTGACTGTCCATTTGTCATCAATTTATTGCAGGATGAGGACAATATGATTCGCTATCCAGGTGCAAGGCACCAATTATATATTACAAGAGATGGAGGACCCAGCAGGCTTTATATTATCATCTATATTAAGGTGGTTTATAGTCCGCACGTTGCGGTGAAGAAACCCCGTGAAGCAGGGCCCTGCCATCTTTATCTCACTAAGGATACCAACAGTGATTCCTTTATGAATAACTCTGCATCTTTACATGTGGGCATGTCCACTGTGAATCTGTACATGTTCACCTTGATTGGGTTATGGGTAATTTCATTAATATATGGTGCCTGTTATTAGCCATTATTGCATAGCGCTGTGCAGTATTATACCTGATGGCACACTTTTTTGACACACCCCCTGCTGGTGGTGTAACCAATGTGTTGGTGCTGCAAATGCACTAGACAGGTTTCTGTCATTGCTTATGCAGCACATTTATATCAAGACCGGTCTTGATGTTGCTTTTATGTGATTTTAGGTCTGTGTGTGTTATCTCATACTGAGGTGATGGTGAACCAGGGTATTTACCCTATTATCTATAACTATTGTGTAATAAAGCATAATTTATGGGAATTATTCTGAGTATCGTATGTCCATGATGTAACCACTTTTTCTGTGAATTCTTTTTCACAACCCCTCTGTTTTGTATGCATGTCTTTTGGTTACTGGGCAGAAACCATATACTGGGTGATACAGCATATTTATGAACCTCTACCCTCTCTTATTCTTTGCATTCCAGGAAGTCACCTGACTAGTACCATCTTATTTCTCTTGTGTTATATGGTGGGCAGTGTTTAGTGTTGCATAGAATGGCATTCATGTTGTGTCACAGTGTCTGCACCTATATTCATAGCTAGCGGGGGGGGGGGGAGACACTGAAGGGGAGGAGTCAAAAGCTCCAGCGGGGGACCCGAGAAGAGGAGGTTCAGGGTCGTTCTGTGCTCTGAGTAGGTAAGTATAATGTATGTTATTTCAATATAAAAAAAAAAAATGCTTTAGTAATGTTTTAAACAAAAGGAAAACAAGAGATCAATAAATTCCAAAGTCCAACTGCAGGGTTTCATTCTACGGATTTAATTTAAAACTTTTACAGCAAATACATACATTAATTTTAAGAGCATTCCAGGAAGTCACCTGACTAGTAACCATCTTCTTTCTCTTGTGTTATACGGTGGGTGGTGTTTAGCGTTGCATAGAATGGCATTCGTGTTGTGACATACAGTTGCAAGAAAAAGTATGTGAACCCCTTGGGATTACGTGGAGTTTTGCATGAATTGGGCATAAAATGTGCTCTGAACGTCATCTAAGTCACAACAATAGAAGAACACAGGCTGCTGAACATAATACTACACAAACATTAGATGTTGCCATGGTTTAATTGCACATAACATGTAAACATTCACAGTGCAGGGAGGAAAAAGTATGTGAAGCCCTAGCTTAATGACTTTTCCCAGAGCTAATTGGAGCCAGGAGTGAGCCAACCTTGACTCCAATCAGTGTGATGATATTGGATGTGTTGCTGACAGCTGTCCTGCCCTTAAAAAACACACACCTGTTTTGGGTTTACTGGTTTCAAGAAGCACTGTCTGATGTGAACCATGCCTCGCAGAAAAGAGCTCTCAGAAGACCTACAATCAAGAATTGTTGACTTGCATGAAGCTGGAAAGGGTTACAAAAGTATCTCCAAAAGCCTTGATGTTCATGTGTCCACGGTAAGACAGACTGTCTACAAATGGAGAAAGTTTAGCACTGTTGCTACTCTCCCTAGGCGTGGTCGTCCTGTAAAAATGACTGCAAGAGCACAGCGCAGAATGCTGCATGAGGTAAAGTAGAATCCCAGAGTGTCAGCTAAAGACCTACAGAAATCTCTGGCACATGCTAACATTTTTGTTGACATATCTACAATAAGGAAAACATTAAACAAGAATGGAATACATGGGAGGACACTACGGAGGAAGCCATTGCTGTCCAAAAAGAATATTGCAGCATGCTTGAAGTTTGCAAAAGAGCACCTGGATGTTCCACAGCACTACTGGCAGAATATACTGTGGACAGATGAAACCAAGATTGAGTTGTTTGGGAAGAACACACAACACTATGTGTGGAGAAAAAAAGGCACAGCACACCAACATCAAAACCTCATCCCCACTGTGAAACATGGCGGAGGGAGCATCATGGTTTGGGGCTGCTTTGCTGCCTCAGGGCCTGGACGGATTGTTGTCATTGATGGGAAAATGAATTCCAGAGTTTATCAAGACATTTTGCAGGAAAACGTACGACCATCTGTCCGCCAACTGAAGCTCCGCAGAGGATGGGTGATGCAACAGGACAATGACCCAAAGCATACAAGTAATTCAACAAAACAATGGCTGCAACAGCACAGAATACGCCTTCTGGAGTGGCCCAGTCAGAGTCCTGACCTCAACCCGATTGAAATGCTGTGGCATGACCTTAAGAGAGCGATTCACACCAGACATCCCAAGAATATTGCTACACTGAAACAGTTTTATGAAGAGGAGTGGTCCAAAATGACTCCAGATCGTTGTGCAGGTCTGATCTGCAACTACAGGAAACGTTTGGTTGAGGTTATTGCTGCCAAAGGAGGGTCAACCAGTTATTAAGTCCAAAGGTTCACATACTTTTTCCTCCCTGCACTGTTAATGTTTATTTGTTATGTGCAATTTAACCATGGCAACATCTAATATTTGTGTAGTATTATGTTCAGCAGACTGTGTTCTCCTATTGTTGTGACTTAGATGACGTTCAGAGCACATTTTATGCCCAATTCATGCAAAACTCCACGTAATCCCAAGGGGTTCACATACTTTTTCTTGCAACTGTATAAGCGCTGTTCTATGCAACATACATTGTGACCCAGGCTACATGATGATCTGAACCTAGCCTAGAGTTCATGACATCCTTTGTTCACAGAAAGGGGTTGACTGATGCAGAATATTTTTACAGTAAGGCCACAATGGTGGCTGCTGCACAACTGTTGCCTTAGTTTATGTTGCTTGTGTGTTATACAGGTTTACTTAAAACATTTTGAAGCAGTATGTAATACAAATTATATTTATTTGCAAAATGAAATGCAATGAGTCATATTTAAAGATGAATTCCAGGTATGGATATTTTTGCATAGTTACATTAGTCCAGCTTGGACCAATGTAACTATGCATATACCATAGCTGGCTGATTCCTCTGGAAGCTGATCATCTTTTATACGATACCTGAAAACCCTTCTCTTTAGGCAGACTTATCTTGTCCCCACTTAACAACTGTACTTTTATTTTCTTCATCAGCTCATCCCCCACAGTTATTACCTTTTGTATCTGTTGACCCTCCCTCTTAGATTGTAAGCTCTAATGATCAGAGACCTCTGACCTTGTGTATTGAATTGTATTGTAATTGTACTGTTGTACTGTCTGCCCTGATGTTGTAAAGCGCTGCGTAAACTGTTGGCGCTATATAATTCCTGTAAAATGATAATAATAATAATATCACTGTAATAGACATTGCTACTACAGTGATCTCCACTAGCTTTCAAGTCCCATGCCAAGCAGCTACCTTGCTGCATTGTGATACTAGGTGGTCACCTGCTCTGCACAGCCATCATTCAGAAATCACTTTGTATTTTCTCAATGCATGCAAAGCGTTCTCTGATTGTGTGAGGCAGAGTTCATTATGTCTCTCCAGCTAATCCAACCAAAGAAAGCTTTGCATTCATGGAGAAAGTGGTCTCTGAATGGTTCCTGTGCAGAGCAGGCAACCTCCTGTATTCACAATGCAGACGTGCATCCACTAGACACAGAATCTGGAAGTTAGTGGACATCACTGGAGTAGTAATACTGCAGTGATTTCTGGCTTCAAAGAGGATCCCATACTGTACATATGGTAAATATATAGTTATAATGGTCCAAGCTGGCCCAATGTAACTGTTAAAAAATTCATACCTGGAATTTTGTTATTTAACAGACTATTCAAGGAAAAAAGAATGTATCAACATAATACAAAATCATAAAAAAATTAATGGATTATAAGGAGGGTACCCAAGACAGTGATAACTGATTTATCATGAAAAGCACGTTGAATTACTCTACAATCTTCATAAGAACTGACAGCAATACATTTATAGAAAGAAAAAAGACAATACATGTAGCCACTGGGCTCAAATGTAGAGATAAAAGTAGAAGGCAACAAAGGAAAGGCTTATTGGGAACATCTTGACTGCTGAGTGCAGGTGGAAGATACTGCTTTCTGTATGTTTTCAACCTGAGGCTTTGGTTCAAACTTCACAAAGGAACAAGCTTTTTAAAAAATGTATTTTGAATTTGAAGGATAAAACATTCAGCAAACTGCATAGCCTGAAGTATCTAAGAATCACATAATCTTTTCAGATAAATCACCTTAAATGCGCAATGGTTTGCTTTTAACAGTGCTACTCGAGTGATCTCCACTAGCTGCCAGGTCCATCCAGAGCAGTTTCCCTGCTGCGTTGTGAACACAGGAGATCACCCACTCAGCACGAGTACCACTTAGAGATCGCTTTGCATTTTATTAACGATTGCAGAGTTCTCTGATTGGATAGGGTGGAGAGTGATGTCAGTGATTATCTACAGTAATTTCCAGCTCCTAGAGGGATCTAACAGGATACATATTTACATTGGTCCAAGATGAACCAATGTAACTTTGTAAAAATATCAGTACCTGGAATTCTTCTTTAACCTGTTCCCGCCCAGCCTATGGTGAAATGACAGCCGTGCGGGCCTCTCGTCCCTCTTGAAAGGCACCGTATGACATCCTCCTGGTCACGTCCCTAGAGCACGCCCCCAGCGGCACGCAGCGCGACGATCTTTCATCTGCTGTGTCCCATGGATACAGTGCTTCACTGATGCAGGTAAACAATTTCATTGGCTGTTTACCATCTGATCGGCTGTATCCTACCCAGCCCATTACAGCCCATCACAAGTGTAAACAAACAGCGGTAACTTTCTGTTACTGCTTCTCCTCCTCACAGGGGATCAGTGAGTTACCACATTGTACACCACACTGCCGATTGCCTGTCACACTGCCCCAATTGCCTGTCACAGCTGCCCATCAGTGTACCTGTCACAGCTGCCCATTAGTATACCTGTTGCCTGCCCATCAGCGTACCAGTCACCAGCCCATCAGTGTACCTGTCGCCAGTCCATCAGCATACCTGTCGCCAGTCCATCAGTGTTCCTGGTACCTGTCACCAGTCCATCAGCATACCTGTCACCAGTCTGTCAGTGTACCTCTCAGAATAGCCCACCACGTACCTGTCAGAACAGCCAGTCACGTACCTGTCAGCACAGCCCATCAGTGTACCTGTCGTACAGCCCATCACGTACCTGTCAGCACAGCCCATCATGTACCTGACAGCATAGCCTATCAGTGTACCTCTATTGCAGCCTGTCAGTGTACCTGTCAGTACAGCCCATCAGCGTACTTGTCAGCACAGCTCATCACATACCTGCTAGGACAGCCCACCAGTGTATCTGTCGTGCAACCTATCAGCACAGCCCATCAGTGTACCTGTCGTGCAGCCTGTCAGCACAACTCATCAGCATACCTGTCAGCACAGCCCATCAGCATACCTGTCAGAGCAGCCCATCAGCATACCTGTCACCGCAGCCCATCAGTGTACCTTTTGTGCAGCCCATCAGCATACCTGTCCAGCAGCCCATCGGTGTACCTGTCAGCACATCCATCAGGGAAGCCTATCAGTGTACCTGTCAGTGCATACACCAGTGCAGCCTATCAGTGTAATTGTCATTAGTGCAGCCTAATCAGAGTATCCATAACAGAGCTGCCATCACTGCCGCCCATCAGCAGTGTAGCCATCACTGTTGCCTGTCATACAACCAAGATGTCAAAAAAATATTTCACTAGTGAGGAGGCTTTCAAAATCCTCAGCATGATGGACGAAAGCAGCGGGGAGCTCTCACCGTCCGATTCCGATTTGGAATATGAGCCAGTAGAAAGCAGTGGATTGGTGACCGAATCAGAAGAGGAAGCAGTCCCTCCTAAAAGAGTAAGACTCTCTGAAGAGCAGGCAACCACGAGCAGCGCCAACGTACCATGCCATTACACCCAAATGCTCAATCGGCAAACTCCAATGGAGCAAGACCTCTGGATGAAAGGCCCAGTACTAGCACTGGAATATCACGCCAGACTCCAAGAGTCTGGGCCCAAACATATGTCCCAGACACTCTGGCAAACCCTTTGTGGCTGCCTTCCAGCTAAGGATCAGCTACAATCCCCCCTTTTTCCTCAGAACCAGGCGTGCAACCCAACACAAAATTTTTCCCCAATTGATTTTTTAAATTTATTTTTCCCTGATAATTTCCTTCAATTTATTGTGGATCAGACTAACCTGTTTGCCCAGCAATATATCGCAGACAACCCCAATTCATGTTATGCCCGTCCATTTGAGTGGAGACAGCTATCAGTAGAGGAGTTTAAATTGTTTTTGGGCCTTTACGATCAACATGGGGCTTACAAAAAAAAATTAATTTCATTCATATTGGTCCACCCACCCCATCCATCACATTCCCATCTTTTCAGCTATGACATGATAATGCGCTTCCTGCATTTTAGTGATAATTCCCAGTGCCCTCCCCGAAATCAGCCTGGCTATGACAAACTCTATAAAATTTGCCTACTAATTCATTTTTTTTCTAAAATATTTTCAGAACTTTATGTCCCTGACCAAAATATCTGTGTGGATGAATCTCTTTTCCAGTTTACTGGAGGCTGGGAATCAAGCAATACATTCCCAGTAAAAGAGCCAGGTATTGTAACGGACCGCCTGACAGTACCTCTATCAGTCCCCTGATAGAGCCTCCCCAGAGTGTGGAGTCTAAGTACCGGAGCACTTGTTCACCAGGGCCCCTGATGGTGGGGATGGACTTGGAGCGCTCCAGGACCAGGTCGCAGCTGCTAGGTATCTCTACCAGAGGTAGAGGAGTCTGCCAAGGGCTCCAGCGGGTTAAGAGTCTGATGTGAGGGAGCCCAGGGATCCCTGAGGGATGGATGGACAGATGAGCAAAGTCAGAGTCAAACAAGCCGGGTCGGTAACTAGCGAGTCGGTGAGGTACAAAACGATAGGCAAAGGATAGTCGGGTCACACGCAGGGTCAATACCAAAAGATCAGATCTATAAGGGAACATCCAGGAGCAGAGTCAGGCAAGCCAAGGGGTCAGGACAGGAGAAGGCAACAAGGTCAGACAATCCAGATCAGAGTACTCACTACACAAGCAACAGGATACAAAAGACCATTCGGCAACAAGCGTCTGTGCAGGGCTGGCTTAAGTAGCCCGCCCTGCACCTGACAGTCGCCGCCTAGGTCCCAGTGCCTGCCTAGTACTGTCAAGACGACGGGTGCGCCTGGGTCCTAGTGCCCTGCTACCTGTACGTCTTGACAGATGCCTACGCATGTGTAGACCCATGACAGGTATGGACTGAAGCTCAACAAGCTCTGTGAAAGTGCCACGGGATATGTGCATGCCTTCCGTGTGTATGAAGGCAAAGACTCCCAGTTCCTACATTGGGACCTATCCTTTCCACTTTTCCAAAAGGGGTATAACATGTACAACAAATAATTATTACACAAGCCTGCCCCTTTTCCGCCATCTGTGCCTTGAGAAAACGATGGCCCGTGGTACCACTCGAACAAACAGGAAGGACATCCCACAAAACACAAGTGAACACAAGGCTACAAAGGGGGGAAGTGTTGGCCGTGAAGTGGTGGGATAGGAGAGATGTTTATGCCCTGTCCACCATCCATAATGACACCATGGTGGAAATTCATGGAAGACGAGGTCCCATCTGAAAGCCACAGTGTATCCACAATTATAATCGATTCATCTGGGGGGGGGGGGATTTAAACAATCAGAAGCTGCAGCCCTGTTTATCAACAAAAAAGTCCCTCTTCTGGTACAAAAATGTTGCAATATACTTTTTCCACATGGCCATTTTTAATGTATACATCAGCTATCAAAAGTCAGTAGACAGGCCTACCATCTTCCTCAAAGTTATAGGATATGTCGTCACTGCCCTAATCTATCAGCAATGATTTCCACCACAAAGCATTCGCTCCAGTTGTGTCAGCAGACTTCATGAATGCCATTTCCCTAAGAACATTCCACCATCAGAAACAGGAAGAAGACGCCAAAAAAAAATGTAGGGTATGCAACAGAGGGGGAGTTAGGAGATACACCAGTTTTCATTGTCCCTAATGTCCCTCCCAACCAGGTATATGCATCAGAGACTGCTTCCGACATTATCACACGTTAGTAAAATATTAGTTCTCCATATTTTTAACTGCCTGCAATTTCCCCATTTGTATTATCTGTGCTAATCTTTTGCCTGCTGCCTTGATTGACCATGTCTCTGCCTTCCACCTTAACTGACCCTGGTCTGTTTACAAACAATGCCTCTGCTTGCCGTCTGAATTGTTTTTAAACCACATTTCTGCCTTCCACCGGAACTAACCCTGGACTGTTTATTGACTATGCTTCTGCCTGCCATCTGGATTATCAACCACGTTTATGCCTTCTTCCTGGACTGACCTCGGCCTGTCAAATTGACAATGATTTTTGCCTGCTGCTTGGATTACTCTTTTGCCCTGCTACTGCAGTAGTGGGATTCGAGATAACACAGGGGTCTCACATATGTGAGGGGCTTCGGAGTAGAGAAAAAACTGTTTTTGGTTTTCTCTGGGATTTGTAATTCCCGGAACAGGGTCGTTTTGTCCAGTGGCTTTGAAGAGATTGGGTGGGACGAAGCCTGTAACCCTGTGCCCTGGTCCTACCTGACCAAGGACCTAAGCCTTATGTTCCTGCCTGCTGCCTGGACCAATACTTTGGCTGTGCTGATCATATCTCTGCCTGCTGCCTGTATTGACCTAGGACTTTTTATGGACCATGTTCCTGCCTGTTGCCTGGACCAATACTTTGGCTGTTCTGACCATATCTCCTCTTGCTACCTGTACTGACCCAAGACTTTTTCAGACCATGTTCCTGCCTGCTACCTGGATTAATACTTTGGCTGCGCTGACCATATACAGTATCTGCCTACTTTTTATGGACCGTGTTCCTGCCTGTTGCCTGGTCAATACTTTGGCTGTTCTGACCATATCTCCTTTTGCTACCTGTACTGACCCAATACTTTTTCAGACCATGCTCCTGCCTGCTGCCTGGACCAATACTTTGGCTGTGCTGACCATATCTCTGCCTGCTGCCTGTACTGACCCAGGAATTTGTATGGGCCATGTTTCTGCCATCTGCCTGGATCTCAGCCTGCTGCCTGTTCTGACCCTGGCTTGTTTATCCACCATATTCCTGCCTGCTGCCTGGGTGATTCCTGTGGCTGTTGCCTGCTTTCTGGTCCAATGCTCTCCTAACACCACAGGTAATCCTTTGCTTATCCTTTCTTCAGCTAGGCTGGGAAAAAGTCTCACATGTGGTATTGTCATGTTCAGGAGGAGTAGCAAAATGTATTTTTGAGTATATAAGAGCCTATAAATTGACAACTTTGTGTAAAAATATACTTTTTAATTTTCTTTCCACATATTCCAAAAACCTGTGGAAAAAAATGACATGTTCAAAAGACTCATATTGCCTGATAGAATATACCTTGGGATGTTTGCTTTCCAAAATGGGGTCATTCTGTGGGTGTTTCCATCATCCTGGTGCTCCAGGGCCTTCAAAACTGTGATAGGTAGTCAGGAAATTAGATGATGTAATTTATGCCCCTTTTATGCTCCTAGAATGCTTGAAGGTTCTACTTGAATGTTGGATCTCTGTATATGGCCAAGCTGTGGAAAAGTCTCAAACATGTGGTATTGCCATACTCAGAAGGAGTAGCAGAATGTATTTTTGGGCATAATTCTTTGTATGTACATGCTGTGTGTTAGAAATATCTTATAAATTGACAACTTTGTGTGAAACAATTTGTTGTTCATTTTTCTTTCTACATTTTCTAAAAGCATTTGGAAAAAAATGACATGTTCAAAAGACTCATTATGCCTGATAGAACATACCTTGGGATATTTTCTTTCCAAAATGGGGTCATTCTATGGGTGTTTCCATCGTCCTGGTGCTCCAGGGCCTTCAAATCTGTGATAGGTAGTCAGGAAATTGGATGTATAATTTATGCCCCTTTTATGCTCCTAGAATGCTTGAAGGTTCTACTTGGATGTTGGGTCTCTGTATGTGGCCAGGCTGTGGAAAAGTCTTACTTATGTGGTATCACCATACTCAGAAGGAGTAGCAGAATGCATTTTGGGGCATAATTCTTGGTATGTACATGTTGTGTGTTAGAAATATCTTATGAATTAACAAATTTGTGTGAAAAAAAAAAAGTTTAAATTTTTCTTTCCACATTTTCTAAAAACTTTTGGAAAAAAATAACATGTTCAAAAGAGTTATTATGCCTGATAAATTATACCTTGGGATGTTTTCTTTCCAAAATGGGGTCATTTTGTGGGTGTTTCCACCATCCTGGTGCTCCAGGGGCTTCAAAACTGTGCTAGGTAGTCAGGAGATTAGATGTGTAATTTATGCCCCTCTTATGCTCCTAAAACGCATGAAGGTTCTACTTGGATGTTGCGTCTCTGTATGTGGCCAGGCTGTGGAAATGTCTCACACATGTGGTATTACAATATTCAGGAGTAGCAGAATGTGTTTTGCAAGAATGTCTACGCCAGGTGTGAGAAATAACTTATTTTGACAATTATGTGTGAAAAAAAAAATTCTTCATTTTCCAAAGAATTGTGGGAAAAAAGTACAACTTCAAAAAAATCACCATGTCTTTTACTAAATACCATAGACTGCCTATTTTTCAAAAAGGGGTCTTTTGGCGGCTATTTGTACTTTCCTAGCATGTTAGGTCCTCAAGAAATGAAATAGGCCATCAGAATAATATACACTGATTTGGGTTATTTTTAGCAAACTTATGTAGCAAATTTATGAAGAAAAATTACTTATTTGCAAAATTTTATAATAGAAACAAAAAAAAACTTTTTTGAAAATTTTTTTTCGGTCTTTTTTCATTTATAGTGCAAAAATAAAAAACCCAGTGGTGATTAATTGCCACCAAAGGAAAGCTCCATTTTTGTGAAAAAAATGATAAAAATGTCATATGGGTACAATGTTGCATGACCGCCCAATTGTCATTCAAAGTGCAGCAGCTGAAAATTGGCCTGGGCAGGAAGGGGGTAAAAGTGCCCGGTATGGAAGTGGTTAAGTACATGCATGCTAAGTAAGGTGTATGTGTAACACCTGCAAGTATGGATTATTCTCACAGAGCCATCATTTCTCAGGCATTACCAAGGGCCAGCATCTACTGGCTCAGAAATAACCAGAACATGTAAATCCTGATGCATATGCAGTTCTTGGCTGTGTTTGTCTAATACAGACAGTCATGTGACTTGCTACAAAGTTGCAATGTTACAGATTGTTTAACAGGGAGAGGAGACTGTGAAAATGTTTCCTCCTGCCTGCAGCAGACTGATGCCATCATTTCAGCTAGCTGAGCCTGGGAAACACATTTGGCTTTTGTTTACTCTGTGAAATGCCCTTCTATGGGCACCTTTAGAGATATTCAGGAAAATATTTGCACTTCAATTTAGTACAAACATGTTTTAAAGTGATTATACAGTTATTACAGTTATTAACTAATCCAACAACAGTAATCTGATATCTGATTGGCTAGCATTGTTTCACTAACTAGTAGTTTGTTACTATGGCATTTGTGAAATGAGGCTGAGATAAATGTGAACTGAGCTGTATAATCTTAGGATACAGTCCCATATTGCGTTAATATCAGTGGTCCATCAGCTAATGCTCTTCCATATAGCTCTCTGCAGGAATTGCTCCCCTCTCTATTTTCATCTAATCACAAATGTGATGTGATATATTGTGAGTGATAACGTGAATCGGTAAAAAAAAGTCATGTGGAATAGCTAAATGACTCACTAGGTCATTTATCAGCTTCCAAAGCAGTGAAATTGAATTTTCAAAGAATAGGAGAATACATTTACAGGAAAGAAAGAGTTGAGATCAACTCTGCAATTATTAGAAAGAACTTTATCAGAAGAGGTATGAAACATGACAACTTGGCAGGATAATAAAACCTTTGGGGCATGTTTAGTAGAATGCGGATGCGGATCTGTAAGTCTCCTAGGGCTTTTTCTGCTAGCATTCAGTGACAAGGAGCATTTAGTGACTCTGTCTCGAGGTCTCAGTGGCTGAAATGATGGATCATTCTGTCCCAAGGTAGCTGAGATAACATACCTAACCATGTAAAATAAGAAGTTGCTTAAAAACACTTGTCTGAAATGATAGAAAATAAAATAATAAACATCACGAAAATGTCTTAAAGATAACTAAAACATTTCTCCATGGCAGTTCACATATGGTATATGCAGAATGGATGCAGTTTGAACCGCATCCAATCCGCATGACATGTAAAAAAACATTGCTTCCTATGGTGCCTGTTCACATACACTATATTGCCAAAAGTATTGTGACGCCTGCCTTTACACGCACATGAACTTTAATAGTATCCAAGTCTTAGTCCGTAGGGTTCAAAACTGAGTTGGCCCACCCTTTGCAGCTATAACAGCTTCAACTATTCTGGGAAGGCTGTTCACAAGGGTTAGGAATGCGTCTATGGGAATGTTTGACCATTCTTCCAGAAGTGCATTTGTGAGGTCAGGCACTGATGTTGGATGAGAAGGCCTGGCTCACAGTCTCCGCTATAATTCATCCCAAAGGTGTTCTATTGGGTTGAGGTCAGGACTCTGTGCAGATCAGTCAAGTTCATCCACCCCAAACTCGCTCATCCATGTCTTTATGGACCTTGCTTTGTGCACTGGTGCGCAGTCAAGTTGGAACATCCCCAAACTGTTCCCACAAAGTTGGGAGCATGAAATTGTCCAAAGTGTCTTGAATGCTGATGCCTTAAGAGTTCCCTTCACTGGAACTAAGGGCCAAGCCCAACCCCTGAAAAACAACCTCACACCAATATCCCCCCTCCACCAAACTTTATACTTGGTACAATACAGTCAGGCAAGTACTGTTCTCCTGTCAACCTCCAAACCCAGACAAATCCTTCGGATTGCCAGAGAACCGTGATTCATAACTCCAGAGAACACATCTTCACTGCTCTACAGTCCAGTGGCATTGTGCTTTACACCACTGCATCCGATGCTTTGCATTGCACTTGGTGATGTAAGGTTTGGATGCAGCTGCTCGGCCATGGAAACCCATTCCATGAAGCTCTCTACACACTGTTCTTGTGGTAATCTGAGGCCACACAAAGTTTGGAGGTCTTTAGCTATTGACTCTGCAGACAGTTGGCAACTTCTGCACGCTGAGTGCTTCAGCATTTGCTGACCCTGCTCTGTCATTTTACGTGACCTAACACTCCATGGCTGAGTTTCTGTTGTTCCCAGTTGCTCCCACTTTGTTATAATACCACTACCAGTTGACCATGAAATATTTAGTAGCAAGGAAATTTCACAGATGGACTTATTGCACAGTAGACAACCTATCACGCTTGTATTCACTGAGTTCCTGAGAGCAACCCATTCTTTCAAAAATGTTTGTAGAAGCAGTCTGCATGCCTAGGTGCTTGCTTTTATACCCCTGTGGCCATGGAGGTGATTAGAACACCTGAATCCAATGATTTGGAGGGGGGTCCCAATACTTTTGGCAATATAGTGCATGTCCAGTGCACTGGTGGTGTGGATTCAGTAAGGTTTGAAAAAGAGTCATGTACAATTTCTGAGCAGTGCCTTCAGGTTCAGGTACAGATTTCAAGCTATTGACTGTTTCTAAACCGCATATGTGTGAACAGGATAAAATCCTAAACTAATCCCATCCTGAACCTGATGTAAATCTGTCATGGACTGCTGAACAACTACTGTATCAATTAGCTGTGAAACCTGAACTTCAATCCACACCGCACATGTCTGAATAAGCTCTCCATACTGTATATTATATTGATTGCATGTAAACATGATGATACATTTTGATGTATCTTAACCACTTTCACTCCTGAGGATTTACCCCCCTTAATGACCAGGCCTCTTTTTGCTACTCGGCACTGCACTAATTCAACTGATAATTGCGCGGTCATGCAATGCTGTACCCAAACGAAATTTACGTTTTTTTTCCACAAAAATAGAGCTTTCTTTCGGTGGTATTTGATCACTTTTTATTTTTCACGCTATAAACAAAAAAAGACCAAAAATTTTGAAGAAAAACAATATTTTTTACTTTCAGCTATAGAAAATATATAGTAAACTCAAAGTTAGTTATACATTGAGGCCAAAATGTATTCTGTTACATGTTTTTGGTAAAAAAAATCCCAATAAGTGTATATTGATTGCTTTGTTTGAAAGTTATTGCGTCTACAAACTATGGTATAGATACTGCAATTTACGCCATTTTTTTGCTATATAGTGCTGCGCTAGTTTAACGGACAATTGCGCGGTCATGCAATACGGTACATAAATTAAATTTATGTCCTTTTTTCACATAAATAGAGCTTTCTTTTGGTGGTATTTGATCACCTGTGCACTTTTTATTTTTGGCGCTATAAACAAAAACATTTTTGAAGAAAAAAATTGTTTTGAAAAAAACAATATTTTCTCATTTCTGTCATAAAAATATCCAAAAAAAACTAAAAGTTCGTCATAAATTTAGGCCTAAATGTATTCTGCTACATGTTTTTGGTTAAAAAAATCTCAGTAAGTGTATATTTATTGCTTTGTGTGAAAGTTATAGCGTCTACAAACTATGGTATAGATAATGGAATTTACACAGCTTTTACTTTCTGACTGCTCATCACATTTCTTGAGGTGCTAAAATACCAGGATAGTACAAACAGCCTCAAATGACCTTTTTTTGGAAAGTAGACACCCTAAGCTATCTGCTGAGAGGCATATTGAGTCCATGGAAGATTTATTTTTTTTCCATAAGTTTCTGGAAAATGACAAAAACATTTTTTTTTACCCAAAGTTGTAATTTAAATGATTTATTTCTCGCACAGGCTATGGGTATATGTGGAATTACACCCCAAAATACATTCTGCTACTTCTACTGAGTATGGGGATACCACATGTGTGAGATTTTTTGGAGCCTAACCACATACAGGAGCCTGAAATCCAATGACCACTTTGAAAGCCTGAAGGTGCGTAACTTCCTCATTTCACTTCCTCAATACCTATCACAGTTTCGAAGGCCCAGACATGCCAGGATAGCACCAAACCCCCCCAAATGACCCCTTTCTGGAAAGTAAACACCCCAAGGAATTTAAAAAGAGGCATGGTGAGTATTTTGCAGATCTAATTTTTTCTCACAAGGTTTTGAAATATAAAAAAATAGAAAAAATATGTTTTTGTTTTTTTTCTTCATTTTCCAAAAACTTGTGGCAACAAATGAGATCTGCAAAATACTTACCATGCTTCTTATCAAATTCCTTGGGGTGTCTACTTTCCAAAAAGGGGTCATTTGGGGGGGTTAGGTGCTATCCTGGCATTTCAGGGCCTCCGAAACTGTGATAGGTAGTCAGGAAGTGTAATGAGGAAATAAAGCCCTTTAAAAGCCTGAAGGTGCTTATTGGATTTTGGGGTCTTGTACTTGGCTAGACTGTCCAAACCATCTCTCACACATGGTACCCCCATACTCAGGAGAAGTAGCAGAATGTATTTAGGGGATTAATTCCACATAATACCCACGGCATGTGTGAGCAATAAATCATTTAAGTGACAATTTTGTGTAAAAAAATATTTTCCAAAAAATTGTAAAAAAATAAATTCTTCTATTGATTCAACATGCCTCTCAGCAAATAGCTTGGAGTGTCTACTTTCCAAATAGGGGTCGTTTTGGGGGGTGGGGGCATTTTATGCCCAGCATTAGAAGTTTATGCCACACATCACTTACTCTTCTAACCACCTGAAGATCAAGCCTTTTCTGACACTTTTTGTTCACATGAAAAAAATCAGTATTTTTTGCTAGGAAATTAATTTAAACCCCCAAACATTATATATTTTTTTAAAGCAGACACCTTAGTGAATAAAATGGTGTGTAGTACAATTTTTATGGCACATAGTACTCGCACAGCGATTTTTCAAAAGCAAATTAAAAAAAAAAAATAATTCACTTTTTTTACTTTTAATGCACAAAAACACAATATATTGGCCAATTATTTGGTAAATTATAAAAGATGATGGTATGCTGAGTAAATAGATACCAAACATGACATGCTTTAAAACTGCGCATGCCCCGTGCAATGGCGACAAACTGCATACATTTTTAATATCCATAGGCAACGCTTTAAAAGCCTTTAGATTTACAGAGGAGGTCTAGTGTTAGAATAACTGCCCTTGATCTGACTTTCACGGTGATACCTCACATGTATGGCGCAATCACTGTTTACATACCGTCACAAGGTCAATGCTTGTGCACACAGGTGTGCGTGCATGGGAGGGGAGAGTTTTTTATTTTTTTTAAGTTATTTTTATTTTTTTTATTATTTTTACACTGTATCTTTCATTTTTTTTTTTATCAATTTTAATGCTATCACAGGGAATGCAAATATTCCCTATAACTTCAATGGGCATATATTCTTTTTTCAGAAATCTGGGGTCTATCAGACTCTAGATATCTCCTCTGCCCTTAGATTATCTAATCAAACCAAAATCGGCATGATCAGATGCTTTCCCAATTCACAAATGGCGCTGTTTATATCCTGCGAAACTGAAGTTATGAAATGCTCGTAGCTTCTGATTTCTTAGGCTATAGAGATGATTGGCACCACTCTGGGCTCCAATCAGCTCTATGATCAGCTGGCAGAAACACCGGCTGCATTCTCAGGTTCCCCCGATGGCACGGGACTGCCCGAGAAGGCCGTGGAAGGCAGCGGGGGAGGGGGGTCATCATCTCCCGCTGCTTGTAAAAGAAATACTGCAGCTAATTAGCCACTAGGATTGCTTTTATATGAAAGCCGACCACCGGCTGAAAAAAATGATACCAGGATGATGCCTGCAGCTGTAGGCATCATCCTGGTATAACCATTCAGAGTCCAGTGATGTACCAGTATGTCACTGATCCTTGTTGGGTATATATACTATGTTCTTTTTTTTTTGTATGCAGCCTGTGGACTGAATGAAAAAAAGAGAATAAATCTCTGCCAGAAAAAGTTTGTGGTATGCCCACCATTAGAATATACCACCTGCATCCACCCACTTCTAATGGTGGGCACACATTAGGTCACACTTTGCCACATGCGCCAGTTCCAAGATTGAACAAATGTCTAAATAGTGGCACGCTTGAATAAAAATTGTCCACGTATAAGTGGTACCCCATATGGAAAAAGGATGACACCAAGTCCCAAACTATCTTGTCACTGCTCCCCATGTAGTCTGGGCATCCGGTAGGCTCCACGTGACTATCTTTTCCCTCGTAAATCTGAAACTTATAAGTATAGCCTGTTGCCCTCTCACAGGTCTTCTACATCTTGACCCCATATCTGGCATGCTTGCTGGGGAAAAATTGTTTGAATGCAAGGCATCTACAAATTTTCGGTTAAGGTGATTAGGGGCTGAATTTTGTGGAGCCGATCAAATTCAGGGTTACCCCGAGGATGACAGAGTGTATTGTCGTTGAAATGCATAAAACACATTATACTCTCATATCTATGCCTGGCCATGGCAGCAGAGAACTCGGCATATGATGAATCGGGTCTGTGGACCAATACAACCGCAATTAATTTTTTTTTAGTAATGCGCAGGTTGAGGGTTAGGCCCAAGAAAAATGTGTATTTGGAAACCGTAATGAGTTTCCATGCGACTGGTCTGGCAAAGTTTGAATTTGGGTTGGTGCCGATAAATTGTGCATATAAATTGCTTTGATCCACAGTCAACACATACAGATATTCCATAAAAAACAGCTCCAAAAATCAAGGGGAGCAGTTAAATTTGCTATTTCCACCTGAATTCCAGGTTGGGCAGTGAATGGGGGGAGTACAGGTGCTGCAGAATTTGTGGGCTGTCAATAGGGATTTGCAAGCACATTCGGAAGGATACTAGGAGCTCTATGGGCCTGTGTGCGAATTCTTGGTGGCTGCGGGACAATACTTGTGCTCGCCACCACGCCGGCTTGTACTGGACTTATGGGACTCGCCACGTCACCAAGTCATACTGCAGTGCTGGTATTATTATTATTATACAGGATTTATATGGCGCCAACAGTTTGCTCAGCGCTTTAGAGTATAACGGGAGACAATACAGCAACAATACAGTTCAATACAAGAGGGTTAGGAGGGCCCTGATCCTGGGAGCTTACAATCTAAGAGATATGTGAAAGACCAAGATGTACTAGACCGCTGGAGCTCGCCAGTTCACCAAAAGGTAGCGCGGCACTAGTACTGGCACTCTGCTGCATATGAGAGTCCTTAAAATATACCGAAAAGTGCTAACAGAGATCAGGCCTGATTCTGCGAACACTGCGGTTTTGTGTGCAATGTATCAAGTGACAGTGACCCACTGACACTGCACTTGCTGGGGGAGAAGGTAAGCATAGGGGCTAAATGCAGGTGTTGGCAGGTGCCGGGGCTGATCCCGCTAACGCTGCATTTTTGGGGACGCTATACTAATGTGAACGCTGGTATAGTGCTGATCTGATCAAAGATATTGATCTGTTTAGACACTATACTAGCAATGGAGGTTTATTGTGTATGAGCGTGTTCCTGGCAGTCAAGAGGTTAAATGTGATGACTGGTGTACTGATGGGCAATCTGACGCCATCTGGGAGGGGCGTGAAAACCACGGGAGCACAAATCATGTGTATATATATATATATATATATATATATGTGATTTTGCGCACCCATGCCGTCCTGTAGCAGTATTTCTGCTATAGGGTGGTCAGGAAGCGGTTTGTGTTACGGTGCTGCGTTATTTTAACTAACAATTGCGCGGTCATGCAACACTGCACCCAAATTAAATTTCCATCCTTTTTTTGCCATGAATTGAGCTTTCTTTCGGTGGTATTTTATCGCCTGTGCGGTTTTTTTTGCGCTATAAAAAAAAAGGCTGACAATTTTGAGAACAAAAACAATATTTTGGACTTTTTGCTATCAAACATGTCCAGTAGAAAAATGTAAAAATCAAATTTCGTCATAAATTTCGGCCAAAATGTATTCTGTGACATGTATTTGCTAAAAAAAATCCCAATACGTGTAAATGAATTGGTTTACGTGAAAGTTATAGCGTCTACAAATGGCGGGAAAGATACTGGGATTTTTGTTTTATAATAATAATGGCGATGCTCAGCGATTTATGACAGTGATCAGCGACTTATGGCGGGACTGTGGGACTGCGGCGGACATTTTGACACTGGGGGAACTGACTTAGGGTTACTGACATCCCCAGTGACACCAATACAGTGATCAGTGAAAAAAAAAACTCTGACACTGTACTAATGGCACTGGGGAGGAAGGGGTTAACATTTTTATTCAATCAAAGGGTTAACTGTGTGAGGGGAGTGTTTTACTAGTGGGCGAGGGGTGTGTACTTCACAGGAACACACTAAACTCCGCTCTCAGGATCAGTGTATTAGGAACTGACCTGCCAACTCCTGTAAGCACCTGCTTAGAGATCCACTGATGTAAAAGAATTCCATTTCCATTTCCTGTAAGCAAAAGAAAATACCTGTTGATCTTGCAGGAAATGCACTGTTCTTGCCACCTCCCAGGAGACGAACTGAAAGCATTGAAAAATATGTTATTTTCCTTCAGTAAACTACTAATCCCCCACCTCCTATGTAAAGGAAAGGAAAGCATGTGTGAAGTCCATTCCTGAGTGACAACTATGGCTTCCTCCATAGATGCACGTAAGCAGTGGTGTATTTAGGTTTCGTGCTGCCTTAGGCAACACAACAATTGTCTGCCCCCACAGACATGAACCAACACCCCTCCCCTTCCCCCTCCCATGTGGAGAGCCTGTCTTTGACCAACACCCCTGCCCCCCACCTGGGAGTGCCTTCCACTAAACCCCCCCCCCCCCCAGTGATAGAGAGAAAGACATTTGTCTTCACAGCTCCGGACATCCCCGGGAACATAAGTCAGGGTCTACATACATCATTAAGCAGCCTGCAGCCTCTCTCGGATCCCACCTGGTTTCCATGGCACGCATGTCCCTTCTTTCATCCCTTCTTCTGGGGGGAGGTGCTACCCCCCTGAAACATACCGCCCTAGGGAAGTGCCTTGTTTGCCTTGTGGTAAATACGCCCCTGCATGGAAGAGTGAGTGTAGCCACCCTAAGACAGATAATGTGCTTTTCTCAGGATTACTAGGTGAGACAGGTCTGAAGGAGATCTGATGGCACCAGCGATCTGCTTATCGCTGATGCAATGCTTTAGAGCAGGGTTTCTCAACCAGGGGTCCTCCAGAGGTTGCTAGGAGTTCCTTGAGCAATGAGAAATTTCTGACTCTCAGATACATTTCTACTGATACCAATTATCTTTTTAGCTATCTGTAAGGGGGTAATAATTCCCAATGACACAAGTGTTAAAGCATTTTTCCCACTGACCATCACACTATTGTATCATGTGTTTTGGACATAGTAATTTTTTGCAGGGGTTCCCTGAGACCAGAAAGCTATTTCAGGGGTTCCTCTGTGTTGAAAAGGTTGTGAAAGGCTGCTTTAGAGGCTCCAGAAACAAAAAATAATAAATGCACATTTGTTTCCCTGCAAAAAAATGTGCATTTATTATTTTTGGAAAAAGGGTGAACTTATCCATTAATGCCTGTAGGTGTTTTGTCTTGGAGTTCATTCACACATGCGTTCAATCTCGTATAGCATAAAGAGCCACTTGTTTATGTTTTTGTACTTACAGTGAGCTGTGTGCAGGCAGCCCATATTAGTACAGTGCCTTGAAAAAGTATTCATACTCCTTGAAATTTTCCACATTTTGTCAAGTTACAACAAAAACGTAAATGTATTTTATTGGAATTTTATGTGATAGACCAACACAAAGTGGCACATAATTGTGAAGTAGAAGAAAAACGATAAATGGTTTTCAATATATTTTACAAATAAATATCTGAAAGTGTGGCATGCATTTGTATTCAGCCCCCCTGAGTCAATACTTTATAGAACCACCTTTCACTGCAATTACAGCTGCAAGTCTTTTTGGGGATGTCCCTACCAGCTGTGCACATCTAGAGAGAAACATTTTTCCCATTCTTCTTTGCAAAATAGCTCAAGCTCTGTCAGATTGGATGGAGAGCGACTGTGAACAGCAATTTTCATGTCTTGCCACAGATTCTCAATTGGATTTAGGTCTGCACTTTGACTGGGCCATTCTAACACACGAACATGCTTTGATCTAAACCATTCCATTGTAGCTCTGGCTGTATGTTTAGGGTCATTATCCTGCCGGAAGGTGAACTTCCGTCCCAGTCTCATGTCTTTTGCAGACTCTAACAGGTTTTCTTCTAAGACTGCCCTATATTAAGCTCCATCCATCTTCCTATCAACTCTGATCAGCATCCCTGTCCCTGCTGAAGAAAGGCATCCCCACAACATTTTTGGCATGCTTCTGGCATGTGGCTAGTGTGTGGAGAGAGCCTCCGCTTGATAGGAAAAATTAGGGACTCACTATCCTGAAAATGAGCTTCCCTCTTGGGAGAGGACTGGACAGGTCATGCTTCATCCTCTGAAACAAACGCTGTCGGCACATCTCCTCTCCATCTGACTACATTGAGCTGTGAGTTATTTCCCTAGTGCTTCTCTCCCGCCTTGGTGTTTTCCAAAATTGACATTCTGTTCAAGTTCCAAGTTTTACTGCAACTGGACTCTGTGTATTTACTGCTTGCACTATGCTGTACCTCCCCACACTTGGTGGCAGTTGGCAGGATATGTCCCTTGCAGCAGGTGCAAAAGGAGTACTGAGCTCCAGCATGGCTCCACTTGGGTGAGCCTTGGCCCTGTTACCTAAATTTAATGGCTTTAACATCTCCTTGGCAGAAGGGGAGGAGAGACTGGAGAGTGCCGAGCACCTGTATCAGGTCCAGGCCAGACTAGTGGTTGAGCTGGCTTTTAAAGCTTTAGAGAAGTAAGCCTGCAAGGAGGTGAACCCCCCTGATCAGCCAACAACCTACCTATCCTGGTGGAAAGCATCACCTGGCTGAAGATTCAAATTGAAGACCAGGTGATGGGATGAGTGGATATGGTGGGGACCTGCAGCCATGTAAACCTGGAATTGCCTGTTGTGCTGGGAACGAATATATTGAAAGACCTGGACCTACCTCACCTGCTAGCCAAGTATGAATGCTCAGGCAGTCAAGTTCATAGCTTGGGCTTGTGGGCAGTGTGGTTCAGAGTTCTTCAGGCCTTTGAGGCCCAACTGAAAGCAGCAAAGAAACAATCAGAACAGAAAGGGATGGTACGCAGCCCCCTAAACAGAAGTTATTGCTAGCTGGAGGTAGTGTGGTCCCTCCCCATCAGAAACTACAGGGAACCACTGTCATGGTTGAACCCTGCAAGGATTTTTCCAACAAGGAATTTTCCAAGTTTCAAAAAAGTAATTGGGGAAACCCTGGAAGTATGTGCAGGAGAAAAACACAAAGGATCTGACCGGGGACGGTAAAATGCACCTTTGCCTGTATAGTGATTCCCTACAACCAATGTGCTTCCATCACTAATATGAGCTACCTATGCGCAGCTCACCACATGTACAAAATCAAACAGCTCTTCACGCTATACAGGGCTGAGTTTCCATGTGAATGAGCCCTTAAAGCATAAATATTCTGATCACATATACTGCAATATACTGTAATTTTCATTTTTTTTACTATAAACGTATCTTGTAACATTTGGTGGGCAGGTATGCGTATCAGTCCGCTGCATGGTTAATAAATGTGTACACTTCCCTTATTTGAAAATTTTAATCTCTGGTGAATATTGTGTCAACCATTACACTGAAAGCAATGTATTACCTATTGTTATTCATATCTAAAGCAAGCCATAGATGATGCTATTTTTTTTCCTGCGACCATGGGTTGCAGGAAAGAAAATCACTTGATTACCCCATCAACACAGTCAGCTCTACTGTGTTCTGTAGGTGGGGAGCCTCCCCTGCCAGCAAAAAATCCGACAGGCTGGTTCTACTGAAGTCAATCAGTGAATCGACTTCAGTGTAACCATCATGCCCATAGATAAGTCAAATCTTGGCCGGTTCAACAGAATTTCAATCCATGTATGTCCAGCTTTATTCTAACAGAGGTAAAGCAGGGAGTCGGAGTAACTGTAGTGAACTTCAGAACTTTCTCTAGTGGCTAATCTACAAATATCTATAGTCCATATAATAACAAAACAATATAGAGGAGTAAGCAAATAAAAAGGTGAATGCCCATTAAAGTATACTTTGGATAAGCATTTCAATAATAAAGCAAAATCTAAAACTACAGTAAACAGTATGTTGTCTTTAACCACTAGCCTACAATGCACTGTCACCCCCTGCCTGCCCAGGCCAATTTCCAGCTTTCAGCGCTGTTGCACTTTGAATGACAATTGCGTGGTCATGCAACAATGTACCCATATGACATTTTATATATTTTTTGGGACAGATAGAGCTTTATTTTGGTGGTATTTAATCACCCCTGGGTTTTTTTGTTTTTTCCCTAAACAAACCAAAAACCTCTGAAAACTTTGAAAAAAACATTTTTTTTCTTAGTTTTTGTTATGAAATTTAGTAAATAAGTGATTTTTCTCCTTCACTGATGTGCGATAATGAGGCTGCACTGATGGCCACTGATAGGCTGCACTGATGGACACTGATAGGTGGCACTGATGGGCACTGATGAGGAGGCACTGGTAGGTGGCACTGATGGGCATTGAAAGGCATCACTGATGGGCACTGATAGGCAGCACTGATAGGTGGTACTGATAGGCGGCACTGACTGGCACTGATAGGGGCACTGACTGGCACTGTTAGGTGGCACTGACTGGCACTGTTAGGCAGCACTGATAGGCAGCACTGACGGGCACTGATAGGCGGCACTGATGCACACTGATAGCCGGAAGCACTGACTGGCACTGATAGGCAGCACTGACTGGCACTGATAGGCGGCACTGATTGGCAGCACTGACAGGTGGCACTGAGTGGCATTGATAGGTGGCACTGACTGGCACTCATAGGGGATACTGAAAGGCAGCTCAGATGGGCACTGATATGTGGCATTGATGTGGCACTGATGGGCACTGAAATGTGGCACTGATCTGGCACTGATGGGCAATGGCAGGTGACATGGATGAGCACTGACAGCTGGCACTGATGGACACTGACAGGTGGCACTGCTGGGGCTACACAGATCATCAGGGCACACTGATCATCAGTGCTCTGATGATCTGTGTACATGTCCCCTCCGAGGAATGCTGATTACCAGCTCTCCTCTCCTCACAAGCTGTCAGCGTGACAGCTCGTGAGGAGAGAAATGCCGATAACCAGCATTTCCCTATTTACATGCGATCAGCTGTGATTGGACACAGCTGATCACATGGCCAAGCCAACATCTTTGGCTCTTTCCGTGGATCAGTGATCCGCTGTGTCCGAGGGACACAGCGCACCACTAATCGCTATGCTGCGTGCTCCGGGAGCCACGCATGTGCGGTTAGAATGGAAGGACGTAATAGAAACCACCTTGCGTCTGTCATATTACCATAGGGTGGGTGGGAGGCGGTTAAAGTGGTTGTGAAGGCTTAAGGTTTTTTACCTTTATGAATTCTATGTGTAGGAGCCCCCCTAATACTTATCTGAGCCCCATCCTGATCCAGGAATGTTCATAAGAGTCTCGGCTCTCTGGAAACTCTCCCTACTCATTGGCTGAGACAGCCATTTGCACCCACTGCTGTCAATCACAGCTAGTGAGCCAGTGAAGAGAGAGAAGGGGCGGGGATGAGCCACAGCTGCTTGCTGTGGGGGCACTTGACAGGAGGGAGGCACTACAAGTAGCGGGGGACCCAAGAAGAGGAGGATCGGGACTGCTCTGTGCAAAACCATAACACAGAGCAGGTAAATATGACATATTTGTTATTTTTTTTATTGCCTTTAACATCACTCTAACTACAATAAAAAAGTGAAGGTTAAAATATTTTGCAAACAATTTTTGAAGTAGAGGAACAGAGCACATTTTAGTTTCCTAGCAATAAAACAATATACAGTATTTCAAATAATGCTTTAAAACGAAATTCCTACCTTTCCTATAACAAATGACAAAAAACAAAATGTGTACATAAAACACTTTTACCAACCAAAGCAATATTGGCCAACATAAATGTTTTATTATGGTGAGTGTAACCTGCAGTAAAAGGTATTAATGAATTCTACACATCTGTATGTGACCTTGCCTTATGACTGGCCTTGGGCTTTGAATGTACTAGATATGATGAACCTGATTAGGTGAACTATAATGGAATCACCAGGGGAATCAAAAGAAAGCTGCAGCGGCAGGTCCAGCATGGGTAATATAGATATTCTGAAATACATGATTTATTATCAGTGATATCTAGAGACCATTTTTGTGTCGTAATCTAGGGAAAACTGTGAAAACAATTGTCATTCTTTCCATCCAAGAAATGAATGCTTTCATCAATTAGACCCCCATGTATAAATTACAACATGAGCTTAGTGTTATTAAACGTGAATTGTGTAATTTAGGTAACTCACAAAAACAGTAGCTACAAAATCCATGTATAATTCAAAAGTTCTGAGGAATCTAAGCTATCACCTTAAAATCACTGTATAATTCATGTAAAGTTTTCTGCCTTGAAACCACTCACCAATGAATGAGAAAATGCAAGATTCTGTTGCATTTCTCTCTTACTGGTATGTTAATAATTCTTACAAAAGGCACGCCAGACAAAGGTGACTGAAGCAAAAGAACATTTGGCCAAGATGTTTAAGAGCGCCAGTCATGACTGAGCTTATGCAAAAATGTAAATACTGGCCCCTAAATTATTGTGATTGTGCATTTTTATCTGAATATTAAGATTCCTGAATAAACTGTGACCCTCCACAAAACAGATCTTTGATCATCCATTCCAGTTAATGCTGGCTGTCATCTGCTCTATCATTGTGCCGCTAAAGTCTTCAGAATCTCTTAAGATCGCATCAATGGAAACCAAATGGGAAGTGTTTACATCACCTACCATCAATTAGGCACCTACCATCAATTAGGCACCTTGCTCAAACTCAAAAAAGCCTATGAAAATGGTACCAGGGGCAGGTATCTTTTTCATAGGCTTTTTTGAGTTTGGGCAAGGACACAGGGGCCCCATGATCCCCTATTGCCCGGGGGCCCCATGAGTTGTCAGTCCGCCCCTGCTGTGTGAGCTGTGATTGGTCACAGCTTGTCACATGTTACAAGGCTGTTGTGAATAGCCTTGTACCATGTGACCTCTGCGATCATTCACAGATTTTACACTTAGTAAGCAATGATGTCAGAAGTGACATCTTGCTTACTACTCTGCATGTGATCGCTGATTGGCCAATCAGTGGTCACATGATTGGTACCTCGCACAGAGGTCCCGTATGACGATCGGTGTTCCACTGTGTCTGGAGGACACAGCAGGCACCGGATCACGGTGCTGCGCACTCCCAAGGAGCGCGCACAATCCAGAATGGAGGGCGCCATTTATGAACAGCAACCCGCCCCTGGACTGCCACCGTCTGAGGTTGACAAGTGGTTAATATATTGAGGCTTTCCAATTTGTAAATGTGGTGGCTGCATTCATTTTTTTTTTTCACTTTTTTCCTATATTTTAACCCAATGATTTGGCCAGTAACACACTTCCTGTCTTGAGGTGTCTCCACTCCACTGTTGGAGTAACAGAGATGCCTTTGGACAACAGTACTGTCATATAAGTAGATCACAGGTGCAATGTGGACTCCTGCGATGTTGTCCAGCTTTCAGCCACTACCTCTATTTAAAAGCTGGAGGACATGTCAGTGGACTATGGGAGCACTCATCAGTGCGCCTGCGGCCCATTGAAACCACAAGTCCATCTGCTGCAGTGGCAGACAATAATTGTAGTTTATTCACAAGCCTACTGAGCAACATATCAGATTGGATGTCACTCCACTTCCTCAAACTAAATCTTTCCAAAACCGAGCTCCTAGTTTCCCCCCCAGCCCGTGCCCCCCCCCCCCCGACTTCTCCATCAAGACCAACAACACTACCATCAGTCCCACCCCTCAAGCCAGAGTACTAGGTGTCATCCTAGACTCCAATCTGTCCTTCCAGCCCCAGGTCCAATCGCTGACAAACTCATGTAGACTTCACCTCTGCAACATCTCCAAAATGTGACCGTTCTTAATCCCGGAAACCACTAAGCAACTCATTCACTCCCTAATTATATCACACCTCGACTACTGTAACTCTCTCCTCATTGGCCTACCTCACCGCAGGCTATCCCCGCTTCAGTCTATCTTGAATGCCGCGGCCAGACTCATCCACCTTACTAGCCGTTCTGTATCTGCCACCCCCCTTTGCTAATCCCTCCACTGGCTTCCGATTTGCCAATGGATAAAATTCAAAATGCTAACACTGACGTATAAAGCTGTTCATAATACTACCCCACACTACATCACCGATCTTGTCTCCAAATACCACCCAAAACGTACTCTCCGCTCCTCGCAAGACCTCCTACTCTCTAGCTCCCTGGTCTCCTCCTCCCATGCTCGTCTCCAAGACTTCTCCAGGGCTTCTCCCATCCTCTGGAACTCCCTACTCCAATCCATCAGACTATCACCTACCCTGCTCACCTTTAGGCACACTCTGAAAACCTATCTCTTCAGGGAAGCCTACCCCGCCCTCAGCTAATTACTGAACTCCTCCACTCTTCCTACCACTCCATCCCCCACAGCTATTTCCTCCTGTACCACTATCCCCTCACTCCTAGATTGTAAGCTCCAAGGAGCAGGGCCCTCAAACCCCTCGTGTATTGAATCGTTATTGTTACTGTACTGTCTCGTGTACTGTCTCGCACCATAATGTAAAGCTCTGAGCAAACTGTCAGCGCTATATAAATCCTGTATAATAATAATAATAATCATAATAATAATAAATTCATTCACAGGAATCTGTGAATGAATGATGCAGCTGTATAGGCGGATATCCGCACAGCCATGCTCTTTTCAAAAAGTGACAGCTTGTGCAGGGAGAAGACCCTCAACTGGGGCAGGAGCTGCAACATGTTACACGTACTACCCTAAATCCGGGGGGAACATGAAACATATTTTGAAGGTGAACTCAGGCTTTAGGCAGTGAGAGAAAAAAGATCACTGCCACTCCCTGCTTATCTAAGGCTGCTGCCCAACTGTCCATACTGGTTCTGCCATCCCTACATTGAAATAGTTGGGATCTCTGCACTGCTGCACTGTTGTTCCAACCAGGGAATTTCACAGGTCAGAACAGCAACAAAGTATCTAGCTACACACTGTGCAGATGGTGGCTGTGTGTAAGGGAATGTGATCTCAGCTATGTGTGGTGTATAGAGGAGTAATGCTGCCTGTGCCCAGGCTGTGAATAGTGCAGGGATGGGAGAAACTCTGCCAAGTGCCCTGCCAGCACTGACCCCTGTCCTCTGCCCTTCTAGCAGCAATCCCTGTCCTTTGCCCTGCCAGCAGTGACCCCTTTTGTCTGCCCTGCCAGTGGTGGCCCCTGTTCTCTGCCCTGCCAGCAGTGACTCCTGTCATGCTCTTCCAGCAGTAACTCCTGTTCTCTGCCCTGCCAGCAGTGACCCCTATCCTCTGCCCTGGTGACCCCTGTCCTCCACCCTGTTCACCAGTGTCCTCCACCCTGCTAATCCCTGTCATCTGACCTGCTGACCCGTGTCCTCAGCTCAGTTTACCAGTATCCTTGGTTAAGCTGACCCCGTCCTATTCCTTGCTAACCTCTGTACACTTTGTGCCTTACTGACCCCCTGTACAATGCCATACCTTCCGTTGTCCTGCTGACCTCATGTACACTGCCTTGCTGACCCCTTTCCTCAACCCTGCTGACCCTGTACATTGCCCTATAAAGTAATAGCCTCTGTGCACTGCCATACAAACAGCTAATCTTATTATCTGCCCTGCTCACCCCCTGTACACTTCCCTGCTAACCTCATATCCTCTGCCCTCCTCACATTTTTTACTGCACTCCCACATCAGACAGGATAGATTCGGCCCTGTCACCTAGTAACCATTGTAAACAGGAAGCAGATGCAAGTGCTCGGCAGAGAAAACTTCTCTGGGATGCCACTCTATTGGGGAGACTGTTGCTGCCACTTTAACTGCAGTAACTGGACCATTTGACATCTTACCCTGCTGCTAGCTATAGTGTGATGGCTCTACAGACTACATTTTGGGTCGTTTGTTTACATGCACTTCTGACAAGTTTTGTGAGTGCAGTTAACTTTTATAACCACTTCTAATTTATTTATTTTTTATTGTACTGGGTTTTATGTACTCTTTTTTTTGTTTTGGGGGTTTTACTTTACCCATCTGTTTGCTGTAGATCCTACTGTACATGGTGTGGACCAGGCTGATTACTGTGGGTTCTACATGGTGTCCACTGGACTGATGTGGAGAATTAACTCTTGGTACTGATATAGTTACCTCTATATACTAAGCACATTGGACAGTTTTGTTTTTCCTGTTAATGAGATGTTCCATTTTGCATAGCCCTTTTAGTTGTTTGCCTGGGCCAAGTTTTTTGCTCCTCCTGTTGGCAACGTATACAGAGCCAAAGTTTCTAGTCATTGTCATCACAGGGTGGAGGGATGTCAAATGCAGCCATATGGTACTGGATATTAAGGCCATGATTCAGCACATTTGCTTGTGGGCAGAATACTAGAGAAAGAACATGAGAGTGGGCCTTCATTTCTATTCTCCCTCAGAGCCGCCTATTTAACTGTTGCCTTCTAACAGTAATGTGCCCCCGATTTTGTCTCCGGGGAGCTGGGGACACTACCTAAGGTTGGGCCCTTGGTCTCAATTCCTTATATGGGCCCCAGATTTCCCAGTCTAATGCTACTATCAGGGATACATGTACATGCACATTATATGGCGTTAGCTTTTTTTTACATTAAATGTGTGGGATTTTTACATATAACTCCTAGAGAGAAAGCATCTGTTGACCTGCTCTATGAATATTCACCTACATATTGGGGGAGACTTACTAAAACTGGTGCTGTCAGAATCTGGTGCAGCTGTGCATGGTAGCCAATCAGCTTCTAAGTTCAGCCTGTTCAATTAAGCTTTGGCATTAAAACCAGGAAGCTGATTGGTTTCTATGCAGAACTGCAGCAAATTTTGCACTCTCCAGTTTTAGTAAATAATCCCCTTTGTTTTTTTGGAAATTTGAAACATGCAAAATGATTGATTAAGCTTAAGATGCACATAAACCATTATTGAACTTCCTAATATATATTTCAGTTAATGTTTCAAACAACATAACACATTTCAAAAGTATATTGTAAATATACTGTATATTGTAACCAATACAGAATGCTTTTCCTACCAAGGGAGAGTTGTAGGATATGGTTTGTCATTCTAAAATAAGAGTAGGAAACAAAGCAAAGGCATGTCACGATATTGATCTAGTGCTCTGGCAGCCAATAATGTTTTATTAGTTTAGCTGGGAGTCTGTTGCTCTCTAAACAACCAGCAATGTGCATGTAAATACAGTCTAACCATTTTAATGAGATATACCACATAAGAGCCAAGTACATAGCAATATCTTGCTGGGCTCTGCATGTAATCTGTTAGCTGATCTTGTAAAGTCAATAGGATATCATGTAGGTTAGTGTGGTCAGAATCCATCATAAATAAATATTGTAAATAATGAATAGTAGTTACTGACCCACATATAGCTTTCATGGCAATTACCGGTAATTACAAAAATGTATATTTGAGTAAATTTTATTTACATCTCTTTTTTCAAGTTTATACATTTTTAAACTGATGACTTGAGCTATTAACCTCTGCAAGCAACAAACATTTTAAAACTCAAAACCTTTATAAGATTCATAGTCAGTATTTTACATTTACCTGACTGATAAATAAAAAAAGAAAATATTCTTAAAATATGTACTTTTTGCTAGTCCTGATCATCAATCAGTCAGTTATTCATTCAGTAAGTAAATCATTGTATCAATCTATCAAAGAATAAAATACATACAAAATCACAAAAAATTATATTTAAAATATGGAGTAAAATTAAATTAAATAACTATTACACTGGTAGTCTAGTAGATTGAAGTGCACACACTGGTGGCCCCTCTAATGGTGTCCATAATCATTAGATATAGACATCAGATGACAGTCTACTGACCCACTGTGGAATTAGAGCTTTCTTGTTTAGGGCATAGAAGGCACTTTGAGATGGCCAGAATGTGCATACACACCTTACTGTGTTCTTATATTTGTGGTCAGCTTAAAGATGAATTCCAGGAATTCATCCACTTTGTGTAACAAGGGCATGCATTCTATGAGTTAAGTCTGTAGAGGTGCATGCCACTGCCTGGACTTACTGTAATTCTATTATTTAGATCTAACAGCTGTATGGCACTCAGGGATCATCCCTGGAGAAGTCATGTGATCTATGATGGAGCTGGGTGGCGTTACTTCTGGTACAGATTGAAACCGGAAGACGGTGTAAATTATTTTGAACTGTGGTTTTCCCTGATCCTTATTAAGTTACATTATTGGTGCCGACTATCTGGCTGTGCTTGTGAGTGTATATAACTTTAAATAAAGGATTACAGTGTTTTATATAATATTGCACCATTGGCAATATTTGTTTCTTTCCCGGGGAGTGTCACTTTCAATATGGAGATGTAAAAATGGGCCTATTAAAGGGAAGTATTTAATGGTTTTCCCCATTTCAAGAATTGTATCCTGAAATCAATTTAGAATAAAACTGATTGTAAACAATAAGAAAAAATGCCATAAATCAAAGACTAATCAATACAAACCTCACGGTACAGGTTGTATTGGAAGGGCACAGTACAGGAGGGGGTCAGGAGAGCACAGTACAAAGGGGGCAAGAGGGCATAGTACAGGGGGGCAGGAGGGAACAGTATGGAGGTTAGAAGAGCACAATACAGGGGGGCCAGGAGGGAAAAGTATGGGGGGGGAAGGAGGACACAGTGGGAGGGTAGGAGGACACAGTACAGGGGGGATAGTAGGGCACAGTACGAGGGGCAGGATGGCACAAAACAGGCAGGCACGAGTGCAGAGTACGGGGGAGGGGTAGGGTGACACAGTACAGGGGGGCAGGAGGGTACAGTATAGGGGGCAGTAATGTATAATACAGATATGGCCTTCTCGAGCAGAGCAGCGCAGGGAAGCTGCTGTCATAGGTCTTATCTGTTCTGGCAGGCTATCAATGGGTTAAATCTACATCCTGCAAGGACATCTCTCCCCTCAGTTCCAAGCACTCTTCTGGTGCTTTGCAGGGATTAAGGAATAACCCCCAAGGCAGAGAATCCTATCTCTGCTGCAGCTTGTGTGGGCAGGATGTGTACTGCTCCAATGCCTGGCGGCCCTCCTCTCCTATTCATCCCATGTGATTGGAGTAGTACACATCCCAACCTCACAAGCAGTGGCAGTGGTAAAATGCTGCACCTCTGGGTTCTTTCTTAACCCCTGCAAAGCACCAGAGTAAAGCCAGAAACTTCAGAAGAAAAGTAACAGGAAGAGATGTCATTCCGAATGTAGATGTAGCCCAGACACAGACTGATGATGTCCCTGCAGCCCAGATTCTGGGATGCTGCCTGGGATATGGCCATCCCAGGACAGCTTAGTAAAAAGCGTTACTATTCCAGCAAATCTGGGACAGTTGGCAAGTATGATGTAATGCAAGATTATCATGGGGCCCCCATCCACCTGGGCTTTAAGACAGCCCTGCCCTTGTCAGTGTTAAATAATTTGTCCCAATCATCTAACTGCCATGTTTTTTGGGACAGCTTGGTCTGTTAAAAGAAGCTGAAAAATAATAGGTTTACAATTTACTGGCTGAATCAACTGGTAAAAATAAAGGAAAAAAAGTCTAAAAAAATGAATGCAGCCATTATAAAAAAAAATTCAAAAGCTGCAATATAATACAATCTGTGTTTATAGGTTTAATACCTCTTTAAGTTCAATGATTAGTGAATGGCATCTGCTGAAAACAAATAATATTCATATGCAACTTTTCATATTTAGTTGACAAAAAAATAAAAATGTAATTTTGTGGTGCCCAGAAGTAGGTATTAGTCTACAATTTGATCTCTATATCTCTGTGGAACCAAAAACTGGAAATCCTATATTCCTTTAAATTTCTGCCTACGAATGCACACTATAACTTGACCACTATTACCATTGACTTTTCTGTTTAAGATCCACCAACTGACATTCGGTTGTCCACTAAAAACGGCCCCTTGTGGCCTTTGAGGCAGTGTCCTTGGACAGTGCAGTGGCAGTTGTCAGGGACATATTGTCAGAGAAATCTATTCCCAGGAAGAAAGCAAAGCTTATGAATTTTGACTAGCTGAACTTGAACATTTGGTGGGAACACTGGGGTAGGGTTATAGCACACATTATTACAGATGGGGGATTGGGCTATGTGTCTTCTTGAACCATTTAACGTCAGCTATGCAGACTTTCTCAGATTTACAGATAGGTTTTGTTGTTGTTGTTTTAAGCCTGAATCAGGATCAAAGAGGAGTCATTTTGCTGTTGTATTCCTCAAAATCCTTCTTCTTCTTTGTGCTGCTTTAGGAATTAAATCTTTTGCTGGGATGTTCAGCAAACTACAATGTAAACAAAAAAATGGCTCACAACACATTCTGAAGAGTCTTCACACTGGCCAGCGGCAGAACAAAATGTCAAATAGTTCAGTTGCTGTAGTGAAATAAGCAGAAAAAGTCTCAACATTTAAAATCTGTCTTACCGAATAGATAAATCCATAGATAAAAAGTGTAGCAGCAAATACTGCTATCCTAGCAATTATGAGTAGACTCTATAACCCAGAGTTTGAGATAGTTGAGAAAGGAAAGGACCCGAAACACATCATCAGGTAGCCATTGCAAACAGGAAGCAGATGCTATTGCTTGGCAGAGAAACATTTTTCTAGGATGCTGCTCTGTTGGGGAGACCGTTGCTGCCACTAACTGCAGTAACTAGATTGTTTGACAGTTGCTGCAGTAACTGGACTGTTTGACATCTTGCCCTGCTGCTGGCCATGGTGTGATGGCTTTACAGACTATATTTTGGTTCCTTTACATACAATTCTTCTGACAAGCTTTGTGAGTGCAGTAAATCTTTATGACCACTTATAAATGTATATATTTTTATTGTACTAGGTTTAATGTGCCGTTTTACTGTTTTGTTTATTTTGTAGTATGTTAAACAAAAAGATTGTAAGCTCCAAGGAGCATGGCCCTCCTAACCCTCTTGTATTGAACTATATTGTTGCTGTATTGTCTCCCTATATATTGCAAACTGTTGGCGCTATATAAATCCTGTATAATAATAGCAATAAAAAGACTTCTGCTTTGGTCATTTGACTTGCACTTTACGTATTTGGTTGCTGTATATCACACATGGTGTGGACCAGACTGATTAATGTGGATTCTACATGGTGTCGACTGGACTGATGTGGAGAATCAATTCTTGGTACTAGTATAGTTACCTCTACATGCTGATCACACTGGAGAATTTTGTTTTTCCTGTTAATGAGATGTTGCATTTTTCACAGTTCTAGCTTTTTGCCTGGGTCAGGCATTTTGTTCCTGCTGATGGTAACATGTCCAGAAGCAGTTTCTAGCCATTAACATTACAGGATGGAGAAATGTCAAATTCAGCCATGTGTCACTGGATATTAAGGTCATTATCCAGTGCAGTTGCCTCTGGGTAAAATGCAAGAGAAAGAGCATGAAAGTGGTCCTAAAATTTTATATGTCCTTAGAGCTGCCAATAATAAACCACGTCTATTTAACTATTGCCCTCTAACAGTAATGTGTCCCCACTTTTTTATCTCAGGGGAGCTGCGCACACTACCTAAGGTTGGGCCCTTGGCTCTTGGTCTCACGTCCTTATATGGGGCCCAGGTGTCCTAGTCCAATGCTACTGCCAGGAATACATGTACATGCTCATATTATAGAGTTAGATTGTAAGCTCCAAGGATCAGGCCCTCCTAACTCTCTTGTATTGAACTGTATTGTTGCTGTATTGTCTCCCATTAGCATACAGGTATTTTTACATTAAAGGGTAAGTTCACTTTTGGAAGATGTTACCTTTCACTTGTATTTAGGGTATAACATGTTCCAGCTCCACCCCCCCACCCCCAATCCCCCCTCCCTGTGCCAGCGGACCTGAAATCTTCTCCCAACACCCACTTTCATTATTCAAATACAGCGCAGCCATGCAGGGCTCTGCTAACACGGCCGAATAATTAATTCCCAGAGTTCTGTGAATGAATGAACTACAAGTGCCATTGGCCTCCTAGGCCGATTGCTTGTAGTTCTCAATAAACTCTCATAGTTCACTGATTTTTCTTGCCATTCGGTAACTTCCTGACTGTACGAGGTATGGGCAGACAGTGTATTGAGAGTCTGCAGGATCCTGGCATTACAATGCTTTACAGGCTGCAATGTAAAAAAAAATATAAATGCAATTTTTTTTACCTGCAAAAAGATGTGCATTTATTATTATTATAATTTTTTTTTTTTATAGGTGAACTTGACCTTTAACTGTATGGAATTCTTACATATACCTTGTGGATAGAAAGCATCTGTTGACCTTCTCTATCAATATTTACCTTCATATTGTCTTTTGGGAATGTGGAACGTGCAAAATGACTGATTGATGCACATAAGCCATTATTGAACTTGTATTGAACTTGAAATATGTATTTCAGTTAGTAGTACAAGTGACACAACACATTTCAAAATTATATTGTAAATATACTGTATACTGTAATAAATACAGAATGGTTTTCCAATAAGGGGAGAGAGTTGAAAGATATGGTTTGTCATTATAAAATAAGAATAGGAGAAAAAGCAAAGGCATGTCATGATATTGGTCTAGTGCTCTGGCAGACAATAGTGTTTTATTAGCTTAGCTGGGAGTCTGTTACTCTCTAAACATCAGCAATGTGCATGTAAATACAGTCTAACCATTTTAATGAGACATACCACATAAGAGACAAGTACATAACAATATCTTGCTGGGATCTGTATGTCATTTGTTAACTGGTCTTGTAAAGTCAGTAGGACATTACGTAGGTTAGCGTGGTCAGAAACTGTCATAAATATATATATGGTAAATAAATAGTTACTGACTCACATATGGCTTTCATGGCAATTAATGGAAAAAACTGTATGTTTAAGTTCATGTTATTTATATCTCTTTTGTCACCTTTAAACATTTTAAAACTGTTGACTTGAGCTATTGACCTCTGCAAAGACAAGCTGTTTACAACTCAAAGTCTAAATAGGATGCCTAGTAAATAGTTTACATTTACTGAACTGATAATGAAAAAAAGAAATACAAATTAAAATATGTACTTTTTTTTAGTCCGCATCATAAATTACACTCATCGGCCACTTTATTAGGTACATCTTGATACCTGGTGTGGTCTTCTGCTGCTGTAGCCCATCTGCTTTACAGTTCTACGTGTTGTGCGTTCAGAGATGGTATTCCGCATACCTTGGTTGTAATGAGTGGTTATTTGAGTTACTCTTGCTTTTCTATCATCTTGAACCAGTCTGCCTATTCTCCTCTGACATTAAATATTTTTATATATGTAAAGGGGAATGCTGCAAACTTTGATGTAGAGGGGAAAACTGTGAACTGTGATGTAAAGGGGAACACTGCGGATTGTGACGTAAAGGGGAACTCTGATGTAAGGGGGTCTCTAGTCACCAGAGCCCCCCCTTACACAAGAGTTTCAATAGGAAGAAGGGTCAGCCGCACACTGGAGGATTGATGAATATAGTGTATATTTATTGATCCATAGGACACACAAAACACCACAACATGAATACAGGACCTGTTAACGCGTATCACACGATCTCGTGCTTAACCTCCTTGGTGGTATTCCCGAGTGTAGCTCGAGGTAACATTTCAGTACCACAAACGGTAACCCCGAGCTACACTCGGGAATACCATGCGGCACTGCTCCGGCATTTGTTCTTCACTTACCTTACCCTGCGCTCCCACGATGTGTCCCCTGCAGCGTCCCCGGCCATCTCCTCCGGCCGATGCCGGCATCCGGCTTCTGTGTCCTGTCCCTGTGACGTCGGGACGTACGGGCGCCGGTGGCGGCGGGAAATTTAAAAATTTTAAAAAATGACTTTTTTTTTTTTTACATTTTACATAGTAAAACATTGCTGTCTCAACCAATTTCACATACATCTTGTCCCTAATGCGTCCAAAAAGTGTCCCTTTAGGTCAAAAGCGGTTTAGATCAGCTAGGAGAACAGCGATAGTAAATCAGAACCACTTGCAGAATTGAGTGATAATGATTTGTGGGGAAATTCGTCATTAGACACTGAAAACGATTTTGCGACTTTGCTCAGCGATGTGCTAACTTGGTGCTATATTTCACATTTCAGTGTTTTTGGTTTGATTATATTATTGAATTAAATGTATTATTATTATATTATTATTTTTTATGATTATTTATTAAATTATAATTTATGATTACGTGTTTCAAATTTTATCCTACCTGGGATCTTTACTAGACTCTTCTTCGGACAGATTTCAGTGAGTTATTCCTAAAAATTACAGGCCTACAATAAAAAAAACTACATATTTCCATGCAAAAAAATGGTACCGCTTTCAGCACCAAAAATCGGAAAGAATCATACCGCCAAGGAGGTTAATGATAACAAACCTGTATTCATCAATCCTCCGGTGTGCAGCTGATCCTTCTACCTGTTGCATCATGTGTGGTGAAGAGACAGAGCCTGTCATGGATTGATCTGGATTGTTTGCCTGAGCGGTATACCTTTGTTCTTTTTACATAAGAGTTCCCTTTAAATCAGAGTCCTCAGAGTTCTCTTTTACATCAGAATCTGCAGGGTTCCCCCCTACAGTGCAAGGGGGACCTCTGTGGACCCTGATTTAAAGGGGAACTCTGATGTAAGGGGGACACTGTGGACTGTGATGTAAAGGGCAACTCTGATGTAAGGTGGTCTCTGGTCACCAAAGTCCCCTTACATCCCAGCAGCGTTCCCCTTTACATTGGGGTCCATAGTGTTCCCTCCTATATCAGAGTCCCCTTTACATCAGGGTCCACAGAGGTCCACTTGCACTGTGGGAGGGGGGCTCTGGGGACCACAGACCCCTAACATCTCTGTGGAGGGGGTGATGTTGCATTGTGCACACAGTGACGTGTTCAGTGTGATCCAGGAGAAACCCTCACTGTCCCTGGCTCGGACTTTTCTGCTCACTTCCCTCCCCCATTAGCTACTGGAGAGGAGATGGCTCTGTTCATGATATCTGCAGCCCAACTGAGCCTGTCACACCTGCACCAGACTACAGGCCGGAGCGATCACCTCCAAGGCGACCACACCCCCTCCTTATTCTTGCCCAATCATTGCAAGACTTGATTCACCAATAGAGCTTATCGAGCAGCTGCTGGGGACCAGGAGCCAGAGCAGGTAGGGGGAGAGATCCTTGTCACCCAATCCTGACTGCACGCAGGAGCGTGGTGACCGAAGAGTCCATCATTTTAGTGAAGCATTGTTGGCCCTCGTCCTAGGCCAAAGAGAAGAGGATTTTGGCTGGGCCCAAGGTGGTATTTGCATGGGCTCTGTCCTCCTGGAATATCCAGCTGATTCTGGGGTATGGGAACTCTATGACAGCCCTATCAAGGAGTCTAAGTCCTCCGTAGTCTCCCCCCAGTCCCAGTGTCATCTGGGGACCAGTCTTCTTGCTCAACCTATAGGGGCCCAAGCTCAGCTAGCAGTCTGGGTGATTTC
This sequence comes from Staurois parvus, assembly GCF_062004578.1. Lineage (NCBI taxonomy): Eukaryota > Metazoa > Chordata > Amphibia > Anura > Ranidae > Staurois > Staurois parvus. The sequence continues at coordinate 3,634,326 of NW_028317801.1, read as the reverse complement.
CAATCTATCTCCCTGCCACTGACACTCTTCGCTGGCTCACCTGTGGACAGGGCATCCTTGCAGCTGGGCTCCTTCCAAACGGAGCTGTCAGGGTTGGTGGGTGAGGCCAGCTGGTCTGAAGCGTCTGTTGATTCCAACTGGGGAGCATTTGTGGGCACCAGCCCTCCAGCAGCATCTCTGCTGATAGGTAATGGCAAGCAGCCATCCTCTGCTGCAATGGTCTTCCGTCAGGGCAGGGGAGTCACGGTCCGGGGACTCAACCCTGCTCTGTACTCAAGACTCCAACCACCTTCCGGCTCTCAAACGCTGACTCTCCAGCTTCTCCATATACAGGCCTGACTGCAGATATACACTGAAGGTGGGAGGCACCAGGTTGCTGGGCATCAACTTGTTGAGCTGCTCTTCATAGTGCCCGCACTTGATCCAGGCACTGACCAAGGTGGTTGGCTTCTTGCATTAAGGGTAAATCTGGCATAGTCTCTCTGTTCCCTCAATCAGCCAGAGGGAAAAGCATCTATGATGTTCTAGGCAGACTCCCGTGTCCATCAAAGTCACCTCCGGCATCTCTGGCCATAAAAACTTTGGCACAACTTGTATGACACCCTCCATCTTGCTCCTCTTTCTCTCACTCTCATCATGCTGGGTGTGGTGGGTAGAATTAAGGGCATGTCTATGTTCCTCTTTCAGACATGTTGGTGCCAATGAGACTGCAGGATTTTTCCCGCGCTTGTGTTAACTCCTGCTTCGCCAAGCAGGAATGTGCTGAATGGTTTGCAGGCTTATAGAGCACTGAATATGGGCAGTAGCACAAAGACAGTTTACTGACAGTAGCAGTACATTTGGCCTCAGCCATCATCAGGTAGTTGTAGTAGCGCCGGCCCGCACTGGTTACTACGGCAACAGCAAGGAACAGGACACACTCTCCACTGCAAACTGTAGAGCACGTTAGTACAAAGTCACTGATTCCAGCCACTGCGGGGCAACTGGACATTGGCAATCCACAGATAGATGAGCCGTTTTGGTTCCTCCGGGCAACGGAAAACAGGAACACGTGGCACATACTGACTTTTGCAGGTTTCAATAGAAGCAAAGCATAGGCCTCAGCCGCTGTTGGGCAACAGAGTATTTGTAATCCACAAGGGCACTGCAGCTTGCCATGGTTGCTACAGGTGACGATGTAAAAAGTAGCGACATAAGTTTCACTGACTTTTGCAAGTAATTAGCGAACATAGTCTTTTACATTGGCCACCTGAAGAGCAGCAGAAAGACCTTCGGACAGGCCCAGCATTGTTACTGAGGGTGACATTATTAGCAACAGCAAATGCAATTACACAGTGACAGTCACAGTTCCAGCAGTACAACATACTTCACTTTCCTGCTCTGCTCCATGACACTTTACAACATCCAACAATCTTCTGTCTTGTTGGTTGCTGGTTGCTAGGGGCAACATCTGTACAGGTTGCTATAGGGGAATTCAGAATACGAGCCCCCACATATAGCACTACCCTTGTAAGGGCCGCTGGATTTGGTTTGGGTCCCCATATTCTCTACACAGCTGGGCAACATGCATTTCCCACACCGTGCACGTTGGAGTCAGCAAACAGTCCTTGAGCTTAGGATGAAGCCATTGCGAATGCTTGTAGAAGTGCCCAGTAATTAGGGAAGAGGAAGACTAGGCTAAAACTTTGCACTGGTGTCTATGTATGTTTACTAGATACAAAGGGTTTGTTGATTACTACCCACTGTAAAAAGCTGTTCGCATATGAATAAAGAATCCAGTAACCTGGTAAGAATTGAGTATGGCTTTTTTTTTTTTTTTTAATATGAACATGTTCAGTTACTCAACTGACTTCCAGATTTTACTTTGGAGGACATATGCATTGTCATTTTCCCTTATGAGCTTATTCACTTAATGTTATGCAATCTGCCATGGACAGCTTGTATTCAGTGTATGTGGATTGATCATATCCTTTTTTGTGCTAATTCTTTCAATAAATATCAGACAACTGATTTTTCACCGATGTCCCCGAAGACAAAATGTGAAATAAACTCATGAACAAAGCTTAATGCTGCTCTCATATAATATAGAAGAGGATATAAAAAAGCCAATGAAGACGTGGCTAGCATACAGATTCCTTAAGGAGAGGAAAGTAATAATAAAACACACAGACTAGGAAAGTGCTTTGGAGATCAATATGCAATGGGTAAAAATGCATTTATTATTCCATAAACATGAGCTTTCATGTAAAGCAAAACTAATACGTTATTTCATACATCTACCCTATATAATACATTAATAAAATATATCTCTATTTAACAGTAGTAATAAATTAGCTTTTTTGTCCATCGAGGGACACAGAATAGTAATAATTCTTTGACATATATTTAGAAGGTCTTGACAAAATTAAAAGCATTATGTCAGCCTCCATAGAATCCCTGTATAACTACATCCAAAATCATGATGTCTCTAAGCTTCTTTACTAGTGTCCTAGGTCCGACATCTTTTCTCAGCTCTGCTGAGGAAAAATTTAAATGTGTTTTTAACTGTAATTTTTCATTTCAGTCAAGATTCTTGATACGCTGTGGATATTTTTTTTCTTTTGGTGACAAGACTTCAAATATGCTGTTTGAGCTAGTCCTGGTCTGGAAAACCAGGTCGATCTTCAGTGTCATCTACTTGGTACTGACATCTCCATGTTTGGTGACTCTTCCCTACCAAGCCTTTTTCAGGCTGTGATACCTTCTCATACCTTGTAGTAACATTCTGCTTCTAAAGGATCTTTTCGTGGTCTGCCCACCTCTGGGTTGGATTGTTTTGCGACATCCTACATGTCGAAAAATGGCAACTATTCTTTGCCCTTCAATGGAAGATAAAGAACATCAGATATTTTTGTTCTTACCATAAAATCCTTTGAGGGACACAGGTCAAAAACATCTTTGTTATTAAACCTTGGAGGTGGGATTATACAAGGGCTGTCTTTTTTTTTTTTTGTTCGCCAGATGGCAGTGTAACCCACATGCCCAGGAATTACTTATCCCTCAATGGACTCCAAAATGTAAAATTTTACTGTCAGTAAATCTTTTATTTATGTTAAATTTCCCTATGCTGCAATAAAGGAAAATACACGCTTTCTGATTTCTGGAAGCAGATGTTTTTTTTAAGGATCCCTCCTTTTAAAACACAGTCTGTAATGTTTTAAATATATTGCATGTGAAAAAACACAGATACAGTACAAAATACAAAAGTTAGATCTATCCATATGGAAGAAAATTATATTTTAAATATATTTTAAAAATATTCTTCCCAAATATATTGACACATATTTGAAATACTACAATTTTGGCCATATTCAATATATTTAAACAAATATATATATATATATATATTTACATTGTATGTTGAAATGAGTTTTTATTGCAAAATATACAGTATGAAAAATATTTTGGGGCAGCACAGTGGCATAAAAGCATTATAAATATGCACCCATAACACATAACATCTGTTCTCAGCTGCATAAGGAGCTCAGAGAATTAGGGGAGGAGAAACAGCAGCTCTTTGGTTTTCTTAGTGAATGACTGCAGGATGGTGTGTCAGCACAAGTCTGATCATTGGGTGAGAGTTCCCAGCACAGCCAGAGAACCTGTGTATCCTAAGCAATGAATAGATTACCTCTGTAAGTAATAGCTGTCATCATGTGTATTATTTTTATCTTATACTATGCTATTGCTACATCAGTAGCAACTGATTGTCAGTGACCCTGGATCATATTATAACTTGCAAATCTTGGTTGCTTAGTAGAACAAGATGAAATCTCACGCCTTAAAGTGGGACTATAGGCAATTTTTTTTTTCATTTTGTATAGAGCAATGGAGGGTTATAACCCCTGTCAGATAATTTTTTTCATCATCTTTGGCCCATTTTGGAGATTTCTCTTCACTTCCTGTCCCATAGTCAAACAGGGACTGAGAGGAAATTCCTGCAAATTAAAGTAATCCCTTGGGGACCCCAGGTCACCAGAACTAGTTGTCCCCATTGGAATATTTCCCCTATATTACTGTTCTGGGGACAACCCAAAATTTGGGACTTTTTTATCTTTCACTTTCAATGGTAAGGGGCACAGACAGCAATAAAAACAGGTATCTAATCCCTCTTTAGTCTGTCCAAAACTAAAAAGAAAAAAATTTGCCTTTAGTTATACTTTAAAGCTGGCCAGCAGCTGGCCAACTGCTCTGAACATCACTGACAAGAATATGGAAGTGCAGGGGTATAAAATGCTTTGTGTCATAAGCAGCTTTGAGCCTTCACTGGAATGGCAGTTCTATCAATTTCAGGTTGACAGCAATGGATCAGAGCTGCTTATATCACAGGCATGAGAAAGTCTTGAGAAGTAATTTTTTAAAATGGAATCTTACTAGTGTTTGGTTTGCAATAAATCTGCAGTGTAGTTGCAGTAGCATGTTTTCAAATCCTTTTTCGATCCTCTAGAGTAGATCATTGTGTGGTCATGGCTTTCTCCTGCTCATAACCCTAGGAAGATTTATGACCTTTAACTGTTCTCTTATACAATGTACGTTGTATTTGTTTGCAATTTAACACAAGCTGGGAAAATGGCACCCCAAATACCTATGCTCTTGCTCTATTGCAAATACAACAAACGAGGGAGGTCCCCTATATACTTGCCAATGTCCCTATTATAGGAAGTATATACAACAGAATTCCCCCCATTTAATGGGACTTTGTAGGCAAATTAGCAGCAAATAAAAAAAATTACTGAATATTCTTTATTATAATATAACTTAAAAATGGTAAGGCATGATACATTGCAATATATCCTTACAGTATTGCTACATAATAGACTTGTATCAAAATTTACAATACAAAAGAATATTTCATGTTTGCAGAGGCTGTGAATGAGTATCCGATGCGTTTCAGAGACAATAGCTCCTTCTTCAGGGGTAACTCTGCAGACAATACGGTATGATCTGTAGTAAAGTTATAAATATATTTTTAGAACATACATAAAGTAATCTGTATGTTGACAATTCAGATATAAAGTCGTATAGTACTCACAGATCAATGAAACACATAAAAATTTAAATATGTTGTAAAGATTACAACCGCACACAAAGATTAAAATATGTTTTAAAGATCACACCCACACACAAAGATTAAAATATGTTGTACAGATCATTACCATACACAAAGATTAAAATATGTTGTGAACACAAAGATTAAAATATGTTTTAAAGATCATAACCACACACAAAGATTAAAATATGTTGTACAGATCATGACCATACACAAAGATTAAAATATGTTGTGAACACAAAGATTAAAATATCCTGTAAGACATGGCACCTTGGTTATAATCTTCACAACATATTTTATTCTTTGTGTGTTTCATTGATGTGTGAGTACTATATGACTATATATCTGAATTGTCAACATACTTTATTTATGTTCTAAAAATATTTTTCCGACTTTGCTGCAGATCATAACGTATTGTCTGCAGAGTCACCTCTGAAGAAGGAGCTATTGTCTCCGATACGCGTTAGGTACTCAATCAGAGCTGCTGCAAACATAAAATATTATTTTTATATTGTAACTTTTGATACAAATCTGTTATGTAACAATACTGTATGGATATATTGCAATGTGTCATGTCTTACAATTTTTTGATAAATTATAATAAAGAATATTTTGTAATTTTTTTGTTTATATTTGTCTACAAGGTCCAATTAAATGAGAATGTTGTTGTATATATTCTTACCTATTGCAAATGGTCAATACAAGGCACTTTTTCATTACTGTAGGACCTCTGAGGACTAAATTACTCTAGGCTCCAGTATTTGTTTGTCTTGGTTACATTTCATTGTGCATTTCTATGTGTACTGTAAACAGGTGACAGGGCATACATGATTGATAGGTCTGGCTGGATTCCCTACTTATTTGAATCTGTTTCTAGATGCAGTTAGCGTCATGAAGCTTATCAGGTAGGTGCTTGGAAGATGTGAATGGATGGGAGATCAGGAATTAAAAGAGTGTATGTGCAAGAACACATGAGTAAACCCGATAGGGGGCTGTATGAGGAAAAACCTTACCTGCTTCAGACAGGCAATACAGAATGTCTGCTCTACCTAATACCTCTATTACATCCAACTTCTTTTGCAATTACCTTTTGAGGCTTTCCCTCCTTATGGAGGGTGTCAATGATGGTTTTCTGCACAACTGTCAGGTCAGCAGTCTTTCCCATGATTGTGATTCCTACTGAACCAGACTGAGAGACAATTTAAAGGCTCAGGAACTGTTCTGTCCTCCTTATGTGTGAAGGTACATAGCTTGACAGACAGCTAAACCTTTCTCAGGCATGAGTTGACAAAGAAGCAACGTCCAACTTTGTCTTTATTGCAAAGATATAAGAGGTGAAACTGAGGAACAGAAAATAAGGCGCTTAGTAACACTGTCTGCCATGTGACAAAGCATATTATACATTACAGTAAGGCAATGCACATATAAACACATGTAAGACATGTAGGTTACATAAAACACAGATGCATAAGATATAGACATGTGTGTAGACGTACCGACGATGCTATTGTGAGCCTGAATGTGAGGGTTGGATCCTACCAGCAGCGTGGTTACCACAGGAATGGAGTCTGTGATGAGGAAATGGCTGCTATGAGCAGGGCTGATGATGTAATCAGAGTTCATAGGCTACAAGCTATGGAAGCTGAAATGGGTCAAACTTCTACTGTGAAAAGATGCAGTGTATACAAACAGCCACTAGATGGAGCAGTTACACAACGAACAGAGAATTACAAACTGATAAGGCATACTAATAATGCCTAATTAACAAAGAACAAATTGCTGAAGGCATGACACTCCCCGTCTGGTATCTAAAGGATACCACATTAAATCACCCCTGGAGAGAGCAACAAAACCAGTTCAGTAACGGGTCTGAGAAAGAGTTTGGGCTCCTGTTGTCTGCAGACCTTGACCTCCACTTTTCTGACTTTCCCATCTTCACTTGGGAACACCTTGGTTATCAGTCCCAAAGGCCAGTCATTTCTTCTTGACTGAGAGTCTTTGACAAGAACAACATTACCAACCTCCATGTTGGGTTTGCTGGTTTGCCATTTATTCCGGACATGTAGAGTAGAGATGTATTGTTTTCTCCATTTATCCCAGAAGGTATCTACTAGAGTTTACACTCGTCTCCACTGACACTTGTACAAGTCTTTAGCACTAAATTCGCCAGGAGGAGCCGATGCTGTACCGACTTTTTGGGTGAGAAGAGTGGAAGGGGTGAGCAAGAAGGGATCTTCTGGATCACTGGATATTGAAGTCAAAGGTCTGGCGTTCATGATCGCCACTACTTTGGCCATGAAGGTTGAGAGGGTTTCATGGGTGAGCCTCGAAGTTCCCAGCTGTAGAAAGACAGAATCAAGGATCCGGCGAGCTATGCCAATCATACGCTCCCAAGAGCCTCCCATGTGAGACGCATGTGGGGGGTTGAATGTCCATTTACAGTCTTGGGTGGCAAGATATCTCTCTACATGGTCACTGTCAATGTTTGAGGGGATATGCAGTTCTTTGCAGGCCCCAATGAAGTTGGTACCTCTATCAGAGCGGATTAGTTTAACTGGGCCTCTGATGGAGATGAAACGTCTGAGAGCATTTATAAAGCTGGATGTGTCTAAAGACTCGATAACTTCTATATGCACAGCCCTGATACTCATGCATGTAAATATGACTGCCCAGCGTTTGCTGTTTGCCTGGCCTCCTCTAGTGTGCCGTGTGGTGACAGACCAGGGACCAAACACGTCAAGACCAACATTAGTAAAGGGAGGTTCTATACTGAGTCGGTCCGCAGGGAGGTTAGCCATCTTCTGTGACTGAAACATACCACGTAGTTTTTTGCAAGTGACACATTTGAAAATAAGACAACTCACAAGTCTTTTCGCTCCCACTACCCAAAATCCAGCTGTACGTAAAGCTCCTACAGTGAACAAACGTCCCTGATGTTTAGTCTTCTCATGGTAGTGTTGCACAAGTAAAGATGCAATGTGATTGCTTGGAAGTATTATGGGATTACATTCTTTATTCTCGAACTTTGCATTTGAAATACGTCCCCCAACTCTCAACAGTCCATTAGCATCTATGAAGGGGTCAAGCCTCTTGAGGGAACTGTCTTTAGGAACACTCTTTTGATTTTGGATGAGTTCAAATTCTTGAGTATAAACCTCTTGTTGGATACAACGGATGATAACGTCTCTGGCCTGTGTGAGCTCATCCACTGTATGGGCCTTGTGACAGTAATGCCAACCTTTGCAGTGATCTGATCCTGTAGGTGTGGCTCTAAAGGATCTGGCTATGTGGATCAAGCCGGCTATAGCTCTGTTCAGTGATTTCCACGTAGAAAACTTGTTGAATCGTTTGGATCCAAGCTCTTTGTGAGAAACTCTTGTGGTGAGTACAGAAATATGAGGACGAATCTCTGCATCAGCATTTGGTTCTAATAGCTGAAATGAGTATTTCTCCAGGGTGTCAAGTACAGGTTTGTAGAGGAATGGTGGCCCTGTGAACCACGTAGTATCTTTAACCCCTTGACGCCGACGTAACACAAATATGCGGCCTCACGGACCTGGGCTTTTTTCCGTGGGGCCGCATATTTGCGTACCTGTCTTTGTGCTGGGAGCGCGGCGCTCGGCGCGCTCCCAGCACCAAGACCGCGGTGTCACTGAGAGCCCCGGGTCCCGTTCTAATGATCGGGACCCGGGACTCCCGATTCCGGGTCACGTGATCGCTGTGATAGCCTCTGATTGGCTATCACAGTGATCAATCACTGTGCAGCCCGGCCCCCTTGTTTTCTCTCTCTCTATGAATGGAGAAGAGAGATACATTGTATCTCTCGAACTCCTGACACAGAGAGAGAAAAAAAAGTTTGTAAAAAAAAAAAAAAAGATAAATAAATATTAAAAAATAAAAGAAAAAATAAAGAAAAATACCTAGATCAAGGTTTGATCTAGTTCAGTACCAGGGTTAGTGTTTGGGTCAAAGGTCAGGGTCAAAGGTCAGGGTCAAAGGTCAGGGTCAGGGTCAAAGGTCAGGATTTAAAAAAAAAATTGGTATCAGTGTCAGTTAGTGTTAATGTCAATGTCAGTGACAGTGTGTTTTATATAAAAAAAAAAGACAAAAACAAAATGCGCACTGTTGTTTCTGGACTGTACTACGGGTACAAACAACAAATAACATACACATATATGGTATCGCTGCGATCGTCAAGAACTGGAGAATGTATTTTGAGTTGTTCTTTGGTGGTAGGTTATGGTCGTAACAAGAAACACACAGTTAAATTTAAAAAAATGATTTTTTTTACTATTTTGGCCCAGTTTTCCTTTAATAATAAAAAAAAATTAGGAGCTATCCATGACCATTTACCACCAAATGAAAGCCCAATTTGTCCTGAAAAAAACAAGGTATAATCCACCTGGATGTACAAAGTAGTTGTGACGATATGTACGGTTTTACTAACACGTCAACGTTGCAGAATTGTGCTTAGGCATTTAGATTTGTTTTACCCTTAGGCGTGAAGGGGTTAAGGTGAGCTGCTGGAACAGCTCTTGTAGCATGGTCTGCTGGGTTGAGGTCAGTTGGTACATAGCACCACTGGGTAGGCTGTGTTGACCTCCTAATTCTTTGAACTCTGTTATGAACATAGACATAGAATCTCCTAGTCTCATTGTAAATGTAGCCCAATACTACTTTGCTGTCTGTATGAAACATTGTACTGACAAGTTTTATATCTATTTCTGACACAATGAGATCTGCCAGCTCTACTGCCAGAACAGCGGCACAAACTTCCAGTCGTGGTATGGTAATCTCAGGGCTTGGTGCCAGTTTTGCCTTGCCCATTACAAAGCCAATTTGGACTTGACCTTTAATGTTTATAGTTTTAAGGTAAGCGACTGCAGCGATTGCTTTTACCGAAGCATCACAAAATATGCGCAGCTGCCTAGACTGAACTTCTGCAGGGGAGAAGTGGGCATATGGTCTATAGATATGTAAGTTAGATAATGCCTGTAGAGAGTTTCTCCATGCTATCCATAGTGCTTCTTTCTCTGAGGGAAGTGGCGAATCCCAATCACACGTATCTGTGGTTAACTCTCTGAGCAGAGTCTTACCTTGGATGATCACAGGAGCTGCAAATCCAAGTGGATCATATAGACTGTTAATGGTAGATAACACTCCACGTCGTGTGAAAGGCTTTTGCTCTTGGTCGACCTGAAAGGTAAAGGTGTCAGATTTGAGGTCCCAGCTGAGCCCTAGGCTGCGCTGCATGGGTATCGGGTCTGTCGCTAAGTCTAGATCTTTCAAAGCACTGGCATGATCTTGAGTAGAGAAGGCTTCCATAACAATTTTGCTGTTTGAAGCTATCTTATGAAGTCTGAGGTTTGAACAGGAAAGCATACTCTGGGTCCTTTTGAGTAGACTGATTGCAGCCTCTGGTGAGGGAAGCGACTTTAAGCCATCATCTACATAGAAGTCTCTTTCAACAAACTTCTTAACGTCTTTCCCATAGTCTTTTTCACCTTCTTGAGCAGAGAGTCTGAGTCCATAAATAGCGACAGCTGGAGATGGGCTGTTGCCAAAAACATGCACCTTCATGCGATATTCTATGATGTCTTGAGTAGGGTCATTGTCCTTGAACCAAAGAAATCTCAAGACATTCCTGTGCTCTTTTACTAGGAAATAATAGAACATTTGTTGTATGTCGGCAACTATAGCGATGGGTTCTTTACGGAATCTGATGAGGACACCGAGAAGTGTGTTATTGAGGTCTGGTCCTGTCAAAAGGACATCATTGAGAGAGACTCCCTCATACTGTGAACTGGAGTCAAATACCACTCGGATTCGTCCTGGCTTCTTAGGGTGGTAAACGCCGACGATTGGTAGATACCAGCATTCTTCTTTTTCTTTTAGGGGTGGAGCTACTTCTGCATGATTGTTCTCAAACATCTTTTTCATGAATAAAAAGAAATGTTCCATCATCTCTGGTCTTTTCTGAAAGTTGCGTCTAAGTGAACAGAAGCGTTTTAAGGCTTGATACCTGTTGTTAGGAAGATGACGTCTCTGTGTTTTGAAAGGTAGTGGTGCAACCCAGGTGTTTGTTTTATCCTTGAAGAATCCTTGTTCCATTATGCCCAAGAAGGCCTCATCTTCAATAGAGGGAGTTATCTTGTGGTCTTCCTTTGTCCTCTGGAACACCGTGCACCCCAAGTGATCTTGGTCTTCACTGCAAGAGTGGTTCTCGGTTTCTGTAAAGTCAGGATATAGCACACTTGCCGGCTTCTCTCTTAGAAGGAATCTGTTAGGACAAGGCTGAAAGAGGGATGGACGTCCACTCTCCAAGGTATTTGTGTAAAGAGAATTCACTGTGGTTGGCTTGTGAACATTTCCTAGGCAAACATCACCTATGATGACCCACCCCAGGTCAAGCTTCTGAGCATATGGAGAACTATGAGGACCATTTATTTGTTTTCTTACCTTGTGGACTCTTATGATATCTCTCCCAAGGAGAAGTACTATTTGGGCCTTTGGGTCGAGTGCAGGTATGAGATGCGCTATGGTCTTTAAATGTTCATGATGTAATGCTGCCTCAGGTGTAGGAATCTCTTCTCTATTGTTTGGGATCTGATTGCATTCAATCAAGGTAGGTAGTTGCAGGGATGCTTCACTATTTATGGATTCGACTTGGAAACCAGTAGCTCTTCTGCCTTTTTCTTCACTCACACCAGCGCAAGTTTTAAGTGAATATGAAGAGCAGTGTCCTTTAATACTGAAGATATCAAAGAAGGCTGAGTTTGCAAGAGATCTATTGCTTTGGTCATCAAGGATGGCATACAACCTTACCGCTTTCTCTTTATGACCGATGGGGTAAACTGTAACAAGACAAATCTTGGAGCAAGATTTGTTACTAAGACCTTCTCCACAGACCTGGGTGCACTGGGGGTCACTTCAGGAGGTACTGTGTCTCCCTCCTCCCCGCCGTGCTCTACAGCCTGGTCTGGGGGTGTGAGAGTCCATGGGGCTGGCCCAGGGTGTAAAGCTGTATTGTGCGCTTCACTGTTGCATTCCGAGCATTTGATGTTCACTGTGCAGTCCTTTGCAAGATGAGAGGTTGAGGCACAACACCTGTAGCAAATGTGGTTTTCCTTGAGGAAAGTTCTGCGATCCCTGAGAAGTTTTCCTCTAAATCCTCTGCATTTCAACAATGAGTGTGGTTTCTTATGTAGAGGACATTCTCTGCATGGGTCCTTTGTGAAGATCATCTCAGACTCTGTAGTACTGTAGGTTTTGTTTGAGGAGTCTTTAAGAGACACACTGGTTTTGTGTACTGCAACCGGTGTACCTTTCATGTTACGAAGTGAGATAGGTTTACCTGATTTGGGGTAAGCGGTGTCAAACATCGAGAAGTTAAAGCTGGGATCATTCCTAGTTTTTGCTTGTTGGTGCACGAAGTCCATAAAGAAAGAGAATGGAGGGAACGAGACATCGTACTGTTGCTTGTACCTGGAGCCTTGAGCAATCCACTTCTCTTGCAGGTTGTACGGTAATTTTTGTACTATGGGGTTTACACCACGTGCAGTATCTAAGAATACCAGACCTTGTAAGTCTCCTTCAGTTTTGGCAACTTGTAGCTCTGTTAACAGATCACTCAGTTCTCTTAGCTTCTGGGAATCTTTGTTTTGGATCTTAGGGAAATCCTCAATTCTTTTGAAAAGTGCGTTCTCTATCACTTCTGGTGAGCCGTAACACTCCTCAAGTCTCTCCCATATCATGTTTAACCCTCTGATTGGATAGTTAATATTAATGTCTCTAATCCGCCTTGCATGCTCTGTCGACTCATTTCCTAGCCACTTGACAAGAAGATCTACTTCTTCACATGCAGACAGATCCAGATCTCTGATATTATTCCTGAATGATGATCGCCATGACCTATAGCTTTCAGGTCTGTCATTAAACTTGGAGAGTCCCTTGGTTATTAACTCACGTCGGGCAAAGAATTTTAGAAAATCTGACATACCTGTATCTCTGTTTGACAGATTGTTGCTGTAATAGGCACCATCTACTTGTTCTTCCTTAAAGGGTTTGACCATACTGCGATCATTTGTGGGTTTGAATGCAGGTTGCATTGAGGGTTGATGTCCTATGGAACCGTCGACTTGTTCCATGCAGGGTCTTTGGTTAACTGAGGTCGCTTGTTGTATGACTGGAGTCTGTTGGAGCTCCTTAGCAGGGGTTGATGTCGCTCTTGGACCTGGATTTAGGCCGTCTTCTGACTTAGCATGTTGCAGTACGTAATCTGAAGTGCGTTGCGAGTTATTGTGAAGACTGGGTTCGGGCCTACTTATGTAGCTGAGTCTATCGCTTGTGAAGTTTGCTGCTTCCTCTAAAGCCTCTGCTTCTGCTACAGCAGCTGCAGCTTCTTTTTCCACAGTTAGCTTTTCTAGAGCTGCTTCCGTGCATGCTTTCTCTATTTTTAATTGTCTTTCTTGTTCGGCAAATGTCGCGCGGGTTTTGGCGGCCTCGGCCTTCGCGCGGGCAATGGCGACGGTGGAGCTGCTCAAAGATCTCCCTGAGCCTCTGGAGTTAACTGAGATGCGAGACCTTGTCTCGAACTGTCCGGATTCCCTTGCTGACATGATGATGCTGTGAACGGGTTAGCACACTTGCAACCGCTGCGTGTGGCGATGCTGCGTAGTTCCTCCTATCGAGCTTGTAAGAAGCCGTGGTTTCACTGTTCTGTCCTCCTTATGTGTGAAGGTACATAGCTTGACAGACAGCTAAACCTTTCTCGGCAATGAGTTGACAAAGAAGCAACGTCCAACTTTGTCTTTATTGCAAAGATATAAGAGGTGAAACTGAGGAACAGAAAATAAGGCGATTAGTAACACTGTCTGCCATGTGACAAAGCATATTATACATTACAGTAAGGCAATGCACATATAAACACATGTAAGACATGTAGGTTACATAAAACACAGATGCATAAGATATAGACATGTGTGTAGACGTACCGACGATGCTATTGTGAGCCTGAATGTGAGGGTTGGATCCTACCAGCAGCGTGGTTACCACAGGAATGGAGTCTGTGATGAGGAAATGGCTGCTATGAGCAGGGCTGATGATGTAATCAGAGTTCATAGGCTACAAGCTATGGAAGCTGAAATGGGTCAAACTTCTACTGTGAAAAGATGCAGTGTATACAAACAGCCACTAGATGGAGCAGTTACACAACGAACAGAGAATTACAAACTGATAAGGCATACTAATAATGCCTAATTAACAAAGAACAAATTGCTGAAGGCATGACAGGAACCCTTTGCAGGCTTAATTAGCTGATTAGAGTGGGACACTTTGAGCCTAGAATGTTGCACCTTTTCACAATATTCTAATTTTCTGAGATTGTGGATTTGGGGTTTTCATGAGCTGTAAGCCATAATCATCACAATTATGACAAATCACGGCTTGAGCTATCTTGCTTTGCCTGTAATGAGTCTATCTCATATATTAGTTTCACCTTTTAAGTTGCATTACTGAAATAAATTACCTTTTGCACGATATTCTAATTTTTCGAGTTTCACCTGTATAGTCAAAAACAAACAAGGAACCAATACTTCCAAAATAAATGTGGTGACATCAGGAACCTGTAGTAAAATAAAAGACTTTCCTCTTGGACTTTGTCTTTGTAGTAAAAAATGATGTCTAGGCAAGCTGTAATTGAGAAGTATACACATCAGTTCTTGACTTCCATACTAAGGCAATATATATTTACTATATATATTAGATGCTTTGCTATATCTATACAGAAGAGCTCACATCGTTCACCTCTTCGTGGAAAACACAAACTGTAACAATTCCCTAAATAAACCATCTCACAATCTGATTCAGGTGCACTAGTATTTCAAGTCATTTCCCAGGAGATGGTGTATTGGTGACCAAGTGTCACGTTTTACAAGCCTCCATGCTTGTAGTGCTATATGAGTCTATTAAAAGAAACAGCAAGGAATGATCTATACATCTACAGGAGAAATGTTATTGATTACTGATGCTGGCACACTAGATCACTAAATGAAAATATGGCAAAAGGTAATGCATATCAACCAATCGACATTCATCTTTAACTATTCTGAATGCTGTTAATTGAACAAATGTGAAATTTGTAAGTCGTGGGATGTTACTACTATAACACCTTAAAAAGTTTGTAATTTTTTGCAACTACACATTGTCGTTTCTTCAGGATTATTTTATTAACATTTTCAAACCCAACCCAGATGTCTTAGAGCAGTACTGCAGCTAAAAGATAAAATGAATACAGTCAATCATGACCAGGAAAATGTAAGGTCCACTTATACAGTACGGCCCCCTCCCACATTAAAAATAACCTGGTATTAGTAGTTCCCAAAGGTACCTACAAAGAAATAAGTTGATTTATACTTACCTTACCCTTTTGCAACTCTTAGCGTGTCATCACCACTGTTCCGAAATGGTTCCTTTGGGATGCAAAATCTTGTGAGAAGACACTCTAGAGCATCTTTCCACAAAATGTCAGTTGCTCTGTATACCAAAGGAATCCACTTTAACAAAAAAAATTACTTTATCTGACAATTGTGTGGTCATGTAACAATGCTGCACCCAAATTAAATTTATGTCCTTTTTTTCCCACAAATAGAGCTTTCTTTTGGTGGTATTTGATCGCCTGTTCATTGTTTATTTTTTTGCGCTATAAACAAAAAAAGGCCGACAATTCTGAGAAAAAAACTATATTTTTGACATTTTGCTACTAAACATGTCCAGTAGAAATATTTTAAAAATCAAATTTCATCATAAATTTAGGCCAAAATGTATTCTGCTACATGTCTTTGCTAAAAAAAATCGCAATACATGTAGATTAATTAATTTACATGACAGTTATAGCGTTTACAAATGGCGGTATATATACTGAAATTTTTTTTTTTTATTTTTTTACTAGTAATGGTGGCAATCAGCAACTTGTAGCAGGACTGCGGGACTGCGGCGGGCATTCTGACACTGGGGGGAGCTGACTTGGTGTCACTGACATCCCCAGTGACACCAATACAGTGATCAGTGCTAATAAAAAGCACTGACAATGTACTAATGGCACTGGGCATGAAGAAGTTACCATGTGGGGCGATCAAAGGGTTAACTGTGTGCTGTTTTACTATGAGGCTGTGTTTCACTGTAAGTACACTGCTTTGTATGGCTTTGCTATGCAAAGCCATACAAAGCAGTGTTCAAGAGCTGGCAGGTGAGAGATCTGTGCTTTGTATACAGGTCTCTCCCTTGTTGCAGATACCCGGTGATCGACAGATGAGACCACGAATGGTGGTGCGGGTAGGGCCCCTACCTGGAACTGCAAAATCATGTATATATACATGATTGTGCACACCCATGCCGTCCTATAGCAGTAAATCTGTGTGTCAGTTTCCATCAGTTTTTCTGCACATATGGTGTGAATGAGGCCTGAAAGATTTACAGTGTCCTTCTATCCACTTCCTGTGAGTCCAGGCTGTGATGAATACACCCCCTTGGAGGGTGTCACTAGAGCAGCCTGAGTTCACTGTATACTGAGCACTAAGCATCCCTGAAATTCCTACACACTGTGCATGCTGCTATGTAAAATCCAATTTATAAACTGTTTTAATCTTACATAGTCTAATAAAGTCAAATAGAGGTTCTCACATGACAATATGTAATGCAGTAGGTGGTTTGCTCAAACTTTGGTAGGAAATTGGGTTACTGAGCACAAAAGCATTGGCATTTCTTTGCACTTAATATAGGCACTTATACTGTTTTACAGTCTTAAGCTTACTGCCCTACTACTGTTTCTGACTGTTTCTTTTGATTGAAGCATAAGTAAAGTCAAAAAATAAAAATTAAATATCTGCTTCTAGTTTCAATTCCCAGTTATTTTATCCTAATTCTTTAAAATTCTGTGTACATTTACACCTCATAAATAACTCTGAATTCATTTCCTTTATGCCTGTGTCTTCAATAAATTTTTTTTCTCAATATCTCCCTTTATAGCCATCCATTCAGATGCACTGAGAATAGACTATTACAAGACAGCAGAATACTAAAAGTGTAAGTGATGGCAAGTGATGAGCCTGTGTGAAAGAACAAATCCCTTTAGACAAGCATGTTCCGCCCAGCGGGATAGTGCACACTTTTGCCATGCTGATAAGTTGCTTGATTATTGTTTCAGAAACAGGGCTAATAAAAAGTAATCAAACAACTGAAAAGTGGACTAAATAGCTAAAATCTACACCAGTGGTCTCCAAACTGCGGCCTGGGGGCCAGATGTGGCCCTTTGCTTGCCTTTATGAGGCCCTTGGGGCACTATTCCACCCACTGATACAAAGCACTATTCCTTCTAATGACAACAACAATGGAGTATAATTACTGTTAATGATACCAACAATAGGGCACTATTCCTACAACTGACACCAATAATGGGGCACTATTCCTACCACTGACAACAATGTTATGGAACTATTCTTCCCACTGACACCAATGTTTTTGAACTATTTCTCCCACTGACACCAAATATGGGGCACTAATCTTTTCCCTGATCCCAATGATGGGGCACTATTTTTTACCAACAATGGATCACTATTTCTCCCACTAATTGTTTATCCCCATTGACATCAGGGTATTTTCTACTCCCACTGGCCACAGTCTAGCCCCCTCAAAGTCTGAAGGACAGTAAACCAGCCCATTGTTCAGAAAGTTTGGAGACCCCTGGTCTACACCATCGACTGGTCAGCTCCCTCCATGGAGTATGCAATTCTGAAGTGTGCCTGGGAATGTGTTTGTTTCACTGTGGCTCAGATGGAACATCAGTAATGTGGGGCACTGCAAGGGACCATGGGAGATGTAGTTTTGCAATCAACAAGAAGTCATCACCCTCCTGCAACTACAGGGATTGAGGATATGCACACATTTTCAAAATATAAAAAAAATTTTAACAATAGTTAGCCTTTATGCCAGTGGTTCATTCTCTTTATTAATACTTAATGTAATGAGCGTGAATTTAGTACTCTCTTATATTGAAATCAGTGTTGGAAAAAAAAGCTGGAATCCTATTTGTTATGTGCCATAATGATGTGTACATAAAGCTCAGGCTATGGATACCAGAAGAAGTTCAGGTAAGGACCTTGATGGGGGGCTTTAATGATCAGAAGTGCAGTGTCACAGTTAAACTTATCTTTAGCACCAGGAATGTTGGAACTATTCTGTGCTCACTGAACTAAACTGGAAGGCCTGAACGTATTATCTCTACATAATGTAGCATGGGCACGCTGGAAGCCCCTTTGTTCTTTATATTTCATTTTTATGGTTTCTGAACAAAGATTCTCACAGCAGATATTCACAGTTTCTTACAGCATACTTTCCCAGGTTGTACATTTGGTGGGGGGTGGGCAGGGGTATGGTGGTTCCAGACAGCCTAAGATATAAGGACTGAGCACGGTACCAATTTGCAAGATGAATTGAGGATTCCATGATGATTTTTTTTTTCTCGCCATGAACATCTAGAAAAGAGTTTATATTAAACTTTATATTGCATATGGTGTTATTATTATTTGACAGGATTATTTTAACCAAAAATGTAAATTGTATTATTATTATTGCATAGAATTAATATTTGCCTAATTAAGTCATTTGGGTTTTATATTACTATATTCAATTTACATATTTACAGTACATATATTTTATCTAAATTAATTGGTTTTAGCAAATAATACATATTGGTATGTATTATGGATATTATCAGTGGTCTAATACTTGTGCGCTGCTACGGATCTAACATAACCCCGTGTGATGAAAACATAATAACAAAAAAAGGTGAAAAATTATTACAAATTATAATTAACCCCTTCACGCCGGATTGTCCTGGTGTGAAGAGGAGTTCCTGCGCTGGGAGGCCGCACATTTGCGTGCGGGCAGCGTGAAGGGGTTAAAAATAATCCCATGTGTTGTATTAAAACACATCAAACCAAATTACATATATACTGCTACTTCTGTACCATAAAAAAAATACATATGTGTGTGAAGTATACCAGAAACAATAAAAATATATTTAACCTCCCTAGCAGTCTGATTATGTCCATATTTCTGTGCTCAAAGCAGTACATTTTTTTTGCATGGAAATATGTATTTTTTTTATTGTAGGCCTGTAATTTTTAGGAATAACTCACTGAAATCTGTCCGAACAAGAGTCTAGTAAACATCCCAGGTATGATAAAACTTGAAACACGAAATCATAAATTATAATTTAATAAATAATCATAAAAAATAATAATATAATAATAATAAATTTAATTCAATAATATAATCAAACCAAAAACACTGAAATTTGAAATATAGCGCCAAGTTTGCACATCACTGAGCAAAGTCGCAAAATCGTTTTCAGTGTCTGATGACGAATTTTCCCACGAATCATTATCACTCAATTCTGCAAGTGGTTCTGATTTGCTATAGCTGTATTCTAACTGGTCTAAAACCGCTTTTGACCTAAAGGGACGCTTCTTGGACGCCATGGACGTTTCTCAGTTTCCAGGCAGAAAGAACAGTAAAAATGCAGGCAGGGCACAGGACAAAGCACTAGGGACAAAATGTACATGAAATGCTTTGATACAGTAATGTTTTACTATGTTATTTTAGTGATTTTAGTGAATGTCACTTTTTGTCATTTTCAAATTTCCCGCCGTTCCGTCCCCCGTACGTCCCGACGCTCGCAGAGGGACGGAACCCAGATGACAGATGCCAGCATCCCCCGGATTACACTGCAGGAGGGACATCGCGGGAGCGCTGGACAAGGTAAGTGATCGAGGGATCGTGGAGCAGCGCTGCATGGTAAGCCCGAGTGTAGCTCAGGGTTACCGCTTGTGGTACTGAAACCTTACCCCAAGCTACACTCGGGAATACCGCCAGGGAGGTTAAATGTGAACCAGCTCCAGTGAACTCATTGACCTCTAGTCATCAAACCGAAAAAAACAAAATAGTGCTGCGCTAATCACATAAACATGTGTGTCATACTCAATCCCATAGATTGCACCCACAAAAAATGACATACCATGAAATAACACTGTGATATTATAAAGTAATCCCAGAGCGCATATGCCCGTATACACCAACTAATATAACAATAAATCTTGATATATATAAGTGAATGTCCAAATATTAACACAACAGTGAATGTATAAACAAATATAAAGACCTTTCCAGATAAGACCAATATTTCACCTCCGTGTTACACACTACCACCACCAGGTGAACTCTCAACTTAGTGTTATGACCTCCCACTTAGTGTTCAATCTATCAACGCTTTTTGTCCTTACAACGGGACCTCCTCTCCATCCAGGGATTTTAACCTCAACCATGAATTTCCTCTTCCACCTTAGCCCCTTATACATGTGAGTGCAATTCTGTTGGTGTTTGTGGAAATAAAGTGCTTTAAGGATAAGGCACTATCTGCAACATTCTTTACATGTAATGGACTGGAGTTTGTAGGAAGAGGGGATTCATGGTTGAAGTTGGAGCCCTGGATGGAGAGGAGGATCCAGTCCCGTTGTAAGGACAAAAAGTGTTGATAGACTGAACACTAAGTGGGAGGTCATATCACTAAGGTGTGTTCACCTGGTGGCGGTGGTGCACTGAAATATATGCTGCATGCCTAACATGGAGGTGAAATATCGGGCTGAAGTCTTATCCGAAAGGCTGTTATTTTTATTTATATTAGGACATTGACTGTTGTGTTAATATTTGGATATTCACATATATATATATATATATATATATATATATATATATCAAGATTTATTGTTATATTACTTGGTGTATATGGGCATATGCGCTCTGAGATTACTTTTGATAATATCACAGTGTGACTTTATGGTATGTAATGTTTTTTTGGTCACAATCTATGGCAGTGGTTCTTAACCTTTTTGGAGGTACTGAACCCCACCAGTTTCATATGCGCATTCACCGAACCCTTCTTAATTGGAAAAATAAAATATGATTTTTAAAATTCAAAACATAGGTATATATTTATACATAGGTGCACAAAATGAACAAAACCATTAAGAACAAAGAACAAAACCATTAAAACATGATTTTCACACAAAAACAAAATAATGAATATTTACCGCAAATCAGTGTGACTTCTGCTGTTGTCTTTCAGAGGCCAGTTCAGAAATGCGCGGCATTACCTTGGCAAGTGCCACTCTCATGTCATTTTCGCAACAAAGTCTGTTCCTTTTCTTCGTCTTTATGTCCAGCATCCTCGAAAAGGATTGCTCACAAAGATATGTTGTAACAAACGGTATGAAAATTCATCCCCCATAGTAATTCATCCCCCATATAGTAATTCATCCCCCATATAGTAATTCATCCCCCATAGTAATTCATCCCCCATATAGTAATTCATCCCTCATATAGTAATTCATCCCCCATAGTAATTCATCCCTCATAGTAATTCATCCCCCATATAGTAATTCATCCCCCATAGTAATTCATCCCCCCATATAGTAATTCATCCCCCATATAGTAATTCATCCCCCCTATAGTAATTCCTTCCCCATATAGTAATTCCTCCCCCATATAGTAATTCATCCCCCATAGTAATTCATTCCCCATATAGTAATTCATCCCCCATAGTAATACATCCCCCATATAGTAATTCATCCCCCATATAGTAATTCATCCCCCATATAGTAATACATCCCCCATATAGTAATTCATCCCCCATATAATAATTCATCCCCCATATAGTAATTCATCCCCCATAGTAATACATCCCCCATATAGTAATTCATCCCCCATATAGTAATACATCCCCCATATAGTAATACATCCCCCATATAGTAATTCATCCCCCATATAATAATTCATCCCCCATATAGTAATTCATCCCCCCTATAGTAATTCATTCCCCATATTAATTCATCCCCCATATTAAGTCCCCAAGTCCCCCCTGTGTCAATTCACTTACCTTTGCTCCGCGCGTTCCTCTCGCTGTATTCCCGCGCCGTTCCGGTCTTCAGGGCGGACTGTGAGAGGAGCCTAGCTCCTCTCACGTTCGTCACGCTGCCCCGCCTACACACATCCTGACAGCCAATCACTGGCTATCAGGATGTGAGTGGCAGCGAGACTGGCCAATCATTGCATTTGAGTCCCTGCCGCCCGAGAGGAGGGAGGGGAGCGGGCGCCCGGCACACAAGAGCCACGGCTTGCCGACCACTGGGCATGTCATCACAAATCATATGAGTCGGGTGTGGGTCACCTCCGCCGAACCCCCGAGACTGACTCACCGAACCCCTGGGGTTTGATCGAACCCAGGTTAAGAACCACTGATCTATGGGATTGAGTATGACACACATGTTTATGTGATTAGTGCAGCACTATTTTTGGCTTATTATGGATATTATGTTTTCAACATTATAAATATTTATTTTGAGTTTATTATATTACAACATTTGTATGCTCCGGAAGAAGTTAAATAATTAAGAAATCTTAGTATTAATGACCTCAGTGAATGTTTGTAAGATGTATAGATAGAATTTTTTTTTATTAGAATCACTTAGGTAATACATTATTTTAAGTGACACTGGTTCCAGTTTGTCTAACCAGTTCTGTCAAAAGAACATCTACCTCTAAAATGTATAGCTTTTTAACAAGCTGAAGGTTAGAGGTCCACTCTTGCAATTTGTAACCAATATATTTTGATTAGGTAATTGTACTACTATTTTTTTAATTACTGTTTTGCACTGATTTTTCTTATTAGTATATATATATATATATATATATATGTATATATATATATATATATTGCACAATATTGCTGTTTATTTCACCTTCAGATTAGCACAAATAAAGAACTTGGATTATCAGTTGATTTATGAATATTAGTAGGGAATCTCCTCAATTCCAGATCTGCGCCTGTTTTCATAAATTATATACTGATTATTTTTTTCAGAGCTAGAGTTCTGACATATTTTGTAGGTCCCACCGTGATTTGCCTAAATTTGAAACAAATAGAGAAGTATAATTGTGCAAGTTTATATATTTTACTATCATTTTCTTGGTTTTGAAAGTGCTGTTGTCAATTGCATATGCAAAAAATGTCTGATATCAAGAACGTTAAGAGTAGATCTGATCATTCTAGTGCAGAATCTGAAGCTAGTTTTAGTCAGAGAGATGCTAGAGAATTGATGAAATCTCAGGTGATGTCTTTTGTGAAAGATAAATTGGATATTAAAGAGGATATTAATGATTGGGTAACTGAAATGCAGAGAAGGATTGCAGGGTATGCAAATTTTATCTGGTCTGATGAATCACGTGTTGCTGGCTATGTGCTTCAAATAGCTGAAGCTAAAGCAAAGAAAGAAAAAGAAACATG
The DNA here is from genome assembly GCF_062004578.1 of Staurois parvus. Lineage (NCBI taxonomy): Eukaryota > Metazoa > Chordata > Amphibia > Anura > Ranidae > Staurois > Staurois parvus. Next base: position 3,610,840 of record NW_028317801.1, on the reverse strand, counting down.
GCTGTTTAAATCGCACCTACAACTTGTGGAAGCGCAAGAATGTTTTACTGCCCACGTAAACCAAGCTCAAGCAAGAGTACGGGACATTTTAGAACACGCCAAGAAACCATTACTTCACCAATGTCTAAAAATGAATAACCAAAGGGATTAATCAGTTTCATGATTGCAAGCCTTGTATTCACCTCTTTGGGTATGGTGGTGGCAACAACTACTTTGACAGTTAATTCCATTTCAATACAGATACTACCATTCCGTATCTGTTTGGAGGAAAAGAGGAAAACCTCCCTCAATCCAGGATGAAGAAAAGCCACACTCTCTAGAATTAATGACATATATTCTGACCTTTTTCCAAGATACGTCTTAGGTTGTCCACCTGAATACCATAGGAAAAAGGATGGGATATGTTGGAATTATTCTGTGCTCTCTGAATTAAACTGAAAGGTCTGAACTTATCACCCCTACATAATGTAACATGGTCATGCTGGAACCCATTTTGTTCTTTATATTCTATTTTCATGGTATCTGAACAAAGATTCCAACAGTAGACATTCTCAGTTTCTAACAGCATACTTTCCCAGGTTGTAAATTTGGGGGGGGGGGGGGGTAATATGGTGGTATCAGACAACCTAAGAGATAAGAACTGAACATTGCCTTTTACTTTGTTAAATCACCCTAAAGCTGACCAATTTAACTATGCATTTGCTATACCTGTGGGACCTCTGTGGAAGCAGAGGATAACAGTAGTAGTCACCTCTGCTACAGTGATCACTGCAGTCTTTACAGGAGCCATTCACAGAATGCCTTGCATTTTTCTCAGTGAATATAAGGTGTTCTCCAATTGGACAAGGTGGGAGCAGTGATAACATGATCTCCACCTTGTCCAATCAAAGGATGCTTTGCCATCATTGAGAATAAAAGCAATGTGTTTTGTGAATGGCACCCGTGCCAAGCACGTGACACCAATGTGGTTACTATGCAGCAAGGCAGCTGGTCAATACGGGATCCAGAGGACATCAGCATGCACTGTAATATAGGTGATTACTAAGGCTATCCTCCACAGTGGTACCACAGGTATGACATATGCATAGTTCAGCTTTGAATTGGACCTGAACTTCAAAAGTGGAGCTTTTATGCCATTTAAAGAACATTCAGAAATGTTAATTGTGCCTAAACAATACCTTAAAAGTCTTACCATTTGCCTTAAATCCCTACTGAAAAATAGCAGGGTACTTCCTGTGCCTAGACACTTGTAGCTATAGCTCTGTAGCGTGAGATCGTCTAAGGTACTTATGTCTCTAATTCCTGTCTTAATAATTTTTTGTGAGATTTGGTGATGTCACTATTGTGATGGTCACTGTTGTCCTTTCTGAGGAAGAAGCTGTACCTGAGGACCTGTGGGCAAGCATCTCATTACTTCTACTTCATTCTCTCTGTGAATCTGTGCTTTTTCACCACTTCTGATGCTTGATCAGTACCCCACCAGTCATCAAACCATCAGTCATCAGGAGGACACAAAAAAGCAAAGCCCTGCCTCTTCTAAGATGGCTGCCTCCACATAGAGACACATCACTGAACAAGATAGGAAGATAGGGTAAGTCATTAATGGGGAAGCAATGCTGCAGGGATCCCACAGGCAATACCAGTGACTAGTTTTTTGTCCTCAGTACAGGTCCTCTTTAAGAGAGTATCCATGTCCACATGTACCATTTTTCGATTATGAAAGCTGCAAGGAAAACACAATCTCTTCTTTTTGAAAATTAGCTTAGGTTATTAAATCCTAGTGAGTTGTATCCTACTCTTCCTGTTTATTTACCAACTGCGGCAATCAACAAATTATATGCTGCACTGAATTCACTGTACACTACAAAGTGTAATTTATCCCTCCAAGGCACTACTATCCCCAATTATTGGAGATGCCCTTTAATATTTCACTCACATTCAGAAAGTTATGTAAACCTCCAGGAAATTATCATAACGTTCATGTTATTTCATATTGGAATTCTAGTACCATTCCTTATTACAGGATTTTTTAAGATATGGAAATCATCTACATAATCATTTTGACCTATTTCCAAGAATGCAAAATTTACAATTTTCTGCATGTAAAAACAGTTGTACTTTTTATTTGCATATTCCTCTCATACACATCAAAGTACGTGTAAAGAAGCCAATTAAGTGAAAAGAAAATTGAGAAAACACATTTCATCAAAGTCATTGCCAGCAGTCTGTCTCAGGCATTTAAATAACCTTAGTTCTAAACTGCAGTCCTTGTCCAATTTATCAAAATCATGTTCAGGACAACTATTCATGTGTATCATAATGATTCAAACACCAAAAATATCTAAAGAAGCTCAAACACCCACATTTGAAATCACTGGGTAACTCTGTAAATTAAACTGTATAAACAGTGTATGATTACAACAGATATTTACTTGATATGTCTGAAACAAATTGTCCTATAAACAACAACCAATTTATATATAAATATATATATATATATATATATACATCCAAGCTATATTAAAGAAGGAAAGCTTCAAAATTATATATAAATGAGTAATACTGATGTTTTGAGATTTATTACAAAGACGTTAATGTTAGCATGAGATCAAATGTTAACGTTAGTATAGCTTTTGTGGTGACTATTCAATTATACACAACAGTTTTCTAGGAAATGTTAAAATGAAATAGTGAAAATAGCAAGACCAACAGGATTACCAAAAAATCAATAGTAGTACAACAGTAAATTTAAGCAGCCGGAGCTAAGATAGATAGCAAAAATTGTAACTATAACTGAAGAAATGCATTGGCCTGTCATGTGTGAGAACAATTTTATGTCAGCACTTTTGTAAATGTATGATAAAGTGATGTAAATAATTCTAATTGGTTGCTATCAGTGTGTACATAGTGTGTAAACTAACATTACAGATAAAGCACAGGTAAGCTTGTCTTCAGTTGTGCCTGAGAAGAACTTCAGATCCCAGGATCAGGTTATTTAAAAAACTGACTTCTCTCCAAGTCAGCATTAAACCCTGCCCTAGGCAACTGTCAAATGCCACAGCTTCTGTGGTCTTGTCTTTGACAAAGGGCAGAGCTTAAAATAGAACTGTGGCCAGGACATACAAATATTTACTTTACATATTCTTAGCAAACAGTAAAATAGCTTTAAAACAAGCCCCCAGTGAACTTTGTAGCTGCAGGCACTGTGGAGCAAATCATGCTCAAAGTTTACAAGAGATGCAATGAAGCCAATTCCAGTCTCAGCTCCAGGAGGTAAAAAGTGCTAATCACCAGAACCTCCACTGGCGTTCCCGCATGTATTCTGTATTGGGCCTATTTGTGGATGTGAATGTAGCCTAAAACACATGTTATGCACTGAAAAGGAAGCTGAAAAAATGCAAACAGAAAGCCCATGTGCTCTCAAAATGCACAATAAACACACTGCAACACATTCCTAAAAACAGATATATACAAAGCATGTGTTTTAACATCGTCTGGCTTGACCACTCTACGTATCTCCTACTACACTCCCCTGCAATTCAGGTACGTGCTCTGAGAACTGAGCACTTGTCCACACTTGTGCACACACAGTTCTGTGATCACATTGTTATTAGACATAGCAGATCACAGACACAAGGTAAAGAGCCAGTAGGAGTGGCTCTGTACCAAGTGATCACTATGACCATTCACAGCATCACAGCACAGGAATACAGGCTGCAGCTAGCAACAATGTGTTATTTACTGGTTGGTAATAAAGAAGCTCTCACACACTTAGAGGAAAGAGAAGAAAGAAAACCTCTAGACCAACAGCCAGCACCAATGTAATACAGAACAGCGTCAAAAACAATAAAATCTACTCCCCTATTGTTATTCACCCCTGCAATCACCCGTGTCCTGTATATGTCAGCCCCATCCTTTCTTTGATCTGACCTATATACTGTATTAACCCCACACCTACCTTACATTTTACATCCTTACATTAATCTCTTCATTTGTATTATCCCATTGTATGTGACCTGTACATTAATCCCTTCACATCCTCCCTCCTCTGTGTATGGCCTATACATTTATTGTATCTAGTTCACTATTACCGAGCACCAGGTTTTAATACTCTCAGTACCTGAAAACGTCTTAATTTCCAAAACATTGTGACAAAAATTAGATCTTGGAATGTCTACTTTCCAAAACGGGTTAATTTCAGGGGTTTTTGTACTGTCCTGGCATTTTTATTTGCAATATTTTAAAACATAAAATAAAGAAAAGGTTTTTGTCAATATTTCCCTTTGAGAGACTCCCTTTAAGAGACTGCTTCTAATCTCAGCTTGTTAACTGTATGAAAGATACCTGGTAGCCTGAAATCCTGCTGAATTGATAGGGGATCAAATGCTTATTTCCCTCAGGAACATGCAAATCAGTGCATCATTTGTTAGACATGCATTTCTTTTGAATTTTGTGTTGCTATTCTGTCTCTCAGTGTTACAATACACCTACCATTCGATTTTTAGACTGATCATTTCTTTGTGAGTGGGCAAACATTCAAAATCAGCAGGAGATCAAATACTTATTTCCTTCACTGTATATATATAGTTAGGTCCGTATAAATTTGGATACAGGCACAATATTCATACTTTTGGCTCTGTATACCATCAGAATAAATTAAAATGAAACAATCCAAATTAATTTGAAGTGCAGACTTTCAGTTTTAATTCAAGGGGTGGAACATAAATACCAAGTACAAATTTTAGGAACTGCAACCATTTTTATACACAGTCCCTCCATTTTCAGGGTCTCACATGTAATTGGACAAATGAATATAACCATACATAAAATGTTCTTTTTTAATAGCTTGTTGAGAATCCTTTACTGGAAATGACTGTCTGAAGTCTGGAACCCATGGACATTACCAAAGACAGGGTTTCCTCCTTTCTGATGCTTTGCCAGGCTCTAACTGCAGCTGTCTTCAGGTGTTCTTTGTTTGTGGGGCTTTCTGACTTTAGTTTTGCCTTCAGCAAGTGAAATGCATGCTCAATTGGGTTGAGATCAGGTGATTGACTCAGTCATTGCAGAATATTCCATTTCTTTTCCATCAAAAGTTCCTGGGTTGCTTTTGCAGTGTGTTTTGGATCATTGTCCATCTGTACTGTGAAGTGCCGTCCAATCAACTGCTGCCTTTGGCTGAATCTGGGCTGACAGTATATCTCTAAACACTGCATAATTCATCCGGCTGTTTCTGTCTTCAGTCACATCATCAATAAACACCAATGACCCAGTGCCACTGGAAGCCATGCATGCCCATGCCATCACACTGCCTCCACAATGTTTTACAGATGACGATGTGTGCTTTGGATCATGAGCTGTTCCAAGCCTTCTCCACACTTTTTTCTTCCCGTCTTTCTGGTACAGATTAATCTTAGTTTCATTCATCCAAAGAATGCTTTTCCAGAACTGGTCTGGCTTTTTTGGATGTTTTTTGGCAAAAACTAATCTGGATTTTCTATCTTCAGGCTTATGAATGGTTTACACCTTGTGGTGAACTCTCTGTATTTACTCTCGTGAAGTCTTCTCTTGATTGTAGACTTTGGCAATGATACGTCCACTTCCTGGAGAGTGTCCTTCACTTGTCTGGATGTTGTGAATGGGTTTTTCTTTACCATAGAAAGGATCCTGCAATCATCCACCACTGTTGTCTTCCGTGGACGTCTATGCCTTTTTATGTTACTAAGCTCACCAGTGCATTCTTCTTTCCTTAGAATGTACAACACTGTTGATTTGGCCACTCCTAATGTTGCTGCTATCTCTCTGATGGTTTTGTTTCATTTTTGAAGCTTTACAATGGCCTGTTTCACTTTCATGCAATTGTCATTCAAAGTGTGATAGCACTGAAAGCTGAAAATTGGCCTGGGCAGGAAAGGGGTGAAAGTGTTCGGACCTGAAGTGGTTAATGTAGTGCAGTGCTGAATAGCAAAACATGGCCTAGTCATGAAGGGGGTAAAACCTTCTGGAGCTTAAGTGGTTAAATACCACCAAAAGAAAGCTCTAGCTCTTTCTAAGAAAAAAAAAAGGAATTTGTTAAATATTTGTATTTCTATGGCTAAGATCTCAGTTTACTGAGGTATGACAGTGCTGACTCATCAAATCTCTCCAGGCTCTAATGCCCATTTGTGTTATTTAATTTGCACTGCTCGTAATATACTGTATCAAAGACATGATTTGTAAGACTTGCAGAGAGTAGTAATTAAATCAAAGCTATTCATAACCCCCTTTTATTTCTTGTATTTTAACAGCAGTACGAAAAGTGCTGATTTATAGTGTACAAGTAGGGATCTCAGTCTGAGCTGGAATGAGTTTTGCAGGAACATTTTCTTCTCTGAACACCATATTAAAGCATATACAAATAAATGGAAAAAATGGAAAAGTATTACAGCATGCAGTCACAAATAGTGTCACTCTCCACTACCAATTGCAATAATAAAATTGTGAAATAATAAAAAGTAAAAATTAAATGAATAAGAGCCCAGCATCCCAAAATATATATCAATGGTTTGGTCATATACACCAGGTGAGAGCACAACCGGTGAAGGTGTATAATATTTTTTATGATTGGTGGACTGCACGGTTATATTCTTTTGTATCACAGAAGTAACAAAGTCATGGGCTTAATAAGGACATGTTTGCAGCAGTAATATAATTGCAGTGATATTTATATATATTTTTTGATGCTGGACTTTTATTCCTTTAAGTTTTACTTTTTATTAATTCACAATTTTATTATTGCAATTGGTAGTGGAGTACGACACTATTTTTGACTGTATTCTCTATAACACAATGGTATGAGTATATGCAGAGTGTAAGCGAACCACATTTCTTCACAGTTTTTACACACAATTTAATTTTATTTTCACCATTGCATTGGTTTCACATGAATTTTTGTAATATTTAAAATATTTCATTATTTAAATATTCATTAGCACTTTGTATACACCATAGTAGCTCACAAGATCCCATACTTAAGTATCACAGCAATTGTCATCGATTATTACAGCAGGATTATCTGTCCTGTACAGCAGACTTCATATGCAAGGTTAAAATAAGTCATGGGTCCCTTTCTGAATGATCTAATGGAGGTGCCAGTCTCTCTTTTTAATTATTATTTATATTGGATACAAATTAAAATGTGTGGGGCTTCAGACAATTCTTCCTGGCAATTAAATGTAATAAGCCTTTCCAAAGGAACAGTGAATTATGATTATATATTTTTTTTTGCATTGCAACCATGTAGATTAGTGTCCCTACCAAACCCACCTGACGAGAGTAATGTTTCAGCCTACTGAATTTTTACTTTTGAGGTCTCTGATGTTTAAACCATGCCTGATGGCCATGTGCAGCCTATTGGTTATTCAGGAGGGGTGCTTTGGGCTCCCAACAGTCAGTATTGGAGTCATTAGGGTGGATTTACTAAAGGCAAATAGACTGTGCACTTGGCAAGTGCAGTTATACTCATTTTCCCCAGAGCTGAGATAATGTGGAAAAGCTCTGCTGATTTCCAACATCCAATTTTGTGTAAGCAAAAATGCTGTTTTTTTTATTTTTCTTGCACCTAATTGGGTGCATAGTGCAGAGTCTAGTTGCCTTTAGTAAATCCCCATAGATTTGTAAAGGGACTATAATGGCCAAGCACGTCTCATATAACATGTTCTGTCTCTCACCATTCCCTGTATAATGTCCGAAAGCTCTGTAGCAGTACATATACTGAATATTATTTTTAAATCTACAAAATTGACAACCAATGACACTGTTACTACTACTATCATTCACAGTCTTGGTTCCACCATATACTTTTGAAATTTGGTATCAAGGCCCCTTCAGGGATAAACAATGACAGTCGGTGGCTAGGTTCACACAGCCAATGCTCTAAACTGCGATATGCTGTGTATCACTTTTCAAAGTGCAGCTAAGCAGCCACTATTAGGCATTCAGAAGTGATTCTGCACCCTCCTGAATGCTTTTTTCGTGTTTTTCTTCCTGCTGAATGTCATTTTTATTGGGTTTTCATGTTTTGTTTTTTTGTTTTAGTTTCAAAGTACTCTAGTTGCAAGCCAAGAGTTTGTGGTGTGGTCACGGTGGCTTGAATGGCTAAGTTTGACAGGTGGTACTGCCTGTCAAATTGCCATACTGTGTGAACTTTGAACAGCCCCCTTCTGCTGTTGTTTAACCCCCCTGGCAGTATTCCTGAGTGTAGCTCAGGGTTAACTTTCAGTAGCAGAAGCAGTAACCCCCAGCTACACTTGGGAATACTCTGCAGCGTTGCACTGGGATCCCTCCAGTACTTACCTTGTCCTTTGCTCCCGCGATGTTCCCCCTGCAGCATCCCCGGCAATGTCCTCCGGCCGATGCCGGCATCTGTCTTCTGGGTTCCGTTCCCTGCGAGCGTCGGGACATACGGGACGTATGGGGGACAGAACCCGCAGGAAATTCCAAAATGTAAAAATGTGACATTCACTCAATACACTAAATTCTGATAGTATTACATTACTGTATCAAACCATTTCACACACATATTGTCCCTAGTGTTTTGTCCAGCGCCCTGCCTGCATTTTTACTGTTCTTTCTGCCTGGAAACTGAGAAACGTCCATGGCATCCAAAAAGCATCCCTTTAGGTCAAAAGCGGTTTTAGACCAGCTAGAGAACAGCGATAGTAAATCAGAAACACTTGCAGAATTGAGTGATGATTTGTGGGGAAATTCGTCATCAGACGCTGAGAACGATTTTGCGACTGAGCTCAGTGATGTGCGAACTTGGCGTCTATTTCAAATTTCAGTGTTTTTGGTTTGATTACATTATTGAATTACATTTATTATTATTATATTATTATTTTTTATGATTATTTATTATATTATAATTTATGATTTCATGTTTAAAATTTTATCATACCCGGGATGTTTACTAGACTCTTGTTTGGACAGATTTCAGTGAGTTATTCCTAAGTATTACAGGCCTACAATAAAAAAACAACATATTTCCATTGAAAACAATGTACCGCATTGAGCACAGAAATACTGACATAACCAGACCGCTAGGGAGGTTAACTTTTAGATGAGTGGCTGGAGGAGGGGGGAAGAAAACCGTGGATCGACCTCCTGTTTTACCACCTCCCAGGTGCCTTTGTGAAAGAGACCTTTAAGAGTATTATGGTAAAAACTTAGAGCACTGAAATGTGAAGGCAGGAATGACACATTTACTGGCAGAGGCTATGAAAGATATGATAGCGCGTATAGTCCAACTTCACTTTGCATGTATGAGGAAGAAGTAGGTATTAAACAGTTTTCACCAGAATAGTAGTTACTTTTCCTTTTTTCACTTTCTAAAACTGCCAACACAGGTTACAATTTGATTTGTATAATCTCTGTGCTATTCCTTAGATTTATTAACTATAAAGTGCAAAGGCCTGCCTAAAGAATCTATTCAACTTCTATGCATATGCAAGTAGGTCTTTGCACTTTGTCACCCAATATTTATAGCATGGAGGAATCTTTAAAATGATTCTAGCTAAAGCTCAGGGTACAGTAGCATGATCAGTAAGCTGTAGAAAATTGTACATAAAGAATTTGGCATACCTCCCTTCTCTATACGACAGCAATATTTACAGAAATATTCTTGAGATTAAATTAAAGTGGTTGTAAAGTCTCAAGATGTTTTTTACCTTCATGCATTCTTTGCATAAAGGTAAAAAACCTTCTCTGTGCAGCAACTTCCCCCCCAGCCCACTCAATACTCACCTAAGCCCCATCTTGATCCAGCAATATACACTGGAGTCTTGGCTATCCTGGGATTCCCCCTCCTCATTGGCTGAGAGCTACTGATTGTCAATCACAGCCAGTGAGCCTATGACGAGAGAGATGGTGGGGTGGGGCTGAGCTGTGGCTCCATGTGTGAATGGATAAACAGAGCAAAAGGTGCCCCCATAGCAAGCTGCTTGCTGTGGGGGCATCCAACAGGAGGGAGGGTCCTAGAGCACAGGCAGGGGACCCGAGAAGAGGAGAATTTGGGCTGCTCTGTGCAAAACCACTGCTCTCAGCAGGTAAGTATAGACATGTTTTTTATTTAAAAAAATAAACCTTTAAAATCACTTTAATAATATGAACACCAGAAAACAAAGGAGAAAATAAAAATTGTGAAAATTATGTAACTGCACTGCCAAAAAAATCCAAATTGTGAACCATAAAACAAAACAAACAGTAAAACAATAGCCACACTCAAAAATACCAATGCGAATACTCAATAAGTGATATCCAGTTGTTGTTGTGCTATTGGTAAAAAATATACTAATAGCGAGTCACTTATACTTTAAATGTACTCCAACCAATATTATGCATGAATCACCAAACAATGAAAAAGTCTTTTGAAGAAAAATTTCCGATTATGATGAACAGCCGTGTTCACAATAATCCTCCACATGTGTATTGAAATATAGACTCTCGTGCCCATCACCACAAAAAACTTAGTGCTCCTTACTGAATAGTTAGACCCCAGATTATAGGTGGTCTAACAGAGCGTGATGGTGAACATATCTTGCTTGTAACAACCACAATTGATATAATCCAAAAATATTTAGAAAGAATAAAGGTGAATAAAGCACTTGGACCAGATGGCATACACCCAAGGGTCCTTAAAGACTTGAACTCTGTCATTTTGAAGCCATTGTTTCTAATTTTTAGGGACTCTTTAATGACTGGCATAGTACCACTGCTGGATTGGCGTAAAGCCAATGTGGTGCCTATATTTAAAAAGGGGTCAAAATCTTTACCAAGTAATTATAGACCTGTTAGTTTAGCTTCTATAGTTGGGAAGACACTAGAGAGTTTAATAAAAGACCACATAGATGAGTTCTTGCTGGAAAAAAATATTTCAAGCAACAGACAGCATGGATTCATGAAAGACAGAAGTTGTCAAACAAATCTGATTTCTTTTTCTGAAGAGGTGAGCAAAACCTTGGACAGAGGGGTGGCGGTGGACATGATATACAGTGGGGATCAAAAGTTTGGGCACCCCAGCTAAAAATTTGTATTAATGTGCATAAAGAAGCCAAGGAAAGATGGAAAAATCTCCAAAATTCATCAAATTACAGATTAGACATTCTTATAATATGTCAACAAAAGTTAGATTTTATTTCCATCATTTACACTTTCAAAATAACAGAAAACAAAAAAATGGCGTCTGCAAAAGTTTGGGCACCCTGCAGAGTTAATATCTTGTACTGCCCCCTTTGGCAAGTATCACAGCTTGTAAATGCTTTTTGTAGCCAGCCAAGAGTCTTTCAATTCTTGTTTGAGGTATCTTTGCCCATTCTTCCTTACAAAAGTCTTCCAGTTCTTTGAGATTTCTGGGCTGTCTGTCACGCACTGCTCTTTTAAGGTCTATCCATAGATTTTCAATTATGTTGAGGTCAGGAGATTGTGAAGGCCATGGCAAAACCTTCAGTTTACGCCTCTTGATGTAATCCCCGTGGATTTCGAGGTGTGTTTAGGATCATTATCCATTTGTAGAAGCCATCCTCTCTTTAACTTCAGCTTTTTCACAGATGGCATCAAGTTACCATACAAAATTTGCTGAAATTTTATTGAATCCATTTTTCCTTCTACTCGTGAGATGTTCCCTGTGCCACTGGCTGCAACACAACCCCAAAGCATGATTGATCCAACCCCATGCTTAACAGTTGGACAGAGGTTCTTTTCATTAAATTCTGTGCCCCTTCTTCTCCAAACGTACCTTTGCTCATTCCGGCCAAAAAGTTCAATTTTAACCTCATCGGTCCACAGAACTTGTTTCCAAAATGCATCAGATTGTCTATATGTTCATTTGAAAAGTTCAAACGATGATTTTTGTGGTGAGGACGTAGAAGAGGTTTTCTTCTGATGACTCTTCCATGAAGACCATATTTGTACAAGTATCTCTTTATAGTGGAATAGTGTACCACAACTCCAGTGTCTGCCAGATCTTTCTGGAGGGATCGTGCAGTCAAACGTGGGTTTTGAATTGTTTTTTTCACAATCCTGCGAGCTGTTCTGTCTGATATTTTTCTTGATCTTCCAGATCTTGCTTTAACTTCCACTGTTCCTGATGACTGCCATTTCTTAATTACATTCCGAACAGAGGATATTGACATCTGAAAACGCTTTGCTATCTTCTTATAGCCTTCTCCAGCTTTGTGAGCGTCAACTATTTTCAGTTTCAGTTTTCTAGACAACTGCTTAGACAAACCCATGGTGCTGATTGTTGGGGCAAGGTCAGATGAGTCTGGGCATTTAAAACCTTTGAGAATGACAACACCTGGTCTTCCCAGACGATGATTGAGAACAATCCATGACACTGGCAGGTCTCAGCTTTGCAAAGGGGGCAGTGCATGCTATAAATTCTGCAGGGTGCCCAAACTTTTGCAGACGACATTTTTTTGTTTTCTGTTATTTTGAAAGTGTAAATGATGAAAATAAAATCTAACTTTTGTTGTAATTTGATGCCTTTTGGAGATTTTTACATCTTTCCTTGGCTTCTTTATGCACATTAATACAAATTTTTAGCTGGGGTGCCCAAACTTTCGATCCCCACTGTACTTGGATTTTTCAAAAGCATTTGACACAGTTCCCCACACACACGGCTAATGTGTAAGGTAAAGTCTACAGACCTGGAAAAATCTGTATGTAAATGGATGGAAAATTGGCTACAAGATCGTATTCAAAGAGTAGTGGTTAATGATTCATACTCTGAATGGTCTAGGGTTGTCACCGGCATACCCCAAGGTTCAGTATTGGGACCCTTACTTTTTAATATATTTATAAACAATATAGGGACTGAGATTAAAAATACCATTTCAGTCTTTGTAGATGACACCAAGCTGTGCAGTGGAATAACGTCCTTACAGGATGTCTTCAGTTTACAAGCCCACCTCAATGCACTGTTTAATCGGACAACTATGTGGCAAATGAGTTTAATGTTTTGGTAGATCACAAGCCTAATAATGGCATGCAATGCCAAGCTGCGGTTTCTAAAGCGAGCAAAATCCTCTCTTGTATTAAAAGAGGTATAGACTCCAGAGAGAGAGAGATATCATATTACCCCGGTACAAATCATTAATAACACCTCATCTGGAATATGCAGTTCAGTTTTGGGCACCAATTCACAAAAAGAACATTGGGGAACTGGAGAAAGTACAGAGAAGGGCAACCAAACTGATAAGAGGCATGGAGGAGCTCAGCAATGAGGAAAGATTAGAGGAACTGAATTTATTCTCTCTTGAGAAGAGGAGATTAAGGGGGGATATGATCAACATGTATAACTACATCAGTGGTTCATATAGTGAACACGTTGTAGAGTTATTCGCCCTGAGGTCATCACAGAGGACAAGGGGGCACTCTTTACGTCTAGAGGAAAAGCAATTTAATCTCCAAACACGGAAAGATTTCTTCACAGTGAGAGCTGTGAAAATGTAGAATAGATTCCCTCAAGAGTTGGTTCTGGCCAGCTCAGTGGATTACTTTAAAAAAGGCCTGGATTCTTTCTTAGATACACAGAATATAACGGATACTAACATTTATAGGTAAAGTTGATCCAGGGAATATCTGCCTCTCGGGGGATCAGGAAGGAATTTTTTCCCTGCAGGAGCAAATTAGATAATGCTTTACTGAGTTTTTTTTGCTTTCCTCTGGATCAACTGTGGGTATAGGATTACAACTTTTTTTTTATTAATGGTTGAACTGGATGGACTTTTGTCTTTTTTCAGCCAGACTATGTAAATATGTAACCATGGAAAGATGTTACAGACTTCGGTATCTCTCCTCCTCTCTTCCTCCCTTATTGTGTCCCCTTGACAACAACTATTGAGATGAAACGTATGTCAGGGCTGGGTGGAGATTGTGCTTAAGTCACCCACGCTTGTCTGGAGTGGGCACAAGCGGCATTTATTACTTACGTGCTCGTTTGTCTTTGAAGTTTGTAAGTGGCTTTTTATTAATTGCAATAAACCATTTGTATGTTATCACACTATCTAGAGTATTATCCTTTTTGATCGAGTACTTAGCGGATCACAATAAGGCAGGAAGAGAGAAGGAGAGATACCGAAGTCTGTGACACCTCTTTTACATCTAGGATGTTAAAGGCTAGAAATGTTCAATAAAAATTGTGGTGCTCCTAATTATTAGTGGTCAGTGTAGAAGTGACCATTCGCATTTGTAGACAGTGTAGATGTAAGATCAGTTCATACCTCCTAAATGCTCAGGGAGCCCAGGGCCATGGTTAGAAATTGTGGAGCCCCATACTGCCTGCCAGTAGGGAAGTGTATTCAGAATTGGCTGTGGTAGCTGTGGTAGCTGTGGCTACCTGACAGCAGTGGCAGGCAGAAGGGGCTACGGCAAATATACCATGCACTGCTTGGGCACCAGAGAATAGGATTAAAGAAGCAGATGCAAACAAATTGAAGCAGGTATTTTTTATTGTAATAATTGTATTGTATATAATTTGTTTATACTGTTTCCATCACATGAGATACATCGTTCCTACATACAACATTTTGTTTTCCTTAATCTAGTCAATATTAATTATTATAACATGGCATCATTTATAACATTCTTACAGCTAGATACCATTAAGTTGATTTATGATTGAGCTAACTTTATAAGGCAACTGAAAGGGATCAACTCTGATTTTTATATTATCATGAGCAGCCATTAATATTAATGTCACAGTTCAGTCTGGCAGTGTAAAACTAAGCTTTCTCAATATGGTGTATGTGATAATGATTGCAGTGAGATTCAGAGGTAATTGGAAACACAAGCTAGATATTTGCGGCTGGAAGCTTCTCTTACCTTAGAATGAATTTAGAAAAAATGCATTAAACTCACGTTGATCTATGCAGTTACATTTAAGTTTAGGCATGTATTATACAGTGATACAGGAAAAAGGACATAGTTATTCTGATCCAGTTTTTCTTTGTAAATTACTCATTTTTATCTTAGGGAACTGTACATAGCCATGCACAGTAACGTTGGCCATATACAGACAAATGTTTTATCAAGAGTTGTGTGTCCAATGCTCCACCAGCACACCAAGACACCCTAAAGTCTTCTACTTGGTTTGACCAAGAGCTGGATGCAGTGCACACAAATTGTATTCTTTATAGATAATGAAACTATTGCCATCTGGCAATTTTTGCTTGAAAAATGTGTCATTGCCCACTATATAAAGCCTACATGCATGGGCAATTATAGTCAGCATTGGGCCCTTGTGCAAGGATAATTTGTTGGGCCCCTTACATTCATTTAGTGTTTAAAGTAGAACTAAAGGCAAAACTTTTTTTTTCATATTGAATAAAGAGGGGTTATAACCCCTGTCAGTTGTTTTTTGCCATACATGTCACATTGGAGAGATTTCCCTTTACTTTCTGTCCCACAGCCAAAATAGGAAGTGAGTAAATCCTTAGTTGTCACCAGGGTCACCAGAACTAGTTTCTCTAATGGAAAATTCCCTTTGTTTCTTTTCTGGTGACAACTTAAACTTTGAATTTTCTTTTACTTCCTCTCTCCATGATAACAGTTAAAGTAGTTGTAAAGGTTTAAGTCTCAAGGTTTTTTACCTTCATGCATTCTATGCATGAAGGTAAAAAACCTTCTGTGTTCAGCAATGTCCCCAGCCCCTTCAATATTTACCTGAGCCCCATCGTGATCCAGCGATGAGAAAAAACAGCCTAGCTGTCCCTCTTCTCTGCCTCCTCATTGGCTAAGACAGCAAGCGGGAGCCATTGGCTCCCACTGCTGTCAATCACAGTCAATCACAGCCTGTCAGCCAATGAGGAGAGAGAGGGGGTGGGGTGAAGCTGCAGCTCTGTGTGAATGGACAAACAGAGCAACTGGTGCCCCCATAGCTGCTGCTTGCTCTGGGGACACCCACAGAAAGGAGGAGCCAGGAGAGCCTGCAGGGGACCAGAGAAGAGGAGGATCCAGGCTACTCTGTGTAAAACCACTGCACACAGCAGGAAAGTATAACATGTTTGTTATCTTACAAAAAAAATAACCTTTAACCTCCCTGGCGGTATGATTATTTCAGATATTTGGTGCTGAAAGCGGTACCATTTTTTTGCATGGAAATATGATTTTTTTTAATTGTAGGCCTGTAATTTAGGAATAACTCCCTGAAATCTGTCCGAACAAGAGTCTAGTAAACCTTTCCGGATATGATAAAACTTGAAACACGAAATCATAAATTATAATTTAATAAATACTCATAAAAAACAATAATATAATAATAATAAGTTTAATTCAATAATATAATCAAACCAAAAACACTGAAATTTGAAATATAGCGCCAAGTTCGCACATCACTGAGCAAAGTCGCAAAATCATTTTCAGTGTCTGATGACAAATTTCCCCCATGAATCATTATCACTCAATTCTGCAAGTGGTTCTGATTTACTATCGCTGTTCTCTAGCCGGTCTAAAACCAATTTTGACCTAAAGGGACGCTTTTTGGACACCGTGGACTTTTCTAAGTTTCCAGGCAGAAAGAACAGTAACAATGCAGGCAGGGCACAGGACAAAGCAGTAGGGACAAAATGTATGTGAAATGCTTTGATACAGGAATGTTTTGCTTTGAAACAATCGTTTTTAAAAAAATGGCATTTTTTTTAAATTTTCAAATTTGCCGCCGGGTTCCGGCGCCCATACGTCCCGACGTCACAGGGACCGGAACACGGAAGCCAGATGCTGGCATCGGCCGGAGGAGATGGCTGGGGACGCTGCAGGGGACGCATCGCGGGAGCGAAGGACAAGGTAAGCGCTGTAGGGAATCCCTGTGCAACGCCTCATGGTAAGCCCGAGTGTAGCTCGGGGTTACCGCTTGTGGTACTGAAACTTTACCCCGAGCTACACTCGGGAATACCGCCAGGGAGGTTAATATCTCTTTCAGAGGACAAATAGAGAGCATAAATATCTCAAACAGGGGCACAGGCAGCACTAAAAACCCAATTGGTGTTCTAATCCCTCTCCACTCTATCAAAACTAAAAATAAAGTTTAGTCTTTAGTTATAATTTAAGTACAGCAATATATTATTTATAGATAGATGGATACAGGTGAAGAACAGCCTTTGTGATGCCCTGAGCTCTCTTTTGACTATACCATGCAACTGGGGTCAGACATTCTTCACTGCTAGCTGCCTTTATGGTTTAAGGAAGCAGGGAGTATTTGCTGCTCAAAATCACTTGTATGTTATGAACCATGGATAGTGAATCTAGAAGAACAGCTCTCATTTCTCACCAGTTATAAAAGTGAGCAGTGTCCAAGTCTATATGACAGCAAGAAGATGTCCTGGCACCTGTCCACACCAGCATCTCATTGGTCTCATTAGACAACTGCACAGTCTGTACAAGTAGTGTGTCCATCCCTGCCTACATGTTTCAATTGTTCACTTTTCTATCTATATTTTTTTGCAGGTAAAAAAATATGCATTCATTATTTTTGTCCAAAGGAGCCTGTAAAGCATTGCACCAGCAATCAGTAGATCTCTGATGCCATGCAGGTTTCCTGCAGACCTGTCAGAATATCTGCTAGACATTTGGGATGTACGGCCAAGCAGATATACTGACAGGAAGCTTGAATGAACTACTATGGTGCTCCACAGCGCTGTGGTAGTTCATTGAAAACTACAAGCAAACAGCCGCTAAGGCTACTGGGACTTGTAGGAACTCATCACAGAACTCTGTGAATGAGTGAAGTGGCAATGTGGGCAGAGCCCTGCACGGCCACGCTGCTTTCAAATCTGACAGATAGTATGGGGAAACTTCTCCCCGTACTATCTGTCATAAGAAGGGGGGGCGACGGGCACTGCTGCGGCTATGGGAACATGTTACATGTTCCACCCTAAAAACGGATGGAACATGTAACATGTTCCAAAGGTGAACTTATCCTCCAGGAACAGAGCTTGATGTGAACAGTTAGGATAAGGTGTCCAGGGATAGAACTGAGGGATTATTCAACTATCAATTTTGATTTGATGTTCTGCATGTTGGATTTAATGTGCATTGTTGATTTCAAAATTGGTGATCAACTAAAGTAGATCTACAATGTATCTCTCTCCTCTGTTCAGAGAGTGAAAACATGGGGGCAGGCTTCACAGTGACAGATCACTGTGATACCCAATCAGAGGCTATCACAGCAATCAGGTGATCCAGAATCAGGATTTCCAGGTCCTGAACATTACTCTCGGTGAGACCCCGGTATCTGTCTTTGTGCTGACTCCTCACAGTCAGCACAAAGACAGATACACACACATATATATATATATATATGCATACTGTATACGTGACCCCAAAGGAAAAAAGCCCAGTCCAGTGGGGTTGCATACAGTACATGTGCTTGGTGGGAAAGGGCTAATATAATTTCAAACATTGCTTTCAGTCTTTTCAGTTTTACAGCTTTCATTAAAAAACATCTGGTAATAGGTGAGGGAGCTTGAACTGGTCTTTACCACCCCCACCCCCCCCAGCTTTGGAGGCCTATTATCAAACTGACACACTCCTCATCCATCAGCTCCTGTATTCAGGAGTCCTCCTACAAATTTCTAACTAGATGGTACAAAACACCTTCCCGCTTAGCACAGATGTTCACTAATGTTGATGATTGCTGTTGAAGGGGATGTGCCCAACATGCCATGTTCCTTCATGTCTGGTGGTCATGTCCTATGATTAAAGTTTTTTGGGATGCCATCATACCCTGGAGAATGTATACAGCTCTTAAACCGACTGATGGTTCCCCTTTCCAATTCCTGTTTCATGGGATCCCATCCTCTATGAAGGCCTATAAAACATCTTCACTTCCTGAATGTGGCAAAGTCCCTAATCCCTAGATTCTGGAAACAAACCACCTGTCCTATACTTTCTGACTGGAAAAGGGAAGTGGATGCCATCATGGAGGCAGAATGTTGGGAGTACATAGATAGGAAATAGCAAAAATTTTTTTTAGATATATGGATGGTTTGGCAATGCTACTCTGCAGAGATCCCAGATGATTAAATATATCTCCTCATATCTCATGATACTCTCTTTGCCTTTTTTGGCTCAGACTGGCATTATGTTTACCCCCTATTTTCTGTGATTTTTATTGCCCGGGGTTCCTTAGTGTGAACGCTTCCCCCCCTCCCCCCTTTTGTTTTTCTTTTCTTTCCTCTTATACAATTCTAATGTGTACATCAGGTGGTTGGACTCTCCTGACAGCGTATCGGTTGTCCTTCGCTCAGCTAATAGTTGTCCTAATGCATGCTGTTGCTTTTGAGACAGTTATTTTCTTTTGCCTAATATACTTGATATAGGTCTCATGCTGTACATTGTGTATTTTTTGAATATGCCTGATGCTGTATTTCAAACACCTTTTTTTGTCTGAAAACCTTAATATAACTTGATTAAAAAAACACCTGGTGATCCTGTCATTAAGGTCCTTTCAGGCACTTTCTGGAATAGAGTGACAACTGTTTTCCAATTGTGTTCCTGCATTGGTACCCTTTCACATGAAGACCTAAAGTAGACTATTACTGGCTATACCTACACATATTGCACAGACAGGTTCACTATCTGGAAGCCAGTCTGGGTCAATGATGTGCAGCCCTGAATGGAGTGATTGCAAGTAGAAAGGAAGAGAGATCAGCATCACTGAGCTAAAAAAAGAAATGACAAAAAAATAAACAGTAAAAATAGTATTTTATGGAGAAAAAAGTGTTTCATTTGTTGTACAAAGTGCTTTAGCAAACTATGAGTGGGATTTACTAAAACGGGTGCACTCAGAATCTGGTGCAGCTGTGCATGGTATTCAATCAGCTTCTAACTTCAGCTTGTTCAATTCAATTTTGATCATAAAACTTGAAAGCTGATTGGTTTCTATGCAGAGTTGCACTAGATTCTGCACTCTAAAGCTTTAGTAAATAACCCCTTATATGGCTTACTTATAATGGATCGTCTCTCTGCATTTTGCACCCCATTCATTAAATGTAAGCCACAGTTTTGAGCCTGTGGAATGTCAAAGAGTTCCTGCCACTTAAAGCAGCAGAGAGAGACCTGGTCATATGACTTTGGCCAAACTCACCTCCTTACTTTTTTTCCAAACTCACATTCATTATTATCAATGTCACACTGTTTGGTATAAACATGATAGTCTTTTCATTTTTATTTAAGCAGTGGTATTGCCTGCATGGTAAGGCGACATCGCTGCTTTAAGAATGGGGCCCTAAAAGTCATGCAGTTAGGGTTTAGACATACCATAATAGAGAGGGAGGCATTCCTGTGACTTGGTGAAGGAGTGCACTGTATCATTCGAAGATTTACTGTGATATGATAGAGTTTAATTCAAGCGCTGCTGAATTTTGATTTTAAAAAACATTCTTTAGTTGCTATGCATATTTCCATGTAATTAAAAAAGAATTGTGTTGCACGTGTAAAAAATAAAAAATTAATTGTATTAATAAAAATTACAGTTGCATACACTGCAGTTTTGTTTACTACTGCTGGTTTTTTTTAGCAAATACAGTTAACTTGCACATTTGAATATGCTGATTGTTAGATCTTTAGTAGTAATTATATGTCTAGAAAGAATTCTTTTGAAGTGTGAATACTGATAAACAGCATTAAAGAATATATATGCGCTTTAATTCAATAATCCTAGAGACTTTATAAATTACTCAGAATTTAACAGAATATAATTAAACTTTTTAATAGCATTGGTAGGATTTCTTTGTTCTCTTTGATCAGAGCCTTTGTGCCTGTTTTATGGTTCTCAAAGGAACTAGATGATGTTGTGGCAGCAGTAGAATACTTAAACAAAGAAATCTGAAATAATGGAATATAGACAAAGACAGACCTTCATAATTCAAGCAGAAAAATACTAAACAAGTAGATTTGTTAGAGCCACAAATACGGAATAAATGACACCATACTCTTAAAGCCTAAGCTTAGACAAAATTTTTTGTTTAGAAAATCAGCACAAGGGACGGTACTTACATTTAATGGGAAGTATCCTTTGTGTTGGCGTTGGCTGTTCTAGTTGAAATCTGAAGTACTGCCCCTCTCCTACCCCCGAAACCATAGTCTTTCAGTGCTTTAGGGGTGCTAGAGAGCTGGACCCATCACAGGCACTCATCAAGAGTCCCGACTATGCCCACTCTTTCCAGCCCCCTTTTTCATTCCTAGAAGCTTTACTGTAGCTTTCATCATTGAAAAGCAAAAAACAAAAGTTGAATGAATGAAAGGTCTGCCTCCTCCATTCATAGAGCACTTTTCATTCAAGGGAGCTATAGTACAGTATAGTATAGTGGGCATAAGGGGGTATGGATGGAGCAAAGGACTTTGGATTTCAACTAGAGCAGCTACAATTTTTTTTAAATTTTCCACTATGTTTTATTATTATTATAATACAGGATTTATATAGTGCCAACAGTTTGCTCAGTGCTTTACAATATAATGGTAGATACAGTTCGATACAAGAGGGTTAGGAGGGCTCTGCATCTTGGAGCTTACAATCTAAGAGTTTTCAAACCAAATGAAGAAATTACAAAATGTAAGAGGAAATATATAGCACAAGTTTTTTTTTTGTTGTTGTTACCTCCTACGTTTGACTGACCTGACCTTTTCTTTCATGCCCACCCTCATCAGAATGCAGTTTTTTAAAGGGCAAAGTGCACAGGCAATTCTTCTGTCATGCTATTGATAAGTTTAAAGCCCAACTCTAAACTCTCTCCTGCCCCAACCCCCTCCCCTGCAACCCCCCTTCCACCCCCTTCAGGCATTATTTCATGTTTTATTTTATTTTCATAAGCACCTTCTCCAGATATCTTCAGGCTGGTCATGTAATGTACCAGGAACTCTTCGTCTTCCTCACCTTCTCTAGTGCTTGGTGGTCCTTAGTGGTGCAGAGTGGCACTGACATGATGTTAGTACTACTTTTTGTATCATTACACTATGAGTGTAGGGTTCCATCATGGGATGCCCTCAAGGGGAAATTCCATGACACCCTGGTCTCACAGGAAGTCTTCAGCTTTCTAAATTGAATAATGCTGGGTGTCCTTCAACCCAGAAAATTGAGGAAGTCTAGTGGTAAAAATTATTTTTTTCATGTGTCTTTAAAAGTTTGCCCGGAATTGTGCTTTAACTACTTGTCACCCACTTCTTCTTGTCACCTATATGCACTACCTTAGCCATGAATGCATTTTTTGACCGTGTTCCTAATTTATTACTGGTATCAAGGAAGTCGCATCAAAGGCAGAAGCTATATAAGTTCCTGAAAAGAAGGACAAGACAGGTATTTGAACAGCTATAAATTATGGCATGCTACACTGAAGCCTCCCACTCACCCACTTATAGCCATGCTGGAAGAACACAAAATACAGTACATTTAAGACGATTGATAGTGTGAAAACAGTAATGCAGAACGTCTCTGAGACAATATTTGTTAACTATTAAAACTATTAAGAGGTTTAATGGAGTTGGATAATTCTGTGTGTTAAAGAGGAACTTCACCCCCCCAACATTTTTTTTAATCCTCTTAGGTGTACCACTTAAAGTTTTTTCCTTAAAGTGTTTCTAAACCCACAACAGTAAAATCAGTCTATGCAGTAAAGCATGTTTGTTATACTCACTGTGGAACCTAAGGGGTTAATCTTCTGCATTGTGTAAAAAGGTTGTTTGATCCTGTCTTCCCTGATCCTCCTCTTCTTCTACTGTCCCAAATCCATCTGTACAGACCTCTAGGAGTCAATCTTCACATGATCAGTTTAGTGTGTAGTGCTAGAAATTTTTTTTGTTCTTTGGGATGGAGCATGTGATTAGCACAGGGCCAGTCAGCACTGTCCAGACAGAGGGTCAGGGTTCATGCAGCCTCATAGGACAGTCAGAGCAGAATGAAAACTTTGCCTACAAGCTTTAACCAATGCTCAGCTGGACACAGATAGAAATCACAAGACTGCTCTAACTGCTGATGAGTAAAGGTATTTAGCAGTTTATATTTACTAAAATAATTGCATTTCCATGTTATGTGTACTGTGGGAGACCAGATTTGATGAATGCAGGCTTCTGGGTTTAATAACACTTTAACTTAGTGAATGAGGTGAAGCTCTCCTGACTTAAATCTTCCAATTTTGTGCAAGGAAAATGTGTGCCATATGAAAATTTACTCTGTAAAGAGAACATTCTCATTTAGTATATCAATAACTATATGTTCTTGCTTGAGGCTTTGACATGAGGAAGCAAAACCCTGCCTCTAGCAACATGGCTGCCACCACACAGACAGTGAAGAACAAAGCAAATAACATTGTCAGTAAAGGGGAAAGATCAACTGGGGAAATATCAACTGCAGGGAGACCACAGGCAATACTGGTGACCAGTGCTTTGTCTGCTACCTTCCCTTTTCTCAGTTTTCAGAGTTCAGATCTTTTTTAAAACTAAATTCCAAGAAGATATAAAAGGCACACATTATTGCATTACATTCAATAGTGGAGTCATAAAGATGACATTCAGATCAATAAAACAGAAATTTGTCATGAAAACCCTTATTAATTACATGACCATGATTGGAATCTATCATACAAATAAATGTGTAAAGCATCACAAAAGATTTATAGTGTATGTCCACATGTTCCATGAGCAAAGATTTATTTTTTTTTAATGGCTCTCCCAACCCCTTTTCCATCTTTCCTTGTTTAGATATGAGATGCTGAGTTTTCAAATGAGATGCTGAGATGACACAGTTGACTGTAAAACATTTCTTCCCTCGGCAGACAGTTTTGAAGCTGTACTGCTTAGTATGAGGAGGAGAAATCCAGAAGAAATCAGCACTTGTTTCTGTATGTGCCACTGTTAATGTCAGTGTTTATCAGTGTTAATGGCAGTAGCAATTTCTCCATCAGTGTCATTGTCATTTGTCCTTTGCATATAGGTGCTTTCTGTATACAGATATACTGTAAGTGAATATACAGGTGAAACAAAAAATTTGAATATTGTTCATTTATTTCAGTAATGCAACATAAAAGGTGAAACTAATATATGAGATAGACTCATTACATGCAAAGCAAGATAGTTCAAGCCGTGTCATAATTGTGATGATTATGGCTTACAGCTCACAAAAACCCCAAATCAACAATCTCAGAAAATTAGAATATTACATGCAATCAATAAAACAAGGATTGTACATAGAACAATATCAGACCTCTGAAAAGTATAAGCATGCATATGTACTCAGTATTTGGTTTGGGCCCTTTTTGCAGCAATTACTACCTCAATGCGGCGTGGCATGGAAGCTATCAGACTGTGGCACTGCTGAGGTGTTATGGAAGACCAGGATGCTTCAATAGCGGCCTTCAGCTCTTCTGCATTGTTCGGTCTCATGGCTCTCATCTTTCTCTTGGCAATACCGGGTTCAGGTCAGGCGAGTTTGCTGGCCAATCAAGCACAGTAATCCCATGGTCATTAAACCAGGTTTTGGTGCTTTTGGCAGTGTGGATAGGTGCCAAGTCCTGCTGGAAAATTAAGTCTGCATCCCCATAAAGCTCGTCTGCGGAAGGAAGCATGAAGTGCTCCAAAATCTCCTGGTAGATGGCTGTTTTGACCTTGGATGTAATGAAGCACAGTGGACCAACACCAGCAGATGACAAGGCTCCCCAAATCAACACAGACTGTGGAAACTTCACACTGGACTTCAAGCATCTTGTAGTGTGTGCCTCTCCATTCTTCCTCCATACTCTGGGTCCTTGGTTTCCAAATGAGATGCAAAAGTTGCTCTCATCAGAAAAGAGGACTTTGGACCACTGAGCAACAGACCAGATATGTTTTTCTTTAGCCCAGGTAAGACGCTTCTGACATTGTTTGTTGTTCAGGAGTGGCTTGACAAGAGGAATACGACATTTGAAGCCCATGTCCAGGATCTGTCTGTGTGTGGTGGCTCTTGATGCACTGACTTCAGCCTCAGTCCACTCCTTGTGAAAGTCCCCAACGCTTTTGAATGGCCTTTTCCTGACAATCCTCTCCAGGCTGCGGTCATCCCTGCTGCTTGTGCACCTTTTTCTTCCAAACTTTTCCCTTCCACATAACTTTCTATTAATGTGCTTTGATACAGCACTTTGGGAACATCCAACTTCTTTTACAATTACCTTTTGAGGCTTTCCCTCCTTATGGAGGGTGTCAGTGATGGTTTTCTGCACAACTGTCAGGTCAGCAGTCTTTCCCATGATTGTGATTCCTACTGAACCAGACTGAGAGACCATTTAAAGGCTCAGGAACCCTTTGCAGGTGTTATGGCTTAATTAGCTGATTAGAGTGGGACACTTTGAGCCTAGAATATTGCACCTTTTTCCAATATTCTAATTTTCTGTGATTGTGAATTTGGGATTTTCATGAGCTGTAAGCCATAATCATCACAATTATGACAAATCACGGCTTGAACTATCTTGCTTTGCATGTAATAAGTCTATCTCATATATTAGTTTCATCTTTTAAGTTGCATTACTGAAATAAACGAACCTTTGCACAATATTCTAATTTTTTGAGTTTCACCCGTATGGGTTTGGATATTAGAAGCAAGTGTCTGTGTGTTTATTATAATCACTATTAATAATATTTGAATAGATATAAACCCTAACTGAAATGACATGATTTTGCTAAAGCACTGTCTATCATAAACAATTGCTGTTTTTTAACCCCTTCCTGCCACCGCCTCCTGGCACTTTAAGAGGATCTAATGCCAGGAGATTATTATTATTATACAGGATTTATATAGCGCCAACAGTTTGCTAAGTGCTTTACAATATAATGGGAGATAATACAGCAACAATAAAGTTCAATACAAGAAGGTTAGGAGGGCCCTGCTCCTTGGAGCTTACAATTTAAGAGGGAGGGGCTAGTGGTACAAAAGGTAGTAACTGTGTGGGATAGACTGGTAGGAGGAGTAGAGGATTCCATTATTAGCTGAGGGCAGGCTAGGCTTCCCTGAAGTGGTAAGTTTTCAGCGATTGCTTAAAAGTGAGCAGAGTAGGCGATAGTCTGATAAATTGAAGTAGAGAGTTCCAGAGGATGGGGGAAGCTCTGGAGAAGTCCTGGAGACAAGCATGGGAGGAGGAGACAAGGGAGCTAGAGAGCAGGAGGTCATGCAAGGAGCAGAGAGTATGGTTTGGGTGATATTTGGAGACAAGATTGTTGATGTAATTTGGGACAGAGTTATAAATGGCTTTATACGTTATTTTTAATGTTTTTAATTTTATCCGTTGGGCAATGGGAAGCCAGTGGAGGGAGATGGAGGTGGGCATTCCAATCTTGTGATGGCTATGATTGACTGTCAAAGCATTCACATGATTGGAAAGCTCCCAATTGCAAGTGTGTATCGGGAGCTTTCTGGTACATGTACGTTACTGTGCTGGGAAGTGTTTACATAGGGCCACATATATGCAGCCACTCGGCGTTAAAGCCCACCATCCAAGAGACCACATGTATGCATAAAGCCGGCTGGTAGAGGTTAAAAATAAAATACTGTTGGTACCTTTGTTTATTACTTTGTTTCATCTGCAGCCACTTTACAGTCCCTGAACTCCAACAAACTGAAAACTTGCTTTTGAAATTACATTAAAATTTGGATGCTTTCATGACATTTTGATGATTGGGTTTAAACATTTTTTTTTTTACTGTGGTTTGGATGTTGCAAGATGTTTCCTAAGGTGAAACACCAAGAAAAGAAGTTTCATGAAAAGGATAATTATTTATGTGCTGTACACAAAGGTTCTTATCGGCAATGCTTAAGACCAGCTGGATTTTGTAAAAAACATTATTGTCTGAGCTGCTGAAGAGAGATTATTGGTGCCACAAGGAATGCAAGGGGAGGAGATGTACTAAAACTGGGGCATGCTAAATCTGGTGCAGCTCTGCATAGAAACCAATCAGCTTCCATGTTTTATTGTCAAAGCATAATTGAACAAGCTGAAGTTAGAAACCTATTGGCTACCATGCACAGCTGCACCGGATTCTGAGAGCTCCAGTTTTAATAAATCCCACCTATAGTTTGCTAAAGCACTGTCTACAACAAATTAAATACTTTTTAGTCCTCCCTTTGCATTCCTTGTGGGTTGAGCTCATTGAAGGTCTTCCTGATCTCTCGTCGTCTTCCAGTGATGTTCTTCCGTTGAAGCATATGTGCCACTCAAAACACCTCGAACGACTCATTGCAGCATTGACGTAAACATGACGAATCATGTCAAATGTCTCTGTGGCAGATTTGTCCAGTTTCACTCTGAATTGAACTTTTGCTCCTTGTTCTAACTTGCTGTCCATGATGAAATAGCTGATGTGGTAACGTACGTAGTCAGAATAGCACCAGTTGCACAGCTCCCGAAGAACACAGGACAATGTCTTTTGCAACACTGACTTATGAAGGTCGGTGCTCCCTGTGACTGTGCATGCAGTCTTGTGCTGCCATCTCTTGGCGTGTTACAACACTAGTCTTAAACCTTTTTGATACCACCTCGTATTTGACAAAACATATAGATATTTTGTCAATAGGATGATTTTGATTAAATTGATCCTACTGGAAAATGAAAGGGGCATTCTAACACAGATCAATAGTTTGCATTTGACATACTGTAGTAGGGGGTCTATATCCATAGCAATGACTATTCTAAGATATCTAAAGAATGTCACAATTTTGAGGGGACAGAAGATGGGCTTAGTGCGATTTTTTTTTGCCGGTTGATTTTGAGACCCAAATGGGTATCTAATGTTTTTATGATTTTGATAGCTGAGTTTAGGGTATGATTTGTGTTCTGCATTAATAATCATGAATTGTCGCCTACAAAGGCCCGATTGATCTATCACCCAAGGAAATTTCCCCCAAACTGTCCAAAAGATGGATCCTGATAGCTAGTGATTCAATTGCTATTGCAAAACTATGTGAGTCCCCAACTACAGGGCAAATAACTCAGAACACAAACTAGGCAGCCGCCTTTCCCTTCAAAGTACAGCAGCACACAAGAAATCCAGACAGACATCACCTTTGTAAGTCAAATGAAAAAGCATGTCAATATGCTTGTTCGTGCCTGTGCAGGCCAGAGGCAGACTGACCATTTGGAAACTCGGGCACAGCCCGAGGGCCCAGGGTCAGTAGGGGGCCCCATGAGATGCCCCTGGTACCTTTTTCATAGGCTTTTTTGAGTTTGGGCAAGGATACAGGGGCCCCATGATCCCCTATTGCCCGGGGGCCTCATGTGCTGTCAGTCCACCCCTGGTGCAGGCTGATTCTGGGCAGTACATGCACCCACATTCATTGACATACATGGCACAGTTCAGGGTATCATTAACATGCTTACATGCGTGCAAGATTCCATTAGGAATATGTAGGTTCTTTACAATAATATAGTACAGTACAGCGGTGAATAAAACAGAACATGTAACCTTTATTTGCCTTCACTAGATGGAAATAAAATCAACTTCCACACATACAGTATTTGTTCAAGAGGTGACCTTTTGTCTGCATAAAACACTGCAGGTTATCCGTGGCTTGTCTTAAGTGTACAGTGAATTATTCTATTCTCATCATTAAGAACAGGGTCAGGCTAGTAGGAGCACTCATATCATTTAACCTTCTGTTTTTCCATTCTATCAAGTATCAGGAATACTTCCCAGTACCTGTCAAAAAACACTTTTCTTCATTATATTATTTCTGTTCATGGGGTTGCTTTGGAGTTTTTTTTTTTTATTAAATAGAAAAGACAGACTTACAGAAGACCTTCTTTACCGACTTTCCTAAATTGTACTCATCCCCCCTCCCTCATTCTCCCTACACAAAAGCAGATGCATTTTTTTTATAAGTTCCTCTTTTTCTTTTACAATGAATTTTATTATACACAGCTCAACAACAAAGAAACAGTCAGAGACAAGCTTATTGACACCAAAAAAGTAAGGTGTACAGTTCTGTTGATGAAGGACATAACAAATGCACTGATATATATTGACACGGAGAGAACCGAAGTACAAAAACACAATGTCAAAAGGGATGGAATGAGACCCTATAAATTGTGTTAACAGCAAATACTAACCAATGAGCTGTTGGGCAAAGACCAAAGATAGTCACCAAAGTCGCATAAAGATGATAGGAAAAGCTGAGCATAAAGTCTCAGTGGACGCATATCGGAACTCTACACCGGTGTATAAGACATTACATGCACAATTCTCTAGGGGTATCGCAATCAGTGCATAACATAAAAACTGGCAGAAACAAAAAAGAAAGAAAGAAAGGAAAAGAAATTAGAAAAGCAGAGAAAGAAGAAACAAGAATAGTAAAGACAAAGAAAAAAAAGTTTTATTTTGTTTCTATTACAAAATTTTGCAAACAGGTAATTTTTCTCCTTCACTGATGTACATTGCTGAGACTGCACTGATAGGCAGGACTGATGGGCACTGATAGGCAGCACTGATGGGCACTGATGAGGTGGCACTGATGAGGCGGCACTGGTGGGCATTGATGAGGAGGCACTGATGATGCTGCACTGATATGCAGCAATGATGGGCACTGATAGGTTGCACTGATGGGCACTGATAGGTGGCACTGATGGGCAACACTGGTGGGCTGCACTGATTGACGGCACTGCCTTGCAGCACTGCTGGGCACTGATGGGTGGCACTGCTGGACACTGATGGGTGGCACTGCTGGGCATTGATGGGCACTGATGAGAGGCACTGGTGGGAGGCAATGCTGAGCACTGGTGGGTGGCATTGCTGGGAGGTACCGCTGGGCACTGATCATCAGTGCCCTGATGATCAGTGCAGATGTCCTCTGTGTCATTTGTCGGTTATTGGCAGTACTTTCCTCATGCTGTGTCATTGGACACAGCTGATCATGTGGTAAAAGGCCACTGTGATTGGCCTTTTCCCTCATCATGTTATCAGCTTTGTCCGTAGGACACATCGATCAAGGAGATCGCCGGGTGCATACAGCTGGGGGCGCGTGGCACAGTGTGTTCTGGGAGGACGTCATATGATGCCCTCCAAGATCTTTAACCATCATTTCGCCATACAGATTGATTTTCTTGTTGTGGGTTTAATAACACTTTAAAGAGCACAGCCTTCACTATATCTGTGAGAACAGGACAGTATCTCTAATAAGCACCAGTGCTTCCACTCAGTTGGGACTTTTGTATTAGAAGTGCAGTCTCAATTAAGAAAACATGTCAGGTACCATAGAGAATAGCCAGCACAGTACAGTATTCATAAGCCCATATGCTGAATAGTAGAAACATGTAACATCCAGTGAACCATCAAACTTTATATATTCTCAAAACAGGAACACATACATTGTACAGTCCTCATGGCATGTGACAACGAGGATACTTACATTATCCTACAGTCTGTGCTCTGTGAATAGAAATCAGATTCCTTTTATCTCTCTGTCCTTCTGCCGTCCTGAAGGGGTTATCCAATAATGCCTTGAAATAGGCAGGTCACACTTGATGACCTCATCACAAACAGTAATTATCACATCCCTACAGATGTATATTTCATGCTCCTGCATCTTGGTTCACTAAAGGTTCTTTCCCACAGTATCACACTAAGTGCCTTCATACTTCACTTCAAAAATGGTCAACTCTGCCACAATTCTGAGATAAAGGAAATTTTAATAACATATTCATGCACAACAGGTATAAAGAATAAATTATTCAAAAAAGAGTATTCACAGCAACACAGATACAAAAAGGAGCTATTTTACATCGGTTTTAAGCATGATTTGCACTGTTTTATACATACAGGATTTTGATTTATCCAGGTCATGTTTTAGCTAATAGTAGTTAGCTACATTCATCTGGACCTGTTTTTAAAGTGGTTGTAAAGTTTCAAGGTGTTTTACCTTCATGCATTCTATGCATGAAGGTAAAAAACCTGTGTGCAGCTACCCCAGCCTCCCTAAAACTTACCTGAGCCTGATCTCATTCCAGTGATGTGCACTTCTGCCCAGCTTTCTCGTGTCTCTCCCTCCTCATTGGCTGATACAGCAGTAGAAGCCATTGGCTCCCACTACTATCAATCACAGCCAGTGAGCCAATCAGGAGAGAATGGGGCGGGGACAAGCAGCGTTCTGTGTGTCAATGGACACACAGAGCAGGGGCTGAGGAGGGCACCTGCTTGGGTGCCTCCATAGCAAGCAGCTTGCCCTAGGCAGGAGGGAGGGACCAGAAAAGAGGAGGATTGGGGCTGCTCTGTGTAAAACCGCTGTGCAGGGCAGGTAAGTATGAAATGTTTGTTATTTTTAAACAAAAAAAAATTCTGCCTTTAATATCTCTATAATTTTGAAGATGTTTCACTCCTCATGCAAGTGGTTTATTCAGTTCAAAGTACACTTCTATCAAACTTTAAACTAAGAAGGCCAGCTGGATGAGTGGTGAATAGGGATAAGTTGCCAGTTCAGACTAAATTTCGGCTGTTCAGGAGTTTTGAGGAACAGCTAAATGAAATGTGTGTTCGGCCATGTCGAATCTGCAGGGGGAAATGATACATTTAGAAGCAGTATTACTACTGCTGCTAAAGTGACAGTTTCTTGCTCAGGGCTCCTGGTTGTTAGGAAGCTGGCAGCCACTGACATCTTAACTACCATGACTCATCCCCACCTGGTCCATTTAACCAGCAATTGTAAACAAAGGGGCAGGGATAGTATAAAAAAAAACTGTGTGCGTCCCCTGCCCAAATTCATACCATACACTATAGGTTTGGTTTGGGATTTAAGAGGGAACCTCCCAAAAAAAAACATGGTGTCCATCCATACTAGACCCTTTTCCAAGCATGCAGCCTGGCAGGCCAGGAAAAGTGGTAGCCAAGTATTGGCCCCTCTCCTGAACCATACCAGGACACATGTCCTCAACATAAGAAGGATATCTAGGTAGAGGAAACCCTCCAGCAAAGTACATTGTGACCCAGGTGAACACCCCCTGTTGAAGGAACTCTTCCCCACAACCCTGGCTCTCTGGTTGTGGGATAGTGTGCAGTGAGGAGCTTATCGGAATTTTGAAGGCCCTTTACTGGCTTCCCATACGAGAATGAATAAGTGGTACATAGTACTCCTTCTCTCTCACAAACAAATGTAATTAGTGAATAAACACATCACACTATTTGACAGGTCATATAATCAAAAAAAAAAAAAAGATGTAGTTCAATCATCATTATGATGAATGGTGCCTGCTGAAACAAAAAACTTGCCTACCACCAACATGATCTGCTTCTCATGACTGCTCATTGCGAATGACAGCTTTCAATCGCTGCTGATAAATGTAAGAAATTGATACACTTTTGGTCAATGCTGTCATGGAGATTCCTGTGACATCACTGGCCATTTAGTGGTGGGAACGGGACCTGTCATTCATAGTGAGTAGTCATTGAGAGTTAACTGTGATGCCGACAACAGGTTTTTTTCTTTTGGTGGGTTGGCAGGCATCTCTGATTGAGATTGACATCGATCTGCATTGCTGAAAGATGTGATTGACAATTTATTTACATTGTGGAACATTTTGGGAGTTTTCTTTTTTTAAGTGAAGAACTTGTTAATAAGTGTATCTCCAAATAAATTGTTAAGGGTGGGAATGGGGGCTGGTATCTGGGGGCTTACTTATTTATAAAAGGTTGTTTTGTTATAAACTTATACCCACAGATTGCCACAACTACTGGGCCAGGGTTGTGGGGAAGAAGCCCTTGTCCTCATGAACATGGGTACAAGATGCTTTGTCAGTGGATCCCAGGGAGTGTGCCCTGGTATTGTACAGGAGGGGGCACACATTCTTCCTCTGTCTTTTCTGGCCAGCCAGGCTGCATGGTCTTATAAGGGTCTAGTATAGCATTTGGAAAGGACCCCACAACTTCATCAAGGATAGGGTCTGGTATGTATTTTTAGGGGTAATCTTACACCTTTTCTTGCGTGTGTGGGGTCCAACATTAACATCAAAACCAGACCCTCTTCTGTCACCTGATATTCCTGCATTATGGTTTACAAACAGAACAAAGCAGCTCAGAGCCCTTCTATATTGCCAATTTAAATAACATTTTTTTTGTAAATATCAGTTTTGCTGCAGTGAGTTGTATACATTGTAGAAATGTCCCCTTTCCTTTCCCAGCAAACAATACTTAAAAAAGAACACATGTAAACAAATCTAAATTTTACTGAAGATGAAATAGAAAAAGGACCCTGTGTTTTTATCTCCTTCTCATTCACTACAATGTATAGAGACTCAAGTCAGACAAACAAACATATTACATTTCTAAAGCACATAAGCAAGAAAAAGTCATGGTGTTGTTAATGCAGACATACAAGCACACAGGAGAAAGCCTGTATTAAGCTGCAGCTCAATGGTCCCTCCGTTCAGGAAGATAGAAAGAATAAAAAAGGATGAAGGCATAAACAATTAATTAAATAATGGGCACACATTGCCCTGTGGAATGTACGCCTCCAGAAACTTACAGCTTTACTACTATTATTTTTTTTTTAACTCTGAATCCATAGCAATTAGAGATCACCTTTACACAGTTTACAGCAGCTGCAATGAAAAATGAATGCCACAAGTTAGCCCACATTGCTTTCCACTATAATAAACACAGTCCTTAGTTAAAATAGTAAAAACACTAAAAGCTTAGGGGGCTTTTTTTTTGTGTGAAAACTGTCAAATACGCTATTATTTAGCAAATGAATACCCATATTTAGTCCTACCAATTTATAAGGACAGCGTGACATGTTTTTTTTTGTAATGTCTTTATTACCGTGTTTCTCATTTTTAAATTGGTTCCAATGTTTTAATTTTTTAGATTCAAGGATGGGGGACTGGGTTTTTTGTGCAATGTCCCCTTAAATTTCTACTATTTCTAAAGAACCTACAGGTGGTTTTGTCATATTTTTACACAAATGTCAATATCTGGAAACTGATGTACTTAAAGTTAACCTGTACCCAGAGCATGCACACTAAAGTAGTTAAAGTATTACAAACAGTAAAAACACTTTAACACAAGCGTTTGTTCATCTCTGTATCTATAGCCATAAAAAAAAAATTGTTTTCCTATAAGGACAGAATGTGGATAGGCTGCTGGCCTTCTAATATAAATACACAGCAAGTGTTTCTAAATTGTTAGAGACTAAAAACCAACTTCAGAGTATTTGTTAAGATCTTTAAGGATCTTTTGGTATAAATAAATTTGCATTTAAATTAGTCAGAGAAGTCAGTGATGCCTTGTTCTAAAGCTCTTCTACGGTGTGTGAAAGCTACACTATATTGCCAAAAGTATTGGAACGCCTGCCTTTACATGCACATGAACTTTAATGGCATCCCAGTCTTAGTCCATAGGGTTCAATATTGAGTTGGCCCACCCTTTGCAGCTAGAACAGCGTCAACTCTTCTAGGAAGGCTGTCCACAAGGTTTAGGAGTGAGTCTATGGGAATATTTGACCATTCTTCCAGAAGCGCATTTGTGAGGGCAGGCATTGATGTCGGACGAGAAGGCCTGGCTCACAGTCTCCGCTCTAATTCATCCCAAAGGTGTTCTATTGGCTTGAGGTCAGGACTCTGTGCTGGCCAGTCAAGTTCCTCCAACCCAAACTTGCTCATCCATGTTTTTATGGACTTGCTTTGTGCACTGGTGCGCAGTCCTGTTGGAATAGGAAGGGGCCATCCCCAAATTGTACCCACAAAGTTGGGAGAATGAAATTGTCCAAAATGTCTTGGTATGCTGATGCCTAAAAGTTCCCTTCACTGGAACTAAGGGGCCAAGCTCAACCCCTGAATAACAACCCCACACCATCATCCCCCCTCAACCAAACTTTACACTTGGCACAATGCAGTCACGGAAGTACTGTTCTCCTGGTGACTGCCAGGCCCAGACCCATCCATTGGATTGCCAGACAGAGAAGCATGATTGGTCACTCCAGAGAACACGTCTCCTTTGCTTTAGAGTCCAGTGGCAGCGTACTTTACACCACTGCATCTGACGATTTGCATTGCACTTGGTGATGTAAGGCTTGGGAAACCCATTCCATGAAGCCCTCTACACACTGTTGCTGTGCTAATCTGAAGGTCCCAAGGAATTTGGAGGTCTTTAGCTTTTTATTCTGCAGACAGTTGGTGACTTCTGTGCACTGTGCGCCTCAGCATGTGCTGACCCCGCTCTGTCATTTTATATGGCCTACCACTTCGTGGCTAAGTTGTTGTTGTTCCCAGTTGCTTCCACTTTGTTATAATACCACTAACAGTTGACTGAGGAATATTTAGTAGCAAGGAAATTTCAGAGATAGACCTTTTGCACAGGCTTGAATTCACTGAGCTCCTGAGAGCAACCAATTCTTTTACAAATGTTTGTAGAAGCAGTCTGCATGCCTAGGTGTTTGAATTTATACACCTGTGGCCATGGATGTGATTGGAAATTGGAACACCTGAATCCAATGATTTGGAGGGGTGCCCCAAAACTTTTGGTAGTATAGTGTATGTTCACACCTTTGTGGTGTGTTAACACAAAGCATTTTAACATGAACTACTTTGCATGCTAATGCACGTTGGGTTGGGGCACCAATGGGCTTCAAAGTGTGCTGAAATGTGGCAAAAATTTGCATATCCGTTATTTTGAAAGGCAGAGCACCACAACAAACATTAGTGTGTTGTCAGGTATTATGATGTATAAAAAAGCATGTGCATAGGTGCTATTAAGAATGAATGGCACCTCAGTATCACAAAGTGCACTTACAGTATTTGGGCGTTGCAATAAAGTTCCCTCAGCACAAAGGTGTGAACCTAGCTTATACATATGGAAATAGTTTATGTTTCAATTTTTGTTTTTATTTTGCAAGAGAAGGACAACAGGATCTTCCACACAGGGGCTGTCTGGAAGAGTCAAGACATTTGATTTGTTGGTATAGAAAAATAGTAAAGAGTGCCAGGTGTGCAAGTAAACAATGGGTTGTCAAGAAGCATTATGCACTATGAGTTAGTAGTCCAAGTGAATCATCTGCACCCAATGGTTAATGTGAAGGTTTAGACACCCAATTTGAAAGAGGGAGTGGTGGGGGGACCACAATTCATGGAAGAAAGTAAACATTGACATTTTTCTAAGCATTAGCTAGAACTAGTTTAGCCAGTAAAAAAAAAGTAGAAAGTGTTTATTGGTTATAGAATAGTGTAAGAGGGTGATCCCAGTATTCTTTGGGATAATAACGTGAAACAAGGTTTGAATAAGACCAAAAATTCTAGACCAATTGGAGGTTAGTTTTGGACACAACCAAAAAGTGAGAAAAATATAAATTTAAAGAATTAGGCTGCAAATTGAAGGGAAGGCTCTCCATGGTTATATTCTTTGAAATATTGCCTGCATGAAAAACAGAAAAGACAGAGGGAGATTAGAGAATTGAATGCGTGGCCTGGTGAAAGAGGGAAGGATCTGGGTGTATAGAGCACTGGGCTGACTTTTCATTGGAGTACAACCTCTTTGATAAAGATGGTTTGCAACTAAATGGAAGAGGGTCTGCTGTGCTGGGGGAGAGGATTATGGAAAGGCTGGAGGAGTATTTGAATGAGGACTGAGGGTGGGAGGGTGAATTATAATGGGGCAGACGGGTCAGACAGGGTACAGGCCCTAATGGTGGGTGGAATGGGGGCAGATGGCAGGTGATAAGAAGGTTCCCATGTTACAACCATTGGAAATTATAGTACTATTTGTACTAAAAAAAAGTGCAAAACACAAGGGCAAAATAGGACAATGAATGAAAGTATTTGTTCACCAATGCCAGAAGTCTTTCAAGGAAAATAGGTGTGTTGGAAGCTTTAGTGTATGAAGAAAACTATAATTCAATTCATATTGCTGAACCTTGGCTTCATTCTTCACATGACTGGGCTATTAATATTCCTGGCTATGCTCTCTTTCAAAGAGACAGGGTAAAACATAAAGGTAGTGGCGTCTATCTCTATGTTAGAAGTGTGAAAGAGGACATTGTTGGTGGAGAGTGTGATGGTGCTGAAGCATTATGGTTGGAATTGCATATGGGTGGGCGTGCTTCAAAGTTAAAGTGGAAATTCACTCTCTCAATAAACATTGATTATTTTAAATTCTTGTGCTGCTAGAATTAGTAAATAGATAGGGAGGTATATTTTATTTACTTGTAAAACTTTTATTTTACATTTCTTCAGTTACTGCCTGGTTACCATGCTTAGACAAATGATGTCATACATCCCAGGAGACTTCAGGAAGGGAGGAGCGTCTTTCTCTTCTACGTACACCCCCTTGCCTGCATGCCTGAGTTAAGGGTAGATGGATTTCAAAAAGTACATGCCACATAAATCATCTGCCCTTACTCAAGATGGCCACAACCAGAAATGCTAGGGGGGTGTTTTTCAAAGTGATTTCTAAGCAAAATAAAGCATGGAGACATGGATGTGTGATTTTGCTTTGAATAATATAAATGAATTAAATAGCATTTTTAGTTTGTGGTGCTCAGTTGCACTGTAGTTCCACTGATTATTGACGTTTATTACAGGCCACCCAGTGTTATTGAGGAGATGGAGACTCAGCTCTTTGCACTGATAGAAAGGGCTGCAAGGGTGGGGTGATGTTGTAATTGAAGAACACAAAACAGAAATGGGAATGCTTCAAATCAATTGTTTTCCAACACACAGGAAAAAAACAGTATATTCATATGGGCAATAAGTTTAAAAGGCTAAAAATAAATCCTATGCAGCTAATGTCAAAAAGTTAAATAGCTTTAAATAATAAGAAAAGAGCAATTAAAAAGTAAAAAAAAGAAGGAACACTATCATCATTTTAAAATTGCAACAGAATATGTAAAAAGAAATCATGGCTGCAAAAAGTGAAAACAAATGACAGGTTGCAAAAGATAGTAGAACAAACCTCCCACAAATTCTTCAAATATAATAACAGTAAAGGTCAGGTTTGAGCATGTAATTCCTTTACTAAATAATTTTGAGTTTGTTACTGGAGACATAGAGGAGGCAAAATTATTAACTCTTTAGCTCTGTGTATACAAAGGAAAATGGGGAAGTCTTTAATAGGGGTTCAAAATTGATATGGTCCAGATGGTCCTCAAAAAGCTGAGCTCTGTTATACCTAAGCCATTGTTTCAAATTTTTAGAGACTCTAATGACTGGCATGGTACCACTGGATTGCCGTAAGGCCAATAAGGCTGTAAGTTTAACTTCTATAGTCAGGAAGATAATTGACTTCCATAAAGGATCATGTAGAAGAGTTTTTGCTAGAAAATAATATTTTGAGTAATAGCATGGATTTATGAAAGACAGAAAATGTCATAAAATCTGATTTCTTTTTATGAGGAGGTAAGCAAAAACGTATACAAAGAAGTAGCTATGGACATGGTATACTTGGATTTTGCCAAAGTGACATAGTTTCCCACATGCGGCTAATGTATAAATTAAAGTCTACAGGCTTAGAAATATAGTTTGTGAATGATTAGAAAACTGGCTAAAAGACCATATTCAGAGAGTATTAATTAATGATTCATACCAGGGGCGGACAGACAACTCATGGGCCCCCCGGGCAATAGGGGATCATGGGGCCCCTGTGTCCTTGCCCAAACTCAAAAAAGCCTATGAAAAAGGTACCGGGGCATCTCATGGGGCCTCCTACTGACCCCGGGCCCTCGGGCAGTGCCCGAGTTTCCAAATGGTCAGTCCGCCCCTGATTCATACTATGAATGGTTTATAGTTATTAGTGGTGTACCTCAACATTCAGTATTGGGACCCTTACTTTTTAAAATACTTATAAATGATATAGGGTCTGGAATTAAAAGTACAATTTCAGTGTTTGCAGATGACACCAAGCTGTGCAATGGAATTACATATTTGCAGGATGTCTCCAACTTACAAACCAACTTCAATACACTGTTTATTTGGGCAACTATTTAGCAAAGGAGGATCGATGTTGATAAATGTAAAGTTTTGCACTTGGGGGCTAAAAATATGCATGCATCATACATTCTAGGAGGAGTACAACTGAGGAAGTCAATGGTGGAGAAAGATCTGGGTGTTCTGGTAGATCATAAACTAAATAATATCATGCAATACCAAGATGCAGTCTCTAAAGCTAGCAAAATATTTTCTTGTATTTAAAGAGGTATAGACTCCAGAGAGAGACATCATTTTGCCCCTGAACAAATCTTTAGTAAAACCTCATCTGGATCATCCAGTTCAGTTCCCGGCACCAATTCGCAAAAAGGATAATGGCAAACTGGAGAAAGTGCAGAGGACAATCAAACTGATAAGAAGCATGATGGAGCTCAGATATGAGGAAAGATAAGCTGAAATGAATGAATTCTCTCTTGGGAAGTGGAGATTAGGGGAAAATGATCAACATGTATAAATACATAAGTGGTCCATATGGTGAACTTGGTGTAGAGTTATTCGGCTTGCATTTGCCCACATCCATCCTTCTCTGCAGCTGTGGATGTTTTCATACCTGTCAGCTGTATGATATATCTGTGCATTCCCTGTTCATTGCCACGGAGTACAGATCATGCCGGTTCCTTATTGCACCTTGCAGATGCCACAGTAAGCACCTTAATAGTGATTATAGTGCAAAGTGTTATCATTCTTTTTTGTGGACTTATTATTATTATTTTTTTTAAGTACTCTTTTTGAACTTTAGCTAAATTGGACATTGACTTTTATTATAGTGCTGCCACCATCAGAGCACAACTCTCACTGGGTCATGTATGGCTCTGGATTGATCCCATAATGGATGATTAAGGATATATGTTTTCTGTGCAGACTTTGCCATTATTTCTGAAATTATCACTGGTGCTGAGGACCCCTCCAAAAAACATGGCCGCCTGCAGACTTCCTGTCTAGCAGTGATGTACTTCTAGCCTGGGTGTCCTTGTCGGCTTGCATATGCTCACATCCATCCTTCTTTGCAGTTGTGAATTTTTTTCATACCCGTTAGATGTATGATACATGTGTGCCCTCCCTGTTTTTTCCCATGTACAGATCATGTTGGTTTCTCACATTGCAGATACCGCTGTAAGCACCTTAATAGTGATTATAGTGTGAAATGTTTTCATCCTTTTTGTGGACTTATTGAATAAAGAATTTATTTGGACTTTAGAGCAAAATTGGACATTGACTTTTATTATAGTGTTGCCACCATCGCAGCACAACTCTGACTGAGTCATGTGGGGCTCTGGATCGATCCCATAATTGATGATTGAGGCTATATGTTTTTTTTTCTGTACAGGCTTTGCCATTATTTCTGACATTTCCTGCAGGTTTATTGTGCTGTGCTCATGTGTCTTTTTTGAAAATGTGAAATAGACTCCCTCAGGAACTGGTTCGGCCCAGCTAAATGCACAAATAATAACTGGATATTAACCACGTGCCTACCGGGCACTTTCAGCCCCTTTTTGCCCACTCCAATTTTCAGCTTTAAGTGCTGTCGCACTTTGAAAGACGATTGTGCTGTCATGCAACACTGTAATTTTTATCAATTCTTTGAGACATATAGAGCTTTCTTTGGTGGTATTTAATCACCACTGGGGTTTTTATTTTTTGCTAAACAAACAAAAATAAAACATAAAATTTAAAGAATTTTTTTTTCTTAGTTTCTGTTATAAAGTTTTGCTAACAGGTAATTCTTCTCCTTCACTGATGTATACTGATAGGCTGCACTGATGGGTACTGATGAGGCAGCACTGATGAGGCTGCACTGATAGGCAGCACTGATGGGCTGCATTGATGGGCCCTGATGAGGAGGCATTTAAGAGGCTGCACTGATATGTGGCACTGAAGGTCACTGCATAGGCAGGAGGCGCAGTTCTGGAGGACGCCATATGACGCCTTCCCAGAACTAGACGACCACACTGTAGCTGTCATTTGGCTATAGCCTGGTCGTCAAGTGGTTAATATTTAGAGGTAATAAGGTAATTGTAGTTGACTCAGGGAATATCATATTTTCTCATACGGCTTAAGGAAGAAATTATTCTTCCACTGGAGCAAATTGGATCATGCTTTATTGGGGTTTTTTTTGCCTTCCTCTGGAGCAAATTTGAATATAGGGTATTATATATGAAGGTTTTTGATTTGTGTGTTTTTATTTATGTATTAATTAATTTATTTGATAATTTTTATTTTTAGTATTGGTTGATACTGATGGACCAGTGTCTTCCACAGCCCCTAAAACAAAGTTGTCAAACTGGTGGCCCTCCAGCTGTTGCAAAACTACAAGTCCCATTATGCCTCTGTCTTTGGGAGTCATGCTTGTAACTGTCAATCTTGCAATGCCTCATGGGACTTGTAGTTTGGCAACAGCGAGAGGGCCACCAGTTTGACACCCGTGCCCTAAAACATCTATCATATTAGAATTTGGTGCTCTTGTACTGTGTGCAGGTACCCAGCACCATTGGAAGAGTGATAAGTCCAGGCTTCCTGCAATCCTCAGGAAGTATTAGGTGGCTAAAGTCTTGCACTTATTTCCCAATTTATGTGGGGGATGAGTGAGACAAGCAGTTATTCAAAGCTGCAGGAAGAAGTTCTAGGAAAACCTGGTGTGTAAATGCACATATGTTCGAAAGTGATTTAGTAGAGTGGAAATCTGAGTTCTTTATAAGAGAGGTGACACTATATCTGATTTGGAGATTTCTAAAAATTTCCAATAAGTGGCTTAATAATATTCCCATAGAGTTAACCAGGTTGGAAAGCGATGCAAGGTTAGAAAATGTTGCAAGGGTAAAGCCATGAGAAATCTATCAAGCAAATTACCTAGGACTTTCCAACCCCAAGGCGGATATTGGAGCATCAGGTTGAAATCCATTATTATTGAGTATTGAAGAGCTAAGAGTAAAGCAGTGATTGGAATCTCATCAAGCTTAGGAAGTTTCAAAAAAAGAGAATCCATAGTTGTCTTTATTAATGAATGTTAAAAAAAATCTGAACCACTTTATAGTA
Organism: Staurois parvus; assembly: GCF_062004578.1. NCBI lineage: Eukaryota > Metazoa > Chordata > Amphibia > Anura > Ranidae > Staurois > Staurois parvus. The sequence goes on along the minus strand of NW_028317801.1, from coordinate 3,568,865 downwards.
CGAGGGGTGTTCAAGTTGAACCAGGACTTTTGTGTTTATATTATAAAAGAATACATTTCAAGGAGTGGAAACAGAATTTATTTTTCGACATACTCCCCTGCTACATTTATACACTTATCCCAGCATTTAACTAATGCCTGGCAAGCTTCGGCATAGAAAGATAGAACACCTTTGTGCAATTTGTGTGTATAAAGAATAGATCAGGATTCTAGACCATTTCTGTGTCCAAATAAAGGAAAAAAAAAAGATCTCAAGAGCATGCATAATGTAAAGTAATATAGGATTTTGGGTAAGGGTTTTTATACTTCATTAATGCTGCTGACCCAGGACTGGGAAGGGAAGTCCCAGGTTTATAAAAGCATGGTCAGAGATCAATTAAGGATAATAGTAACATGTAATAATTGGCAGTGAAGAGGGAAGAGTAGTGTGGGGTAAGTTGCACTCCTGGGAGATCCAGAGGACACCCAGGCAAAAGAAATGAGAATGTGAGATACCTCATTCAGCAACATTCAGTGCTTCAGACTAGATCTGGTTAATTAGGAGTCCGGAGAACTGTGTAGATTAATTGAAAATCTTAAATGGATTAGGAAGGGATGTATGAGCGTAAGTAAGGGTCATCAGGGCATCATCAGTAAAAAAGCTAATTTAAACAATTGTTGCCTGCATAAGAGACCCCTGAGATGTCCTGATTATCCCTAATAGCAATCCCTACGGGCTCCAGGACTACGAAAAACACAACTGGGGTGAGTGGGCAACATGCTGTGTGCCTTGAAATATTTGGACTGTACTGTAGCTGAGGGGCTAGTATACTCAGCAGAAACCATGCAAAAAAAGGTTCCCTAAACCCCCTCCTGTGGAGTATATATTTTAAATAATTGCAAGACAGCTAATCAAATGCTTTCTGGTAGTGCAATAAGTGAATGAGGTGAACCACTTTCCTTACATTATCGTCACCCTGGCGCTCCGCGACAATACCCATGTATGAGTGTCAATAAATATTTATTTATCCTGGCTCCCAAACGTTTCCCTAAAAACTTCATGTCTAGATGAAATAAAGATATGGGGTGAAATTCCCTAAGATCGAGAGCTTCCTTGGATGTTTTGGGATCACAGTGGCATGAGCTTGGAGTGAGATTGGGGAAAGAATGGACATGGGGTAATGACAATGATTGGCAAAACGTGGAGTACCATGGGGGGATTTTTTTTTATATTAGCCTGTTGTGAATTTGTTGTGTCCCGGTACTTTAAAAGGCTTTAGATAGTTAATGAGTGAAAGGACTTTGGTATGAGTAATATTAGCAGTCACAACTAGGTCTGGTCTTAGAAACTTAGAAATTATATGAATGCATTAGGTGGAGAGATGGAAGTAAGAAAAGAATCGCTACAAGCTCAAATGGTGCTTATTCAAAAAGAGGGAAAAGATGCTACACAGTGTTCGAGCTATAGACCTATTTCATTATTGAACACTGACACTAAGCTATATGCAAAGGTCTTGGCAAATAGATTGAAAGAGCTAATGCTGGAATGGATACATGAGGACCAGGTGGGCTTTGTTCCCGGGAGGGAGGGTAGAGATAATGGGTTACGATCATTGATGTTGATCCAAAAAAGTAAAAAGGGAAAAGAACCGGTGGTGCTACTCTCTATAGACGCTGAAAAAGCGTTTGATAGAGTGAACTGGAGATTTATGATGGATACGCTGGAAGTCATGGGAATTGGGCCCAGGATGAGAGAGTGGATAGGAAAGTTGTACAGATACCCCTCTGCAGTTGTTGTGGTGAATGGGGAGAGGTCAGAACCCATCGAGATGTCAAACGGTACAAGACAGGGATGTCCACTGTCCCCACTGTTGTATGTTATATCATTAGAACCACTGCTGTCAACAGTGGTTCTAATGATATAACTTAATGAAGCTATTAAAGGAATATGGAGAATTGTCAAATTTAAAGATTAATCCAACAAAAACGGAGATTCTAAATATAAACATTTTAAAAAATGAAAAAGAAAAAATACAAAAGGAATTTCCCTTTAAATGGAAAGATAGAGATATAAAATACTTAGGAGTAAAACTCACAGCTTCATATAAACATCTATATAAATTAAACTATATTTCATTGATTAACGAGATTAGAGAGGAATTAAAGATATTGCAGGAGGGAATTCCGACATGGATAGGCCGTATTAACCTGGTAAAAATGATAATAGTACCAAAAATCATGTATAGATATCAAATGATACCAATTAAACTCCCAGAGATCTTTTTTAAGGTAATTAAGAAACTGATAACAAAATACATATGGAGGAATAAAAAACCAAGATTGTCATATGAGTTGTTGAGTAGGAGGAAAGAAAGAGGTGGTTTAGGGCTCCCAGACTTTAAAAGATATTACAAAGCTGTAATATTGGCAAGAACTATAGATTGGACACATAACTATAAAAAAAGTTGGGTGAGAATAGAGAATGAACTCAGTGGAACAAATTTGGGTAAGGTGATATGGGTACCAACACAGTATAGGGGTTTAAACGATAATGTAAATACATACACTTTGAATGTTTTAAAAATTTGGGATAATTTACACAAAAGTTTGAAATGGACTTTTAATTCAACACTGATTTCACTAAAAAACACGGAGTTTTTCCCCCCTGGTAGAGAAGAAATAGGTGGTAGGTGGTTTAAAAAGGAAGAGGTCCAAGTAAGAGATATTTTGGTGGGGGATAAAATAGGATCATTCGGGGAATTGAAAAAAAAAGAGGGTGAGATTTTTACTAAATTAGACGAGTGGAGGTATTTTCAATTGAGGAGTTTTGTTGGAAGTCTGCCAAAACCTTTAAGGACAAGAGACAATTGGAACTTGTTTGAAAAGGTTTTGGGAGTACAAGGTGATGGGAAGCATGGGATTGCCAAGGTATATAAAATACTCACTGAATTAGATACAAACACAAAGCCAACATATATAACAAAATGGGAAAATTATATGGGAAGCGTGATAGAGGAGGAGAAGCAGAGGAGAATCTATAGATTAACCCACGAAAACATTTCTATGAGAGAAGTAGAGATGAACTATAAGTGTTTGACAAGATGGCACATTACACCAAACGTAGAAAATAAGATGTGTGTAGAGAGTTCACCGTGGTGTTGGAGGGGATGTGGTGAAATAGGCACAACATATCACATATGGTGGGGGTGCCCAAAAATTCAGGCATTCTGGAAGACAATAACCCATTTGATAAGAAAAATAACAGAAATAGACATTGGCCTAGACCCAGAAGTGTGTATTTTGCATAACATGGATATATCAGTTAATAAATATAAAAAATCAGGGATATGGTGCTACATAAATGCTGCAAAAGCTCTGATACCCAGGTTCTGGAGGCAAATAGAGGCGCCGAAGGAAGAAGACTGGATTGAAGGAGTTGAGCAGATTAAAAAGATTGAAAGGTTGTGTTATGCCCAGGAAGATAGGATGGAGACCTATAATAGGAAATGGGAGAACTGGGAAAAAGCTAAGTTATATATCAAATATAGGAAAGATTAAAGAAAATAATAGGAAAATTGTACTTGCTGAGATAAAATGATGCAGAGAAAAGGAAAAGTAGGAAGATGGGATTAGGGTGGGGGTGGAGGAGGGGGGGGAAGTTGGAATAGAGTAAATAAAGTGGAAACGTTGGATAATATAATGTATAGATACATATATATGTTTGTATATTATGATGATGAAATGTATTTAAAATGAAAATCAATAAATATTTAAATTATAAAAAAAAAAAAAAACTAGGTCTGGTCTTTTCTGTAATAGCAGGGATAACAGGGGGAAATTGCTTAGTTCTGAGAAAAAGAAGATAGCTGACCATAGAGGGTGGTAAGAAGTCGTACAAAAATTGGAAGTGAGGGCACCCATGTTGGTGTGCAATCTAGTTGTAGTTTAAATTAAAGTTTAAGTTTGTTGGCCAGCTTTGGGCATGGTTTGTTGGTCATGAGTAATATTTGTGTTTGGTCCAGGGTAGTACTTTCTCAGCCCTAGCTGCAAGTAGGAGGTCTACGTCTGTAGCAAATTTATGCCTATTGGTGTCTGATGGATTAAATTTCTACTCTGCTCTGCCCAAGTTAGTAAACTAAGAAGTTCTTTTATTCTGTTTTCACACATTACTTTTTTTTTTTTGTGAGAGGCTCATTGAAATAGATGATTGTGTAACACTGCCTTGTGGACATCCCACATTGTGACTGTAGAAGAGAAATAATTTAATGTAAGTTTGAAAAGAAATGCTGTATATGGGAGGTATAATTGGAGTGAAGCATTTAGGGTAGTTATTAATGATTATTTTAACTGTCATTTTAAGGTTGACTTCATGTATGAAGATAACCTATTGTGTAGTAGGAGTGTGTTATAATCTGACCAAGGGGTGGTGTAGACACTCTAGAGTCAAGAGGTAATTGTTGCATGAATATATGAGTGATCTCAGAATGTCCCTCAAAAGGTGGAGAGATCACAAAGGGTGTAAGGCTGCAGTCTGCCCTGGGGTCAGCGGCAATTTAGACTTGAATGTAGTGTGGCTCAAGCATGTTAAGCAAATTATAGAAATATGTGATGTTCTTTATTTGGGAATATCCTTCTTGCCAAACCTACTGATTGAATTGTTGTAGGTGTGACAAGGCAGAGGGCAAATCAGACCATTGTACAAAGCACACCAATCTTTATCTGCAGCCTACTGATGGAAATATAGGTTTTCTGCTGGGGCTTGGGGAGCATTATATAAAGAATAAACAGCAAAATACAGAACACTTACTTTACTTTAACCAACCTGACTTGATTTGTATAGGTTTTAATCGAAATCACTACTTGGCATTAACAATGACTTCAGTGGCATGGTATACCCTTAAGGTCATGACTTCATCAACAGTATAAGACCTGCTTGTTTGTTGGTTCAACTCAATGAGATTGGGTGGCACAATATTGTGGAGGCCTATGCATTTAAAAGTGAGATGATGAGAAAGACGTGAATTGGAAAGCTCATTTTGCGACATTGATCCACTTAAGGAATCCAGCCTACAGAGCAGGTCATAAATTCCGTAATGCCAGATTGCCAGCCAGTCAAAACCATTTCATAAAAAAGAATTTTGTTTGCAGCTGGTCACTAATGAACAATTTCAGATACAATACCATCCATCCATAGCTGAGAATCTAATAGTGAGAGTACAATGGATCAGGCCAAATAACAGCTAGAAAATAGACAGGGAGTTGAGATACGGAGGCAAATAGGAAGACTATCCTAGATCACAATGTGAGGTATTCAAACAAATAGCTTCATTTTCAATTTCAATTGCAAAATTATCATATGTATGGATACAAGTTCATGGCACTTTTACTGTAATATAAGAAATATAAAGGTATTTTCTCTTGCAATCATTTTTAATATGCAGCCAGAACATATTTCTACAAGTAGTTACCTGCAGGCTCTGTTAAGAGATGTGTTGGGCCTGCTGGGGGTCAAGAACATCACTCTGCGGTGTGCTCTAACACAGATCAATCAATTCATGGGCTAGTGAAATACAGTTCTAATGACTTCACTATGTTATAAGGAAGAAAAATAATCTGCTTCATGCGTTTATAATAGATGGGGACATTTTTGGTTGCTTCTCAGAAAAAAGTGAATCACTAAAATTAGCAGCCCTTGTCATGACTAACAGTTTAAAAATTAATTCTTTATCATTCACATGTCTACATGTATTTAAATTGCCTTATATCATAAGATGAATCCCTTTTGAAGCAGATTAGGGTGAGGACAACCAAGAAAATGCTCCTTTTTTGTGTCTAAAAATTACATTTTTAATTATTCTAAATCATAGTGAATTAAAAAGGATTATTTAGCAGTTTTGTACATATTTTTATGCATGCTTTTTATTTCTTTTATTATGGTCTAAACTGAAAAATGTGAATATAATGTAGCCATGAGTGGAGCTTTAGCCTTCATTTCAATGCTAGCCTGTATGCAAAGCTCAATAGGAAATGTATGCATACAAGTTATGGACTCAGTGACCAGTGACTGACGTTTCAATCAGGTAAAGTGAGTTAAAAGGCAGGCAGGGCCTTTTGTAAAACAAACATTACAAACATATAGTAAAACAGATTTAAACAGCTAAAAAAATTGATTCAAAACCGTTATAGCTTTCCTATATCAAGTGGCTCCTTTCTAAACTTAGAATAAATAAGTGAACTATATTAGACTGTCATCCTACTTAATTTCCTTTAATGTGTATCTAAAATCAAAACTTTTTTTTTCATTTTGAACAGGTAATGGTTAAAATCTCTGTCAAGTTTTCATTGCTGTTTCTGTTCCTGCTAGTAAGATTCACTTTCTCTATTTGTCCTGCTGACCACTCTCATTGGCACAAAAAGTGAGGGAAAAATCAGACATTTTAATTTGCCACCAGAACAGGAATAGAATGGAAATATTCAGAATTCAGACATTTATAACAGTGAAAACTACCTCACATATTGCAGAATTTCTACAAGATAGGATGTGAAGGGATATTTCTCCAATGGAACAAATTGGATAACAAAAAAATCCAGCAGAGGTTTTAGGAATTCCTTATATCATCAAACACAGCTTTTACTGAATAAAAGTGGTTGAAATTGGTAGAAGATCACATTTAGCATTATGGATAACATATCTGTGATTTTAAGGAACAAATCCACGGACCTGGATTTGAAAGGGGTTTGTGCCAAGCTATCCCAGGTTTTGCCCTTCTTCTTAGATGGGATAGTCACCTACCTGTTAGTGTAAAGGTACTCAACTGGTCTTAGTAGAAGCGGGAAAAAAAAGATATATATCCAAGGGAACATTAAAGAGCAACTGCAATCATTTAAACAAACTATAAAGTCGGCAGCTACAAATACTGCAGCTGCTCGCATTTCAAAAACAGACACTCACCTGCCCAGGAGTAGACATGTGTTTTGTTTCAATTTGTTTTCTGGACAAAAATGTATTTTCAGAGATTTGGATGTATACAGTCTCTGAATGGACATAGTAAGGAATGTCAGCAAATGCCCAAAAACGTTTTAATGAAATTAACAAATGCATTCATTGTATTAGTTTCATTCAAATGCCACATGGTGAGATAATAGATATAACATTTTGTTTCATCCAAAGGTGCATACACATAGTTTCAGATGTTCAGAGTCAGACATTAGAATCCCCTCTGTAATAAAGGTGCTGAGGTGCTGTGGAAGGCAAATAATGGAATTTCCAACAATTTCTGGTTTTGGGCACAAACTGGCCATCCCACTTTCCCCACCTGCCTTTTGGTCATTGAGGCTGTGAGGTGTTATCAGCAGAAGCGAGTGAGGCTTGAATGGAGCTAAGCCAGAAGTAATGATAAGTGTCAGAAACTGCCTAATAGAGCACTCAAGGTATTAGGGTTGATGATGACAAAGCCTTAAGGTATATATTGACTCCACTGGACAGATGTTCTTTAAAGTGGTTGTAAACCTCAGACATGAAATATGAACAAAGCATATCCTTCTATAGTGTGTATTTGTCTCAATTAGGAGCACTAAGTGTCATTTCTGTCTGCTGCCTTGTTCTTCTGCTATCAGCATGAATCACTTCTGATGAGTTTTCCTAACACCAAGAGACAAATGGTGATGGACCTCCAGCAGATTGACAGCCTCAGCTCTGTTCCTGTGAGCTGTATGAAGGGGGTGTGTCTCTTCCCTCCAATCATCTCTCAGAGCTCTCCTCACTGAGCTCTGCAGAGTGTAACATCAGCTCTCTGCCCACTTTTTTTAAAACTCTCAAACAAGCTGTAAATTCAGCACATTGAATGGCTATACAGAAGAGAAGACTGCAGATAGACATGAGGATTTATTTAATCTCTGTGTATCACCTGAGGCCAGTACTTCTCTAGGTATATGGGAGGGTTTACAACCATTTTCAAAACAGAACTTGTATTAATTATTTTTCCCAAATCAGTTTTTTCCTGGAGAAAAAGCAACAAATTTGCTTGATTACAGACCACTCCTGTATTATATAGATTTCTTTTGCTCATCCACTATTGCCATCAGCCATCAGGAGCAAAGAAAGGAAGCCCTGTATAAGTTGTGAGTCACTTAGGTCTGAGCAAATACCAGGCTAAAGACTCCCTCCCAGTCCCACATGACAGTACTAGGCACACCATCAAGCACTAGTACAGTTACATGAGCGCAAGGAGAGTCAAATGTTACTTTATACTGGAAAGTACATGCTGTTTTCTTCCTTCTGTTTGAAAAAAAATCATTGGAGTACTGAAGGAAAGGAGGGTATGTTATGTTGGATGGGGGCATTAAAGTTAACCTGTTGCTTTGCTTTAAGAGTGCTTTGCTATTTTATAGCCCCCCACTTCAATAATTTCTATATAGTCTTCTAGTCTTCTGCATCACGATCTTTTGTGACCTTAAGAAAACTGATGAAATGGATACACATGCTTAAATGTCAAGCTGTGAGGCAGAATTTTGGAATGAAGAATCTATTTAAAGTTAAACAAGTAAATATCGTTTTAAAAATAATTTAATCAATTCTTCCAATATTCATTCATCCAGTCATTCAGGGAAGCAAACAAAACATATTTCTGTTTTCAAAGTTCCATTTTTAAATTAAAAAGAGATCATGCATGAAGGGAAGCTTATATCTGTGGATTAATACAAGGTTGCTATAGTATGTATAAAAAATATTTGTATATCATGTAATGCATTCCATGGTTTGCCACTGAGCAAGGTTAAAATGGTAGGTTTTTTTTATAAGGAGATATAAGGATTTTCCAAAATGTGTATTCTTTGCCAATACACAACATGCACATACGTAACATGCACTTATTTAGTATGCCTTTAAAAAAAATTCTAAATGTTCAATGTAACATTTACCTAGAGTGTAGCAAGACTAAAAAATCACGGGTAAAGTCAACATGGGCCCCTGGGCAGTAGTGATGTTTACCCACTTCACCAACTAATGTATAATGATAATCAATGGTTTCCACAATGAGGGTTAGTGAGTGTTGTAAATAAGTCACATGGCTGAAAATAACCATTATAATGGCAAGTAACACATGCATTATAGCTTACTGAATGGAGTCCTCTTAGTGAGAGGAGAAGTTCCATGAAAAAAACGAATTTGTAAACATTTACCAGTTAATTTAATAAAAATAACCAATATAAACAATACTAGGGTGGATATATATTTCTCAAAAACAAAGCACACCAAATAAAAACCCAGAAAAGTAGTCTACCTCCACCCTTGAAGGTTAAAGATAATAATAAAAAACTTTTCTTAAAAAAGTCCAAAATCTCAAAACACACCCCACTTTTATATTGTTTATTGAATATTTGTTTATAAAAGTGGGGTGTGTTTTGAGATTTTGGACTTTTTTAAGAAAAGTTTTTTATTAATACTAGGGTGGAGCCCACATATATTCACACACCATTTGCCCTCCCTAATGTAAAGGCTCTCATTTTCGAACACTACCAACCAATGGAAAGGAAACAAACAAAACAATGGAAGTCACCAGCATCTGACACTTCCATATGTGTGGAATGATGAACATTCTTTAGCAAGATTGGATCTTCAACCTAATGAAGTTCAGCCATGTGGGATAGGTAAATATTAGTTGCTTTCTTTGCAGGTATGCCTCTTTTATTTAACAATTGTTTTTTTTTAAATAGAGACAAAGTCACTTTAAGGTGACACTAAATCATATCCTTATATTTTCCAAAAATAATCTACACACATCTATTATCCTAATGGTCCTTTAACTATATTTCATGTAATTGTTTCTTACTGTGCTTTTCTGCCTCCCTGTAATGACCCAAACCTCTCCTTTTCCCCTTCATTTCTGTTTGTTTGGAACAAGCAGTGCACATTAGTTGATGTTGAACCACCCTCTAACAAAAAGTTAGATCACAGCAAAAAAAAAAGAAATGTGAAGATATGAAGAGACTGAGAGCAATAGAAGGTACTTTTTATAGTAAGGAATACATACTTGCATTAAATCTTTATTTAAACCATAGTCTAGTGTCACTTTAAAGAACATCTCCATTTTCCCTCCATCCTTTCATCAACCAGATGCATTCTTTTTAAATTCCCAGAATGCACATCTGAATTCCAGAAGTCTTCAGCACAGTCACTTATTGGTGTTCCTCTTCTGCATAGACTAGCACTTATGTTTTCATGTGCCCGAGCTGTGTAAGCTATCCATTGTCAACTTGGAATGTGTTATGAAGCATCCTCAATGGGTGTATCATTGACAACCTGACCTCACAGGAAGTAGGTTAAATGACGATGGGCATTATTCAGCCCTGGAGAGGACTTTTCTTTCCATTTAATTTTATAGTGCCAAAAATGGGGCTTAGTAAGGTTGGATAAATGTACAGTATATATGGAATTATATAACTTGTAAAATTAGTTTTGCCCTCTCTTATCTTGTACACATACATATATACACATGCTCACCATCATCTTAGACTACTAACACAACCATTTGATCTGATTATAACATCTCATACACCATCATTGTCTATGTGAAGTTTCCTTTTAGCAAGCAAGATATTTTTCATACAATATACTGTATACTATCACAAAGTGCATTGTTTTCGTTGATAAATTACAGATCCCTGTCACCGCTAATGATATACAGCGTCATTGCTACAATTTGATAAAGCATGTGGCACATTGATTATGATGGAGCATTTTATAGTGGTCAGTGTGACCATAAATCACAAAGACCTTCCCGAGATCATTTTCCAATTGCCTCTAAAATTGTGTTTTTGAATTATGATAGTGCTACTCCACTGTTTCTATTAAGTGGAGGATGTGCCTAGTACGCTGATTTCATTGATATGGCTTCCTACACTAAGTCTTCTTTGTGTTACTGTTATGTTATTATTTTTTATGCTTTTAAACCTACTTTAGGACTAGTTTCAATGGACAAATGCAGCTTACTTTTCGCATTTGAGATCAATTTTAGATGCAGTTCAGTGACAGGTGTATTTGTCTTGCAGTTGATCTCCTTTTGACCTGCAGTTGACCTCCTTCTAAAATGATGGAATCATTATTATGCTGAAGAATCCATTTCCCGTACCATTTAAACGTTCAGACAAATGGCCTTGTATTTTTGTCAAGCACACTTTGGCATGATATATGACCTTATTAATGAAAGCTGGCCAGACATTGAAGCAGCAAAGTAACCCAAAAATCACAATATTCCTACCACCATGCTTCACAGTTGATATATGGTTCTTCTTCAGAAATTTTGTCTTTCGTTTGTGACAATTACTGTATGCCTACTTTTACTGTGGCCAAACAACTATACAGCATGTTTGATTCATCAGTCCACAGCACATTGTTTTAGGAGGCCTATTTGCCTATATGTTCAATGGCAAACTGTAGTTTTTTTCTCCATGCAGGTTAAGTTAGTGCAATATATGTCTGAATGTAGATGTATGCTATTTGATACTGGCTGTTCCCAGAAAAAAATCAAAACACCAATAGGTTACCTGAACAAAACAATATCTGAGCACATGATTTTGTACACTGGATAAGTGTTCTGTGAATATATACTGTATGTCAAACATATGAATTAATTAAAAAATGCTGCTTTTTTGTCAGAGTTACGTATAATGTACCATTGTGCCATTGCACAGTTTCAGTATAACATAACGATGCAGCATACAATATTCATTTTGACTCAGCAGTGGTCCTCTGTCTACAAAGAATTCAAACATACTATTCATACCTCAGTCCAGCATGTTTATTGATTGGCATTAAATTTTTATTTTTCCTAGAAAACTACAGAAGCAGCAGAGAGTTGTGATGTGTTAGCCATCAATGGAAGCTGAAAGTTTGGAAGTCATGTAATACTATTTATTAACAATCTCAAGTGATCAAACATGCAGGGATCAGTAATGTTAGCTCTGTAATATCATCATAACATAAGGGGAGGTGTGCTGTAGTTCATAGAAATTACTAAGCTGGGCTAATTAGACTGAGGAAACACATTAGAGTGAACAGGACAAAGTACAGCTCTGCATTTCTGGCAGGATCAACAGTTATTTTTGGCACTCCCGGAACAGACATGAGAAAACACTTTCAATTGTACATTTAATAGACCAAAACAGAGAAAAAAAATGTAAGATTATTGTTAGGGTTTACATATACTTTAATGTAGATCTGTACCCAGATCATGCTCACTAAAATATTTGCATATTCTGAACAATCAGTAAAAGCACTCATTCATCTCTGTGAGCATTACAGAGAAATTAATATTTCAAAGTTTATGACACAGTAATTGAATTCTTGGTATCCTGCAAGACTTCTAATGTAAACAGCCAGCGGGTGTTTCTAAGGCTGCTTGCACACAGGTGGCCTGATTATGTCCTCCTGTTGGTTTCTCAGGCAGATGTGATTGGAAGCTCCATGCTGCTTTATGGACGGCCAGATATAAGCAGACTTGCGTCAATTTACATCTGAATACATCCAAGATCATCAAGGTTTGAAAAAAATATGGAAAAAAAAGCTTTTTTTTCTGTTTTTTGTTAGGCTGAAATGTAGTAGATCAGAATGTGTACATAATAATATGTCCAGCCATTCATAGATTCCCATATTGGTCCAAAAATCTCCTCTTTTTAAATGCTGCAAAACATGTACATGGATGTCACAAATGCTGATCAAAGTGGAAATAGCCCATCTGAACACCTCAGACACCTTAGCTTGTAAGAAAACAACTGAAACCTGGCTCCAGAGCCTTTCTTGTGACCCTTAAAGTGATTGTAAAGTTTCTTTTTTTTAAAATAACAAAAAGATTTATGCTTACCTCCTCTTCTTGGGTCCTGCCAGTGCTCTTATCTCTTTCTTTTCTCAGTGTGCCACCACCATAGAAGCCATTTCCTATCATGGCACACCTGTGGGTTCAATCCTGAGCTGCACTACCTGTGTCTATACACACAGACAGCACAGCCTGGCCCTGCCCTCACTCCCTCGTCATAGAATTTGACTGACAGCAGCAGGAGCCAATGGTTCTTGCTGCTCTCAGCCAAGCCTGTGAGATGGGGGAGAGCCACTGCAGACAGGGAATGCCCTGGAGGGCTCAGATAAGTATAAGGGGGTGATGGGGCATACTGCCGCCTAAGCATTTTTTACCTTAATGCAAGGAATGCATTAAGGTAAAATATGTTTAGGCTTTAGAACCACTTTAAAGATCTTTGAGAAATAATAACCAATTAACCCCTTCACGCCGAAGTAACACAAATATGCAGACTCACAGAACTGGGCTTTTTTCTGTGGGGCCGCATGTTTGCATACCTGTCTTTGTGCTGGGAACGCGCCGCACTGCCTGCTCCCAACACAAAGGCCAGGGTGTCACTGAGAGCCCTGGGTCCCGTTCTAACGATCAGGACCTGGGACTCCCAATTCCAGGTCACATGATCGCTGTGATATCCTCTGATTGGCTATCACAGTGATCAGTTACTGTACAGCCCGCCCCCCTTGTTTTTTCCTACCTATGAATGGAGGAGAGAGATACATTGTATCTCACTCTCTCCTTGCACAGAGGGGAAAAAAACCTGTTTGTTAAAAATAAATGAATAAATATTAAAAAATAAAGAAAAAATACCTACAACAAGATTTGATCTAGTTCAGTGCCAGGGTTAGTGGTTGGGTCAAAGTCAGGGTCAGAGTTCAAGGTCAAAGGTTAGGTTCAAAGGTCAGAATTTTTTTGTAATTGGTATCAGTGTCAGTATCAGTGTGTTTTCGGTAAAAAAAACCAAAAAACAAAATGTGCACTATTGTTTCTGGGCTGTACTGTGGGTACAAACAACAAATAACATACACATATATGGTATCACTGCGATCGTCAAGAGCTGGAAAATTTATTTTGGGTTGTTTTTTGGTGGTAGGTTATGGTAGTAGCAAGAAACACACAGCTAAATTAAAAAAATTATTTTTTTTTACTATTTTGGGACAGTTTTCCTTTGATAATAAAAAAAATAAGGAGATATCCATTACCTTTTACCACAAAATGAAAACCCAAAAAAACAAGGTATAATCCACCTGGATGTACAAAGTAGTGTGATGATATGTTCGGTTTTACTTACACATGTCAAAGTTGCAAGATTGTGCTTAGGTGTTAGGATTTGTTTTACCCTTAGGCGTGAAGGGATTAAAGCAGCTAGAAAGGTCAGAGATGGCTTGTTTTAAATAATTACTACACTTTAAATAAAGTGCACTTATCCTTTTTTGCCCCCTTTCTCTGACCTAACCTTACCTACCCTCACCCTCCACAGATGCATACTTACCGCAGTTCCGCTATTTGTTCAAATCCAGTGCCTCAAGTCTTCACTGGACTTCCATGGGGTACCAACACATAGGCACAGCTAGGACAGTGGAAATTTGCACAGCTGGATAGAAACATTGGAACCACAGCTGTCGGGCCAAGATAAGTATGCATGTGAACTGGGAGGATGGGAGGATGGGTTAGATTGGGTCAGCGGAAGAGGGCAAAATGATAAATGCATTTTGTTTTAAAGTGCAAGTATCCTTTAACCTGCCTAGCGGTCTGATTATGTCAGTATTTCTGTGCTCAAAGCAGTACATTGGTTTCAATGGAAATTTGTTGTTTTTTTATTGTAGGCCTGTAATTCTTAGGAATAACTCACTGAAATCTGTCCGAACAAGAGTCTAGTAAACATCCCAGGTATGATAAAATTTGAAACACAAAATCATAAATTGTAATATAATTAAAAAATCATTAAAAAAAATAATATAATAATAATACATTTTATTCAATAATGTAATCAAACCAAAAACACTGAAATTTGAAATACAGTGCCAAGTTCGCACATCACTAAGCTCAGTCGCAGAATCGTTTTCAGTGTCTGATGATGAATTTCCCCATTATCATTATCACTCAATTCTGCAAGTGGCTCTAATTTACTATCGCTGTTCTCTAGCTGGTCTAAAACCGCTTTTGACCTAAAGGGATGCTTTTTGGATGCCATGGATGTTTCTCAGTTTCCAGGCAGAAAGAACGGTAAAAATGCAGGCAGGGTGTAGGACAAAGCACTAGGGACAAAATGTATGTGAAATGTCTTGATACAGTAATGTAATACTATTAGATTTTTAGTGTATTATGTGTATGTAAAATTTTGACATTTTTGAATCTCCCGCCAGTTCCACCCCCCGTACGTCCCGATGCTCGCAGTGAACGGAACCCGGAAGACGGGTGCTGGTATCAGCCGGAGAACATGGCCGAGGACACAGTGGGAGGACAGTGTGGTACCAAGGGACAAGGTAAGCGATCCAGGGATCCAGAGCAATGCTGCAGTGTAATCGAGTGTAGATCGGGGTTACCGCTTCTGGCACTGAAATTTAACCCCGAGCTACACTCAGGAATACCGCCAGGGGGGCTATTGCTCCTTTTCTATTTATTAAGAATGTGAAAATAGTTTCATGTCCATAGTCTGGGCACCGGTGCACTTTATGCCAGTCCTATAACCTGGAGTCTTGTATCTCAGGCAGTGCCACAGACTGAGCAAAACATATACACCACCCATGACTGCCCCCTGCATCTTTTTGTGCCGATATATATATATGAATGTACACATATAAAAAATCACTCTCATGTGATAAATAGATCTAAGAATTCATAATGAGAATTCCCACAACTAGATGTGATGATCTCAAGGGAAATTAATAACATAGCTGTACTCCATATCAATCTTTTTCTGTCTAATATAGTTATATAGCTATATACAGCACCAATACATTAGAGACTGTACATTGAAAGAAATTCACAGAATATATCTCTTTTTTGCCGCCCTAGATAATCACCGGACTGTTTTATTATAATGATTTGGAAAATCCATAAACCTCTCTGGAGTACTGCAATGGCTACTGATGTCAGCTAGAAAAAGAAGTCTCTATAGCTTTGATTAATTGCCTGTCTCCCTTAGCTGGGCTATTCACTTTGGCTAAAATGGTGTAGAAAATTGTGGGAATAACTTTGCCAAAACATAATTCATTGATAATAATTTATGTTTCAGAAATCACTTCCATTTTCTCTGAAGGAAAGATTTTCTTCTATTTCTATCTAAAAGTGTTAATAATTAAGTATATTACTTTGAAAGAACGTATGAATAATTGCTTTGAGCCTTTTCACACTATATTTCTAAGCAATCTTTTAAGGCAGTAGTTCTGAAACATTGTTCACCTAGGCCTCACATACTAGTTAACTCCCAAAAAATCTTTGCTCTTGCAAATTTCATGCCAAAACTAACAATTTTGCTACAGTACATGTTACTATAAATGGAACTTTCGTATACAATTTATACTGACTTATTGGAGATAATTGCACATTGATTTGCATGGATCCAATGTGGACTACTTTCCAGTTCATGTCTAGGAATGCAGAGCGGCACTCAACTTCCTTAATAGGTACCATAATAATTAGTAGGTGTAGTGCCTCCTTATAAGTGCATCAATGCAAAACACAAGGCTATCCTGCAATATTTTCAAATAACAGAACATAATTAGTACCTGCTATGCCACTGGTGAGTTTCTTCTAGAGATGAGGTATTGATTCAAAACTGGGCTCATTGAGCTGCTCATCTACCTGCCTTCTAGTGGCTACTTAAAAAGAAGTGTCTTCCTGGGAGACTAAACACAAGCACACAAAGTGCAAGTAAGTGATTAAAAGTTTCAGAGATATAGGCAACTGAAATTATATCTAGAGTTTGACTTTTATAGGAAAGCTCAGGCTTGGTGCCACACCCTGCTGCCTCTTGGGCTTCCTTAAACCCCAAATGTAGATATTGATAAAGGGTAAGATATATATATATCTATATATATATACATATGTGAAGTTAATTTGATAATCTAATTTTTTCTTTAAATTCTTTTTCATACCAGACACGAGGTATTATTATATTTGAGGTTATATACTGTATTTTGTTAATGTATATATCATGTTTCTTCTTTCAGAATTAACCTTGTTGTAGATTATGCAACTCTTTGTTTGTTAAACAATCCTTGTTGGTCCTGAAGAAATGGGAGAACAAGTGAAATGCGTAGACCCACTTCAAGAATGTGTCATAAATAGGAATGCCTGTTTGGCTTTAATCCTATTTTTAAATTCCCATCTCTACAATATCTCTACTTTGCTATATTTAGGGTTGATACCCTGGTAGACCACATTGATGCAATATATATAACACCCCACCCTACTACACTATACTGATCAATGTTTTATGATACCAGTCCTGGTTCCCCCTTCCCATCAGTTCCCTGCATCTCCAGTTTACCTGATTGATCTGTGTTCCTCATTTTGTGCATACAGCTTATTGTATATAGTTGGTTTGTTAGTTAGGCTTTATGTTACTATGTTAGGTTGCTAGTTAGATTTTGCTTGTCATTGGGGTATGATTCACTCATATTTTTATGTTTGCTGTGTTTTTGTTTGCTGGTGTTGGGATGGGTTATGTTTCACTGTAAATAAATCTAACTTAAAGCATACACAGTCTGGAATCAATCTGCTAAGTGTAGCTACACAGATTTGGTCATCCCTGCTGCTAGTTCCTGATGTGTTACTCAATTGTTTATTGATAAACACTTTGGGGTTAATTTACTAAAACTGGATAGTGCAAAACCTGGTGCACCTGTGCATGGTAACCAATCAGCTTCTAAATTTAGCTTGGTCAATCAAAGTGATACTAAAGGTTTATTTAAAAAAAACAAACAAACATGATATACTTACCTGTTCTGTGCAAGGATTTTGCACAGAACAGCCCTGATCCTCCTCTTCTCGGGACCCCCAGTGGCGCTGTGGGCTCCTCCTCCTGCTGAGTGCCCTTATATCAAACCGCTGGCTATGTGGGCACTCACGCGTGCTTGCTCCCGAGGCCCACTCTGTGTGTCCATAAGAAACACAGAACGGGGCTCAGCCCTGCCCCACTCTCACTCACTGGCTGTGACTGACAGCAGTGAAGGCAATGGCTCTGAGCCAATGAGGAGGAAGAGAGCTGGGACAACAGCAGCTCTCTTGAACATCACTTAATCAGGATTGGGCTCAGGTAAGTATTTGGGGCTGCAGGGAGGAACTGCATACTGAAGGTTTTTACTTTCATTCAGGCTTTATAACCACTTTTAGCTTTGACACAAAAACCTTTGAGTACTGTCCGTGATACTTTTTTTATTTGAGTACTTACAGTACTCAATTGTTTCTGTCGCAAATGCACTAATACGGCTACAATCACCTCACACAAAAACCTGGAAGCTGATTGGTTTCTATGCAGAGTTGCACCAGATTTTGCACTATCCAGCTTTAGTGAATCAACCTCTGTGTATTTAGTGTAGTGTAAGTGTAATAAATGTGTACCTTTTTAACCGCTTGTGTTAAAAATTTTAGAAATCCATTTCTATAAAATGTATTTTAGTTCACGTAAGAATACACAAACCTCTGGCGTTTAGACTATATTTTTTTAGCTCAGATTTTTTTCTTTAAGGGTCCTTGACGCTAACCAGACATAAAATATAAACAAAGCATATCCCTCTATAGCAGTGGTTCTCAACCTTCCTAATGCCGCGACCCCTTAATACAGTTCCTCATGTTGTGGTGACCCCCAACCATAAAATTATTTTCGTTGCTACTTCATAACTGTAATTTTGCAGTGGGAGGAGTAGTGCCACGTCATTGGTGTCAGTGGGAGGAATAGTGTCCCATCACTGATGTCAATGGGAGGAATAGTGCCCCATCATTGGTATCAGTGGTAGGAATAGTGCCCCATCATTGGTGTCAGTGTAGGAATAGTGCCCCATCATTGGTGTTAGTGGGAGGAATAGTGCCCCATCATAGGTGTCAGTGGGGGGAATAGTGCCCCATCATAGGTGTCAGTGGGGGGAATAGTGCCCCATCATAGGTGTCAGTGGGGGGAATAGTGCCCATCATTGGTGTCAGTGGGAGGAATAGTGCCCCATCATTGGTGTCAGTGGGAGGAATAGTGCCCCGTCATGGGTGTCAGTGGGAGGAATAGTGCCCCGTCATTGGTGTCAGTGGGAGGAATAGTGCCACGTCATTGGTGTCAGTGGGAGGAATAGTGCCCGTCATAGGTGTCAGTGGGGGGAATAGTGCCCCATCATTGGTGTCAGTGGGGGGAATAGTGCCCCATCATAGGTGTAAGTGGGGGGAATAGTGCCCCATCATTGGTGTCAGTGGGAGGAATAGTGCCCCATCATTGGTGTCAGTGGGAGGAATAGTGCCCCATCATTGGTGTCAGTGGGAGGAATAGTGCCCCATCATTTGTGTCAGTGGGAGGAATAGTGCCCCATCATTGGTGTCAGTGGGAGGAATAGTGCCCCATCATTGGTGTCAGTGGGAGGAATAGTGCCCCATCATTGGTGTCAGTGGGAGGAATAGTGCCCCATCATTGGTGTCAGTGGGAGGAATAGTGCCCCATCATTGGTGTCAGTGGGGGGAATAGTGCCCCATCATTGGTGTCAGTGAGAGGAAAAGTGTCCCATCACTGGTGTCAGTGGGAGGAAAAGTGTCCCATCACTGATTTCAGTGGGAGGAAAAGTGTCCCATCACTGGTGTCAGTGGGAGGAAAAGTGCCCCAACATTGGTATCAGTGGGGGGAATAGTGCCCCCATCACTGGTGTCAGTGGGAGGAATAGTGCCCCATCGTTGGTATCAGGGGGAGGAATAATGCCCCAACGTTGGTGTCAGTGGGAGGAATAGCGCCCCCATCACTGGTGTCAGTGGGAGGAATAGTGCCCCATCGTTGGTATCAGGGGGAGGAATAATGCCCCAACGTTGGTGTCAGTGGGGGGAGGAATAGTGCCCCATCGTTGGTGTCAGTGGGGGGAGGAATAGTGCCCCATCGTTGGTGTCAGTGGGGGAGGAATAGTGCCCCATCATTGGTGTCAGTGGGGGGAGGAATAGTGCCCCATCGTTGGTGTCAGTGGGGGGAGGAATAGTGCCCCATCGTTGGTGTCAGTGGGGGGAGGAATAGTGCCCCATCATTGGTGTCAGTGGGGGGAGGAATAGTGCCCCATCGTTGGTGTCAGTGGGGGGAGGAATAGTGCCCCATCGTTGGTGTCAGTGGGGGGAGGAATAGTGCCCCATCGTTGGTGTCAGTGGGGGGAGGAATAGTGCCCCATCGTTGGCGTCAGTGGGGGGAGGAATAGTGCCCCATCGTTGGTGTCAGTGGGGGGAGGAATCGTGCCTCATCGTTGGTGTCACTGGGGGGAGGAATCATGCCTCATCATTGGTGTCAGTGGGAGGAATAGTGCCCCATCATTGGTATTAGTGACACCAATGATGGGGCACTATTCCTCCCACTGACACCAATGATACTTACCTTGCTGACCCCTGCTCCAGCCTGGGCTCGCTCACTCCCTCCCTCCCTCTCCCATGGTACAGACACTTACCTGTCAGCTGTCTTCCTTCTCCGGCTGCTCTCCTCCTCTTCACTTGCTCGATCTTCGCGGTGCCGCTCGGCTCCTCCTCTCAAAGCTCCACCTCCTCGCCGGTGATTGGCCGCCTGTGTGCCTCTCCTGAGCTACAGTTCCGGCGGCCAATCAGGCGAGGATTGATCCCGAGGGTGTGTCCAGATGACAGGGGCGGCATGTCATCCCGCCCACACCTGGAGACGGATAGAGCAGCGGTGTCTCTGTTCCTAAGACCATCGGAAATATGTGTTATCTGATGGTCTTAGGCGACCCCTGTGAAAGAGTCGTTCGACCCCCAAAGGGGTCGCGACCCCCAGGTTGAGAACCGCTGCTCTATAGTATGTACTTGTCTCAATCTAGAGCACTAAGGGTTATTTCTGTCCACTGCCTAATTTTTTTCTGCTATAAGCATGAGTCACTTCTGACAAGTTTTCCTGACACCAAGAGAAAAGAGGGACCTCCAGCGGATCGACAGTCCCAGCTCTGTCCTTTGTTTGCTGTGTGGAGGGGGGTATGTTCCTTCACTCCAATCAGCTCTCAGAGCTCTCCTCACTGATGTAACTTCAACTCTCCACCCCCTGCTTTACAGAGCTCCTGAGAGATCCTGTGTAAATTCTGCACTTTGAATGGAGGTAGGGGAAAGTCGGTTGTAGATATACAGGTACAATTTATGTAGGAGGACTTGTTTTATCTCTGTGTAGCACCCAAGGCCAGTCACTTCTCTGGGTATATGAAAGAGTTTACGACCACTTTAAGGTAACTTCTGACTCCACATTGAGTTCAGGTGTATTCTGACAGTGAAGTTTTCTTTAAGTATAAGGAACTTTACAAGTATATTGAAGTATAGTTCCTTTTCTTTAATTTGGGAAAGTTTATGGACTTCTGTCAGGTTTGTATTGCTGTGTCCCTGCTTGAAGAGGCGTAGCTTGAAGCTTGTGGTTCCCAATGCAAAATTTGTTCTGGGGCCACCACTACCACCCGCCAGTACCAAGATACTCCCACTGCACACCAAAATACTACTTCTTCTGGCTGCATGTGCACACAAGGTGGGGGCAGGCAGGCCATACTCTGAGCTGCCGGGTGAAAGCTGTGGACTTGTATATAAAAGAGGAAATTGGGGCCACTAAGACCCCCTAATCTCTGCCCATTGACACAGTGTACAACCTAATTTGACAGGGATGCTGCACAGGCCACCTGGAGCATGAGTAGAATAGCCATTGTGACCCCTAAAAATCTGCCCCATATGTACAAAGTTTGGCACAGCCCCCTTAGCCATGTACACAGATTATACATATATATATATCTGTACAGTATATGGTATATAGTACAGACAGGTGTCGGGCACAGATGTATATACAGTAGCTGTGTGCCACTCCCTGTAGCTGTATGTCGGCTGTGCTCCAGTCACTATACTGTCCTCCATCCCCTTAGAGCAGTTCCTCCCCCCGGACATATTCCCATCCACAGACCCATCTTTGTAGCAGTGCTCTGGAGCTGAGCTGTCACAAGCCCTGTGAGCTGCCCTTGTCTTCTTCCATCAGCTGTCCGGCCCCATGCAGATTCTCTCCCTGCCTGGCCTGGTGCAGCATAGACTGGGAGCAGGTTCAGGTTCTGGAAATGCTGGTCTCAGGGGGCTTCAGCTTCATGTACCGGGCCACCTACTGCTGGCAGATGTTGGCTGTGAAGAAGGTGAAGCATTGCAGCAAAAACTGGTTGGTGTCCCAGCAGAGACTCTGGGCTGAGCTGAACATGTAAAACCTAATTTGGCAGGCTGACCAGGCCCCCTGGAGCATGGGCAAGGTTGCCATTGTGAACCCCGCTTACCCCTATTGCTCTGCCCTTGCCTGCTTGGGAGATTTATCCTCACAGTTGTCACCAAAGTAAGAGGCAAAGAGGAATCTTCCAATGGGTTCACTTGTTACGGTGAGAGGAATTCCCCTCACTGTGTAGAAATTCTCTCTTCCTTTTGTGGTATCTTTTGGACAAGATGTAAATAGGTTTTAACCCTTCTAAACTGAAAACATTTATATATTTACACACTACTGTCCTGAATGTATAGATCACACATAAAATACAGATACTGTATATCCTAGGCTTAGAATGTACTCCATTAGGAGAGCATTATGAGACCACCAACGAAGCTTTTCCAACCACAGAGTAAGATCATTATTATTCATGGGGTTGAGTAAAAATGCATAAATAGGAATCTTTAAAATTTAGTTATAAATAATTGTGTGACAAAATAAAGTTCTGCCTTAGAACATGTATGGTATATAATTAACTACTCAATGAAAGCTTTCATTGTGTTCACACAGTACATAAAAAATCATTGTTCAGCAATCACTTTTTCTCATTTCCAGTGACAAACTATTTATTAAAGTAATCAAAATGTCAAATGGTGTCAACATGATGCTAATTACAGTAAATTTTATTTAAGGTGATTTATGTTTGCTGTAAAGAGCAACACCTCTGCATTCACATTTATTTGTGTGGCTACAAAACACATTTTACTTTGTTCAAAACATTTCTCAACCAGGATAAGATTTTAAAATGTATAAGCAGCTGATGAGGGCTGCCATTTTACAGTCCATTACAGAATGAATATGACAAGCTGTTTATACTTACTGTTTATACTTACCTTTCGCTAACTCGCATATTGATCCATTTTTCTGCTGGGAGCACAGAGATATATGCTGTAATTCCAGGTGTAGGAAAGCACGTGATTTACTTCAGCATTACAGCACTGATGCATTGTAATGGGTTTCTCAAGGCTCCTAGCACTGTCACTTTGGAACAGCAAGAGGGTCCTCAGTCCTGTGTAAGGCAGCCCTTGTTTTTTCATTAAACCAGTGGGTTGAACAAAAAGATATGATCCAATTCCCCATGCCACACATCTGAGGTGGATAAAGGAATCCTTTCCGCTGTGGTATTGTACTTTGACAGCAGGGAGCCTTCTCCATTGTCAAAATACAATGATCAGTGTTGCCAGCTATAGCTGGTGACACTGATTATTTGGGAAAGGCTAGTTGTACACAAGTAGATCGGAAGATGGACTTGTATACAACCAATCTGGCCACTCATGGATTGAAATTTGGCCAGTCCCTGCTGAACCAAGTAAATTTTGATCCAGCTTAAGCTGTAAATGAGGACTTAAAGCTAATGGTAGGCAACTGTGCAATTTATGGGGGTGCCATCAAAGGTCACCTGTTGCTTTCCCTTCATTGCTAAACAACAGGTGACCATGGTGAGGGAGCGTGAATGGATGAGTATATCTTTCAGGGGATGGTAGGCTATCAGGATGCACTTGCCACTTTGCCTTTGATGAGCAGGTGACAGTGTCTGTTTAAAATATTTGAAAGTATATACAATAAACTTATCTTGCCTCTTCTTTTGGTCTGG